>NC_044929.1:417087-623357 GCF_003576645.1 Ipomoea triloba | reverse complement strand
GGGGGGGGGGGGGGGGGGGGGGGGGGAGAGAGAGAGAGAGAGAGAGAGAGAGAGAGTGGAGTGGTGGGGAATGGAAGAAAGAGAGATTAGTTCAGAGTGTAAATGCAGAAGACATATATATAGGTGGGGAAGACGTAGTCATGAGGGGTGGTGAATGATATGAACTCAAATATATACTTGGACCTGAAAGAATTTGGGGACCATATATTATATTATGTCTATATTTTAATTTTATTTATATGGTTTAATAATTCACTCTAGGTTAAGAAACTCCATGATTAAATATGCAATACAATCTAGTGTGCACTTAGAAGATTTAATGCGACGAAGTCACTAAAGAGGGTATGGGCAATATAAGAGGTTTACCTTACATTCTGTATTTACAGTCGAGTTTTGTTTACATGTACAGAAATTGTTAACTCTAAGTACATATTAATTGAAGGTACATAACTTTTGTATTAGGTTTCACAATGCAATATAAACTATATGATCTGGTATACAATTACTTCACCACCGCATTTAGATTTTGTTTAGCTTACATGTTCTTGTTGTCTTCTATATTGCGGACTAATCTCAAGACTATATCAATAAACTAAGCGTTTTTACAATTGTCACTCATAAATAGTTATTCCCTTTGTTACTTCACAAACGCACAATAATTACTCAAATACTTCGTATGTAATTAGTATATCAGAGACGGGTGATTTTATGAGTGATAAATGTAACGGTACGGTAGTCATATGAAGTTGGAAGAGTGGCAAGGCCTTTTCTTTTCATGTCTTTTCACCATTAATCTTCATGTTCATTTTCATGTTGTAATAGGTACACCGTTGAAATTTGATATTTTTGGAGAAGGAATCATTTTGACTTTTTACATCCCATTTAATGTACGGACCGAGGATCTTTGGTTGTAGGTAAATATGAATGTTCTTTTTAACGGTTACTCACAAATTTGATTTCTATCAATACCATTTTAGTCAAGTTCATCTTACATGATATTTTGCATTGTGATTCTTGAAATAAATATTATATAATATAAAATTGTTTAAATATCTAATTTATATTTTTATAAATTAAACTCATGCATATGAAAATATAAGTCAACATTTAATCATGCATATATACACACACGGAAATATAAGTCATATTCATATAATTGTGTACTATGTTCATCTACGTGTTGTGGTTATCGTGTTTATTGGCTACCCTCATATAACGTTAAATCACTATGGCACCTTATTCATATAACACTCAAACTTTTTAATACATTATTGATATTGTATAGTCTTATACCGAGTACACTATGTGGGGAAAGATACTAAAAATAATGAGAGAATTTAATTTACGCAAAAATAATTTTCACAAATTCATGTCTGATTTCACAAAGCAATAAGGCGTGGGACTCGTACTCTTTATTTAAAATCGACTCACTTTCTTCTGAGGTGTTAGGAACATCAAAGAGTCGATTTCCTAGGATGCAATGGATTATAACGTTATATTTGAGTACTTTAGGCCAGGGGGTGAGGGTTAAGGTGAAGTTGAGATTTACATACACTCGAGGCAAAGTGGTTTTAAAAAATGTATAATATTTAGAAAAAGAAATGTAATGCTACTCCGTAAATAAATTAAGTTTCACATTAGAAAATTTATATTTTTATCATTTGAGTTGTACAAGACTAGTCATTTTAGTCCTTAGTTGCCATTTTTGTAAAGTAGAGTTTTTAATTTAGGTCTTTGCTCAAGCTTCTTTCATCTACCTCTATAATGTGTATACAAACTCATTCTTTAACATAAACCTGTTTTGAGAATTGTTGACAGAAGACATTAGATCGAGCGAATGACAAAAAACATAAGACCGAAAACTAAATATAAATGCAACACCGTGATACAATTGAAGGCTATATATATTTACAAAAGTCAATATTAGATACTAAAATGACTAGCCCCGTGTATACAACTCAATAACCAAAATGGCTAGACCTTATGGCTTTATGGCTTTGTATTGTGGAACGTTTTGATTGTAGACAGAATTGGTATTCCCTATATGAGGAATGTAATGCTCACGTACTCTCTAGTTTTCTTTCTTTCTTAGGGTGTACCTTCACCAGATGTAAAAATAAATAAAAAAACTAACAATACAATTTTCTTTTTATAAAACATTATTCAAATTATCTCTCCACCTAAAACTATGGTGGGGCTATGAAATATGAAGTAACCAAGTGCTCCATAGTATGGTTTGGTTTGGTTAAAGAGAAATGAGCATACAAGTGCACGTGGGTAGTATTGGGTGGCATGGGTTGTCCGGAGATGTGGACACTTTTCCTCTTTGGTGTTTTCCCTTTGCCTTTTAATACTTAGAAGGAAGTGGTTAAATTTGGGGCCTTTGGCTTTTTCACAATCTAGCATATTTCTTATAGTTTCTACTTTCCTTTTATCTTTTTCACAACTTGATACCTTTAATTATCCAAGATTATACTTACAACTATTTATATATGTGTGTACAATGCAATCCAACTTGTATGCATGGTTCCAATAATAGCAACTAACACACTTTTGTTCCCGGAATAAAACTAGTGTGACGGGAAAAAATTTCTTCTAAAATAGATTAAGAATGAAATTACTTAGTAGCATTATATTGTTTTTGCTCTTGGTTTTGCAGAGTACAGTTATGACCTTATTGTCATGCGTATTTCACTAAAATTGGTAAAGATTAAAGAATGTTGGAAAGTGTGTATATCTAGAGTGGCAAATTATCATACCAACCACCTGAGACGTAATGGTCAAGAGGAAAGAGTTTAATTAAAGATTTTAGGTCCGCACCTTTCTAAATGGGCTAGGTTTTGTGTGAGACGTGTAATATTTTTTAGTTAAAATTTAATGATTTTCTATGCACTCATAAAATGTATTACATTTTAACTAAAATTTATAACACATTTGATAGTGAGACGGTCTCACTCTAGACTTATTCTTCTAAATGAAGTAGCTAGTAAGAACTAAGTAGAGAGTATTCTCTTTTAAGTTTAGGTCAATAGTAACTTGCGTTTAGATAGTTGAACATCAATGTGACTATAGAATATTGAAAATTTTTATACTAGACTTTTAAAAAATATGAAAAAAAAAATTCATAAGAAATTATATCATTATTGGCACTATTGACTCTTTGTGAGCTTCAAAAATGCTATATATTGAGAGCAATAAAAAAAATTATAATCTCAATTACAAGTAACCATTGTAATACACAATTGAAATCTTTAGGATTTTCATTTTCAACATCTCAAAAGTGGTCAAATTAAAGACCTAGAGTTTATAGTTAAAATGATGTTTTTATCACTTTAAAGATTCAACAAAATATCCACTTTTATATGATAAAAGTATGGATTGATATTCATTTTCTTTTACAAGATGGACTCATTGAAAAGATCCTTTATCTGATATTGGAACACAATTACAATAAGCTAGAAGACAACTTGAATTTGGATACTTGAAATTATTAATACATTTTTATTGAAAAGATTTTATAACCTAATCTAACTATGCTAAGAATATATAAAGAGGTTATGAGAGTTATACACTATATTTTTATCTCTTTTTTTCATCTAAAATGATTGTATATCAATATATCATGCTTTAAATATTGTGCATATATAAAAGTATTTGCCAAGGACCTTGTGGTTCAGTGGCATCAAACCCTTCCCTCTATACGGGGTATGATATACGAATATCAGGGGATCAATTTTTTTTTAAAAAAAAAAATAGGTGCACGTATGGTCAATAATCCAATTGAAATGAATGTTGGTCATAAAAATGGGAATTGAAGGAATTATATATTATTGGGGTTCTTTTTGGTTAACCGATCAAATTTCACGTGCAACACTTGATGAATATTGGCCTGTCCGTGACCTTTTGTTTGGACCACAAAAGCTACTTACACATGAATACATGATAGTATGTATATATACTTTTTAATTATTCATTTTTATTGAAACAATGAGATCGATGCCATAACTTCATCATATCAACAACTTATAATTTAAATAAGATTATATCAAATCTTTTAAGTAAGATTCACACTCGAAACTTGCAAATGGGGTACTAACTTTTTCAAATTAAATAAGATTCGGTAATAGTTCAATTTTCTATTATTAGTAAAAACTCAATATAGTACGTTATTAGATAGCTAACGATTACAATACCCGTGCTTATCGAATAAATTCTCAAAAAAATATCACTAAAAAACATGTCCAATGGTAGAGATTTTTAGAATTTTTGGTAGACCGTAAACTAATACCAATAATAATAATAAATAAATAAAAGGGAGAAGAATTATAGCGGTTGCTAAGCTGGAGACCGCTACAATTGCTCAGTGAGCATGCGCTTCAGGCTCTGGCGAGGTAATTTGTGTGTAATATAATTGCGATTTAAAAAAAATCAAAACACACCATAAAAATCCCTAAAAAATCACCAATGAGTAGCACTCGCACTCATACACATACAATGTACAAATTAAAATTCAGAAAGAAATCGCCCCAACGGCCCCACACCCTGGCACAGTGACTCACCGGCCTCTTACCTGAGGATCAGTGTGTGGTGTCCACAGGAGTCCACCACATTGGGTGTAACCACCACACTGCGACTGTTAGGACTTGATCATATGTTTTTACTCACAATCTAGCTATCAACTGAGAACTAATTGAGCTGTCCGTGCTGTTTATTAGTTTATTAAAACACACTAATAATACACATTTGACTACACCATCTTTGAGTATTTCTTAGAATCTAGTTTTGACCCACAATAGGAAAAGTTGATTTCATTTTGCCCCCACCAAAGAAAAAAGAAGAACTTAAGTTGAGCAGAGCAAGCTAGACGGCGGTGGATAGTATGTTAAGGCCTAACTTTTGTCAATGGAAAATATTCAAATCCCAGAAAGTGTAGTTGCATAAAACGTTTAAATTACAGCTGTGCATGAATAGTACAATTATTCCTTGATAATTGTCGCAAAAGAAACATTATATGATGAATCTATCAACATCATTGAATTAGGCTCCAAATTTACCTGAACAATTCAAGAATGGATCAAAAAATTAGGAATTTGAATTATTAAATTATTTAACTAAGGCTATAGAAGTATTCAGTAATGTGGTTGGGTCTGCAATGTCTAATGTAATTATAGAGAAGTGAACGTGTGTGCTGATTGAATGATAACATGTTATAACCATATCATTTTTATGGTTTCTATCATTTTTCATAATCTTCTTGAGGGCATAGCTACTAATAAGCTTTTTGCATATTTATTTTGAGAATGATTTTCTAAATTTTTACAGTTAGTCAGTCAGTCGGTGGTTTTTGTTTCTATATATCTCTCACCTCGTATGAAAAAATCACTTTTTCTTGTCAAGGTCGTAATCAATCCTAATTCAATTTTGCTTGGAATTTAGTGGAACATATGACTCACCCTAGGAATAACAAGTCGGGTTAGGCCAAGCCTAGCTAGTTTAGCGCATAATCAAACCGAATCTACTTGCAATTTAGTGGGGCATATGCCTCTCAACTAAGACCCAATTAGTAGACATACAAGTGAATCTAATAATCAACTCCAATGTATCCAAGATTGATCAATTAATAAGGAGTGTACATGTTAAACTTGTGGTGATCAATGTTGATCAATTATAGAATGACAACTCGAAAACTTGAGCAAAACTCGATATAGTTTCACACTAGCCAAGCTCAAGCCTACTTGAATGGTCTTTAAAGTTGAGCACAAGTTTACAACCATCAAGAATTGAAGAGAAGTTTGCTTTCATTGTAGGAAATGAAGGCTAGTTGGAGTAGGTAGTGCATGGTTATCTCCATATTGCTTTGGGGGGGCGTTTGGTTCACGGAATCTTGGATTACCCCAGGTAATAGGATTACCTCCAGGAAGGTAATATGAGATTTTGGGAATGTAAGATTACCTGATGTGTTTGGTTTGGATTGTGGAATATAATATTACTTTGTTTGGTTAAGGGTTATATTTTAGGTTATATGAATCAATTTACTATAATGTCCTTATATATATATATATATATATATATATATATATATATATATATATATATTTATTTATTTATTTATTTATTTATTTGTTTATTTATTTGTGTGCCTTTATTGTATGTATTTTTTTTATTTATTTATATGTATGAATGTATTGATGCTTAATATTAAAAAAATAAATATATAAATATACACACATATATATTTGATTATATATAAACATATATTTATTTTATATATGTTATTGTGTTATTATTATTATTATTATTATTATTATTATATAAAGATTAGTTAACAAGGGCAAAGTTGGAATAATCCAAGGTAATCTTAGATTACCTAAAAAAACGGGGGTAATCACATTACCTTGAAACATTACCGCCACATCAGCTTTGAGGTAATATAACATTACCATGTAATCTCATAACTTGAAACAAACAAGGTAATATAAAATTACCAGACTCAGATTACCTAGGTAATCTCAGATGACCTGAACCAAACGGCCCCTGGGAGGTATGGTGGGTCATCCATGGTCTTTAATTTGCATGGATTATTGATTCTCAATGTACAAGATATTTTTTAGTACGGAGTATAACTCAACAATTTAGGCAGATGGTAAATGAACTGTTAATAAGAGCTATTAAAATGGGTTAATCCCATCATCCCATCTTGCAGTAAAAGCAAGCCAGGACGAGCTTTGAGTTTCATCCATCTTTCAGTTTTTTTGTCTCTCTCATGTCTGATAATATGAGACTCTTATACTTTTTAATAGGTGACTTAATTAGCACGCCATTAGAGGTGACTCGGGTTTAAGGCAAGAAGCTACACACCACTACTTATAATTTTAAAGACATTTTATCTCAGCGAAAAATTTGTAGGATCTCTCACCATGTCTTGAGGAAAAAGAACAAATATGTTGATTTACTTGCAAATTTTGCCTACGAAAGGAGAAATTCCATGTTCCAAGGGCCCCAACATTCTGGCATGACATGATTGTGGAATGGTAAATCAAGTAACTCCGAAGTCCATTAGCTTAGAGGACCCATGTTTAGTGCACATAAGGAGCCAACCCCTAAAAGATGGTGAAACTTGAAACTATCAATACTTCATCTTATGTCGTCCTTGCTGACAATTTACCACCCAGAAATAAATAGAGTTACCCATGCAGGTAAACTTGATCGAAGCAAACAAGCAGTTGGAGAATAACGGATATATTGAAGCATTCGTTGAGCGAGGTTAGAAATATGTTTCTTATAAAATGTTGTCGAAATCTCTTCTTAGAGAGTTAAAATGTAATATGAGATCTTTCTTAGAGTCTCGATGACACACTAAAAAACTTCAACTTGACTATGCAATAATTTATTCTAATTTTTGTCCTCTGATCGAAGGACACCCTACAAGAACAAGACCATCCATGATTTCCAATATCAAACGTAATCAATACATAAGTACATCCATAGAAGTGATAATTAATTAATTAAATTGTTGTAATTTGAAACAAGTTTTCCCTTAAATCTAGTTAATAATTTATTGATGATTCGTGGCATAATAACCATAATTAAGGATGATTTGACTCGTGAAGTATCAGTTTGGTTGAAAACAATCCAAAAAGCAACAACCACATTTGAAGTTGTTTTTGTGCAAATCATTTGCATAATACAAATGCATGGGATTATTTAGTTACAAAAAGTTAATCAAGAAATTAGCCACCAGTCTATTCTTGTACCTAAAATATCATATCATCTGACCTTATATATTTATCTTATACTAAATTATTATTATTATTATTATTATTATTATTATTATTATTATTATTATTATTGTAATAAATTATATATGACACCTTTCCTCACAATCTCTCTCTAGGTTCAAGATCAAGAATCTCACGGGTCAAAATATGATTAATTTAGAATTATTAAACATTAGGTCATTATAAGATTCGTTGTTAGGTAATTGTATGGATTAATTAACTAATTAAGATAAAGAAATTTAAAAACTATGACATGCACATTTTTTATGTTGGTTTGTGACTTGGAGAGCCGAGTCCAGCATCTTACCATCAGACTATGGTGCTGACTCTACGCAAGTATAAGAAAATAAAGTTGTATTGTCGCTATTAGCTATAACTTTTGGCGTAATGGTAAGCGTTTTACCCAACATTTCATTTCATGCTACTTAGCTCATCTTTAATCTGAAGTTGACTCCTCACTTTCCACAAATTAGATTATATTTACATGTTTAATATCCTTTTATTTAGGTGTCTGTCACCGAAATGAAAAACGAAAGTATTTTGATCACATTAAATTATTGTTAATTAAGCATCCCATGTTAGTTTTAGTAATAATCTATTATCTATTTGGTCAATTTGCATGATAAGACAAGAAGTAAAAATTAAAGCTTAAACCCTAGACAAATTAACTTCATGTGTAGTTGTCTTTAGTTAGTATATATATTATATTATGTGTGTAGGATTTGGTGAATGTAGACAAGATAAAGGGGTGTTTGGTAATAGTTGTTGGCCGATACTATTAGCTGATTGAATTAGTGGGTTTAACTAGTTGATATCATTAGTTGATTGTAGAAAAATGTTTGGTAAATTAGTTATTAGCTGATAGCTAATTACATGTAAAATAATTTTCTCAAAAAGTTGATCGAAAAAAACTACTTTGAGCAATCTAATTTTTTTTTTTTTAGCATTTTAGAACAATAAGTTGTTGCAAAAAGTAAATTAATCAAACACTCATATTCATTGTTTAACCAAGTCAAATAGCTAGTGGTCAAATAAGTCAAAATTGATTGATAAGCTAACTATGTTACCAAATATGGCCAAAATCTTTTTTTTTATAATAAAATGATTCATGTTCACACATATAGTTCAATCCTTTTCAATTGTGTAACTTACAACTAAATTATCATATATATAGACACACACACACACAGAGACACACAGACAAATTCATACTTTTTAAAATCCAGAATTCTTTTTAAAAAAATGTTCTGAAAATGTGGAAGCTGCTCCCAGAACGGAAATATGGCCAGATTTTCATAACGAAAATCTTAATATGAAAGAATATTTAAAATAAAAATAAATAAATAAAACTTAAATCCTTTTTGAATATTATGGTAGTTTTATTTAAAATTATGTTCATTTTTATGTCCGATCATGCTCAAGTGCAAAGTCTAAAAGCTAATAGAAAATTGTTTCGATCAGTGTACCGCTCTATAGTGTACAATGTATTATTGTGCCTAAGCTAATATCTTCACTATTATACATGAGTTTCACATGATATATATAGTCATTTCAATTTACATATATAGTCATTTCAATTTACATCCATGATTGTACATTGTGGCTTGAGAGTTAGTGAAGATTCAATCCAATCATTATATCGTGTTTCAAGATGCATGTGATGAGTTAATTCTAAAAATGATCTATTGACTATTAATTCTTTCTAATTTTTTTCCTCATCTTTTAATTTGACTACAATTAATCCTTCAATCATCGACTTTGTCTATATTTGGTTTTCATTTAAAAGATCCATCCATTTGAAATGTGTCAATCTAGCTAGCATCTTGCACATTTACACTTTATTATTACCACACTATTTAAATGTCTAGAGTACAGTATCTTCATTGAATGTAGGATCATTACAATTAAAAAAAAAAAACCAAAATCATGATTAGAGGTCACAGTGTGGGAGTTCGAATCTCACTTAAAGCATGTATGAGAAAAGGTCCAAAGAATGCTAGAAAGTCTGGATATACCGGCTCAGTAGGGTGCCTCGACTATCAAGCCTCGATCTTACGTCATTGCCCGCAACCTACCATCTGCTAGTTACCACCTTAGAAGTTGCACCCATCATTATATTGTAGCGCAGCTTTGGAAGTACAATGTATTGTGCCAGATTGACGACCTCAATGTATGTTCATTTCAATTTACATTCATGATTGTGTCACCTAAGCTAACACTATTTGCCAATCTTTTATATTCAAAGATTATATTTTCTTATCTACTCGTTAGATTACAAATAAAATTTGAGTTTTTTTTTTTTTGAAATAAATAAAATTTGAGTTAATCGCATCCGAATTCTATAATGATACTAGTCAAATATTACACAAGTGTAAATAATAAAGAATAATTATATTCTATTTTCTCCTATTTATTATTTTACTTTATATTGCACCCTTCCTAGTGTGGTAATAAAATAAAATATTTTTTATTCATTAACTACTATGAATTGGCCAACTATGCTTCACGTTAAAAAAAAAATCAAGAAGAGAATGTATCATCTCTCTTGAACAAAATTCTAATGAGGAAAACAATATAAATTGTTAGGGGTCAGTCGGGTTGGCCGAGTCTAGCAGCATTTGCTCGATTCGAGACGTAGCCTTGTAGCTTACCATGGAGGGATGTGGTTAAATGTTTAATGTCCACCTACTTATCACCAATTTATTTTAAGTAGGATATTGCAACCAGATAGCCAAAGAACCTCACGTGCTTGACTTATAGCAGTCACAAGATGGTGGCCCCTTGGGAAGTAAACATAGTGTAGCGCTTAGATCCTACAATTAGTATCAGAGTCGATGTAATGGGTTCGGATCGATGGCGATGTGAAAGTCGAGTCCAGTCTCGAATTGGATGTGGGCGTAGGTCGGGCCAAGTCATCCAGTCCCGGATAAGATGTGGGTGTAGGTCGGGCCAAGTCCAATCCATGAGGGGATGATGGGCGCGAAGGCTAGCGACTGAGTCAGACATGCTGTATAACTGGGCTTGGTGTTCAAAGGTTGCGGCAAGTACTGTGAGGGGGATTGTTAGGCGCCGGTTGAGTTGGCATATATAATCCAGCCCCTGCTCGATATGAGACGTGACATTGTGGCTTACTATGGAGGAATGTGGTTAAATGGTTAATCTCCACCTACATATTACCAATTGATTTTAAGTAGGATATGACAACCAGATAGTCAAAAGAAAAACGTCATGAACAAGCAAAACATGTAAAATAAAAAAGAATTTGTAAGTTTTACACCCAAAAAAGCACAATATACATGTTACTATATTTAATGTCATTAACAACTTAAAAGGAAAAAAAAAAGTTAAAATAGAGAAGAATTTAATTTATAAGCACATAAGAAAGTAAATACAATGTACAATGTAACATTATTGTAACTAAATGCATCAACACATTTTATGTTTTGGTTAAAACCTTTCTATTATTGACTTTTATATTCTTTTAGATTATTAGATTATTAAAAATAGGTGATGATCTATGTCCAATTTGATTTCTGAGAAAAAGAAATAGTAATAATGGATATGAGTGCTATGATTTTCTAGCATATGTTAAAATTAATTATTATTATTATTATTATTATTATTATTATTCCAAGAATAAGGTGGATATATCAATTATTAACTTTACAATCATAATAAGTTCCACTAGCCTCCATCTTTTAATTTACTTACATACTTTCTCCTTAATTCTCACTTTTTTACTCCTTTTTGAAGAGGATAAGGCCTCCTTGAAGTGATCTTAACAACCCACTTCATCTATGCAGTAAAGTGTGCTAAAGCAGCTAGACATAATGAATAATGCAAGTTATGAAATCTTATCATAACATTAATGCTTATATTATTAGTAAAAAAAAAATTCAAACTTTTGAAGTTAGTGATAATTATTATTAAAATTTTTAGAGTTGGTAATTTAGTACATAATATGAAAGCTCGGTTGCAATTCTAACAAAATATTCACAAAGAGTCAATACAGCCTCTACTGAAACTCGATCTCATGACCTCAGCTCCTATATAAGGGAGTTACTACATGTCATCTGAGCACAAGGTGCTTGGCAATAGTGACACATTTATGAGAGATTGATTTTTAAAAGAAATAGATTTTTATCGACAAAATAGTGACACATTTATGTGTGCTTTGAAACCCATTAGTTTAAGCTAATAGATAAGCGAATTGTTAATGCAATTGTAATATCGGAACTTCAAGCCTTTTAAAAGATGCACCATATTAAGTGTTATAGAATATAGACCCAATAATTTAAGTCAAATTTATATTAATCTCGCAGTGGTGAAAATATCAGATGTTGTATGGGAAAAAAATCAAAGGAAGTGTGATTTGCACATACATTGCACCATAAAAACTATCCACATTATTAAGGTAAAATGCAAAATATAAGGACAAAAGCATCCTTACCAAACTGGATCAAAAAGATACTATAAAAGATCATTAAAAATGAATTGTCACAAAAAATTATACCATGGGCCATGGACCCAACCAAGATATACAATTGAACCCCATAATCAACTTGAATTGACAATTCTCTGAACTATATCCAATTTCTAGTACATACATATATTATAAAGATGATGGAATAAGCTTTAAGCTTACCATCACATCTCAACTTACACTTGGAATTGATCCATTAAATAATAAAATAAAAACAATAAGAAGAATGCTCATACCACATGGGCCTTAAATCAATAACAAGTGCAAAAAATGCACCATTTATACAAGTATATTGACTGAATTTCGTTTGAAAATTTATTAGTATCCTAATTTTAGGAGATTACTTTTATCGATAATTTTAAGCGTCAAAAAATTCATTGCTAATTGTCTTTTTGACAAAATTTAACTAGTTCCTAACATATATGTCAAAAATCTACGTACTGTTTTTAGTAGCGGTTTTTTATGACCAGCCCTAAGGAAATTCAATCATTTCATGTAGTAGATGTTGTGAAAGTTGATTGACCTAAATTTATGTAATTAATGATTTCTTTGTCAGCTATATATATGATTTATTTTTTAAAAATCTCTGAGAATTTACTCATTCCAAAAAGAAATGAATCGGACAGGCATGAGAATATGTGACCTAAAACATTAGTATTTATTATGTACCCCATTTTTATTCTCAAATCTTGGAAGATCCAAAGGCATGTATGTCACTGCTTACTTGAAAAAACAATTGACACAATCAAAGGAAATACAAAAGTGTTTTGTTTTGGTTTGGTTTGGCTTGGTTTCTTCAACTATTTATAAAAGACATGCTGCCTTATCAAATGTTCTCTATTTAGGTTGTACAAACACAAAATATGTTAGGCATGTTAAATGTATGACATGACATTGCATACCCCAAATAATGAAACTTGCTAGGACTTTACTTTGATTTTTCTTATTATTCAATTTGACTTTTTCTGTCTAATTCAATTGGATTACATATATGTGATCTAAATGGAAAGATTGTAGTTTTGTTAGGGTTTCATATTTGAATTTTATAAATGGGAAAAGGGTCAAATAAGCTCTTGAACTTTACCCGAAAAGTCAATTAGGTACCTAAACTTTTTCAAATTGCAATTAAACTTATTAACATTTTATTTTGGTGCAATGAAGTCCAAAAACAGGTTATCACAAGTCACTAGAGTTCAGTCATCATATCAGACTAAAAATTGACCGTCGACAAACACGGTGATCGCCTTCTCTAGCAACCATTTGTGGTTGCCTCTCCAAAGAAGGGCGACCAGTTCTGGTCGTCCAGAGTCTCTCTGGAGGGGCGAACAGTTTTGGTCGCCTTCTCTAAGAAAGGGACCATTTCTAGTCGCCTTCCTCAAGAAGGCGATCATTTTTTGGGCTAATAGATCAAACCCTATTTGAATATATTTAAATAGATCAAAACAAATAGTGTGGGGAGATAGTGATTAGTAAGCTCTCCTTAAATAGGGTTATAAAGTGACTCAACTCTGAAAAAGAATTAGGGTAGACCAGAAAAATGTTAGAAGTTTTTTTTTTTTCCAATTATCGATATAGTTGTTAATTAATCTCCATTTATTTAGGAGATGTATTAAATTATTGTACTTATGAGATTGGAACATGCAACTAAAACTATGGGGTTTCAAAATAAGTCGTCGTCTAGTAATGAATTCTTTTTTTATATATACTTTGTGTGGATATGAGTAATAGAACAAGTCCAATAATGTCGCAAAAAACATTTATGCTTAAGTAATTATTGAAGCTGAGGTTACCTCTGGTAATTAAATACATTAACATGCCATTTTTGCACATCAACGCTCAAAAATTAGTTATTCACCTATAATAATATTATTGATTATTAAGGTTTTGACTATCAAAGTCGCGACCGAAAACTCACCAGAACCTTAATAACTAATTATTACAAGTGGATAATCGGTTCTTGGGTGTCAGTATAAAAAAGTAAAATGGTGATGTGTTTTAACTTTTAATTAATACTGTTAAAGCAGGCCAAAGCCTGCGGGCTGGCCCTCACCCTCCCTACGGTGAAAAGAGTTACGGGGTTAGGGCTACAAAAAAGATGGCCCGCGAAAGAACGAGCCTAATAAGTCTAGCTCGCTAGGGTTCAGCCCATATGTGTGTGTGTGTATATATATATATATAATCAAAAAGAAAAAGAAAAGAAAAGCTCACGAGGCCCGTCACCTCGCGTGGGGTGGGTTAAGGTTGAATGAACCTAGCCCGCGGGCCTGTCCACAAAAGCCCGTCACAAATTAGGCTCGCGGTGAAATGGGTCAGTCTGCTTTGACAGTACGAATTGTAATTACAACTTTAAATGTTAAGTAATCTAATTAACTTTTTGCATAAAGATTAGAAATTTATTTGACAAAATTTTCAATAAATTAGGGGTCATTATCATTTTAATAAAGAAGAGAAATAGTAATGGGCCGGATTGCCTGGACCAGACCGGCCCAGTATGTTTGCCCAATAAAAATGTTATAAGAACTAAGAAGCCTCTCCTCAGAAGCATCCCTCACCACCATACTAGCTAGGGTTCTGAACGGCTGCCGCCATTGATTATAAGAAACCAACCAAGATGCAGATTGCAGGCCAACTTTTGTCTGTGCATTTTTTCTTTAGTTTTGAAATTATGGTGATAAAGAAACATGGCTGGGCTGGGATGAGATGAAAGGGGAGAGTTTTTGCGATCTATAGCTCTGAAATACCCACAGGTATTCTGCGGGGTGCCCTTCCAATCCTCAGCCCTTTACAGCAAACGACAATGGCATCATAGTACGGGTTTGATGCTTTTAAGGTTTGGGTTCTTCGGTTTTCCTAGCGACATTTGTTGCTTTCGGAAAACCGCACGCCTTGAGATCTCATCTCTCAAATCCGCCTCCAAACGCCATTACACTTCTTATCTCTGTTTCTTTTTTCTTTTTTTTTTTTCAAATTTATTTTTTTTTAAAATCTATTTCATTTTCTGGATTTGGGTTCTTGTTTTTGTTTATGTGGATTAATTGGAAATAGTTTAATGGTTAATATTTTTATTTTTTAAAATTTAATGTAGTAATATTTATTATTATTATTATGGGTAAAAACTTTAACTTTCAAGTAGTTTTATGAATTGGCTTACTTGTATCTTCTTATTCAAAAAAAAAAAAATGTTGGCAATTGCAATACTTTTCTTCTAATTTTTTCTGCTATAATTATATTTTAATATCTATACATAATAAATGAAATAGAAATGTTTTGTTAAAAAAAAAGCTGAAATTTTAATTAAAAAAAAGTTAAAATAAATATAAAGTTAATTTTAAAAAAATTATATTAAAATAGATACATTATTAAATTTGTTATTATTAAAAGAATAAGTAATGAGCAATTTGGACCTATTTATTGTTTAATAGGAGTAATATTAGACTTGTGTAATAAGGATTTAGTTCCTTATTTCTAATGTACGGAGTATTAAGATTAAGACTTTATTCATAATGTAGCAAAGGTTTCTATTCATTATAAAATTCTTAGCTCAGAATATGTATAAATACACCTCTTACTCTTATAAATGGGGAGGAGGAAGCTATTTTCACTATTCACAAATAATATTCATCAATACACCATAACAAAGAACAAGTAATATATTGGTATCTGTTTTATATTTTCTCAAATTTTTTGTGTCCAAAGATATTTTCTCAAATATTTTCAGTCTAAAAAATCTAAATTACTACCACCAGAGTTTGAACCTGAACCTATGATCACTCATTTGACCACTTAATGCTGGCTGAACGTGATCTATAATATTCATCCTGAGAAATAATCTTTTTCATGAATACCAGCTTCTTCGTCAACTACATCACTGTTATCTGCAATTATAACATGTATAAAATTTGGTCAAACTGACAAGTAATCAAGAAGATAGTAAATGAAAAAAAAAGACACTATGATCAAGCATCCAAGCTTTAGGCATATAACAAAGCCCATTCTACTTGGAAACACTGTAGACAACAGACTAATTGAACATCAATGAGACAATTATATGGTTCAATAATAGGTCAAGTAGGCCAAAGACAGTTGTACATCTTGAGATGAAGCCAGCAGGCATTTACTACTTCTCCTTATAACAATGTCACCAACTAACCACCAATATCAACAAACAGATGCAGACTAGAGTTACTGAGATGAAGCCCTACAACATTTGTATACAACCATTTTCTACTTGGTATACGAGCATTCGTGTAGCAAAACACCTTACGGCTGAAACAAAATATAAGTACAAAAATTCATATTGCATATGGGAAACATTACCTAACTGTCGTTTTGTCTTGGACTTTCGCTGCTGCTCAAGAGATTCTTTGCTCTCTGCTAAGTTTCTCCGGAATGTAATAGGAATAGTAATAAGAAAAAAAAAATGATAGTAATAAGTTCTTGTCTATGAAGCAATGCCAATAAGAGACAAATGCAAAGCAAAACTATCTTTCTGCCTCTCTCAGCTTTCACAAATCATAAAGAAAATTGAATAAAAACATCAGACACCAATGTATGTGAGCCAAAACCTTTGTCCACCATGTCATTCCACAACTTAAGTGTCATCTCCACATTCTCCTATATCCTGATCAAAACACATACAGGACTGTGTGTTTGGGAAGCACCCAGTCTCCTTCGTCCTGGTACAAACTCCAAGACTTTCAAATCATTGTTTTACCATCTCCTCGAATCGATTAAGTGCATCCCCAATCTGCTTTGTAATGCAAATAGCAGCATTATAAGCAGCAACATATCCATACTTCCACTGATAAGAAAGATGAAGAATGGAAAGGAAGAGACTTCGGAATCATGTTTATGCCAATTTGTTAATCAAAAAGTGATTTTTTCATGAACATGGGAATCACATATTCCATTTTGGGGTTGTGGAATGGATGTGGCGAGGAAAATGCCTCAACACATCGTGTGTGATTCTAGAAACTTAGCAGAAGCCGATGTTTCAAATTTGGTCTCGCTCTCAAGCCTGAGTTTAATTGCGGAACCAAAAGCAGCCATCTTGTCCGACAAGTTCTGAATTGCCTCGTGCTTATTAGCCAATTCCATAAGAACCTTTACCCTCCTAAAAGCAACATAACTAGGTTTATGCCCCGCCTCTATCATTTGCAAGAAACACCTTTCCGCCTCTTTCAGCTTCCCCAAATCACAAAGCAAATCGAATAAAACATCAGACACCAATGTATATGAGCCAAACCCTTTCTCCACCATATCATTCCATAACTCGAGTGCCATCTCCACATTCTCCTGCCTCCTAATCAACCTGATCAAGAACATACATGATTGCGTGTTGGGCAAGCACCCGGTCCTCTTCATCCTCTGGTACAAACTCCACGCACGCTTCAAATCATTTGCCCAATGAAACGATCTCAAGAACACATTATAAGTAGTCGGATTTGGGCTCAACCCCCGGTTTACCATCTCCTCCACTAGATTAAATGCATCCTCAATCCTCTTCGCAATACAGAAATTTCTAATGGCAGCATTATAAGCAGCAACATCAGGGTAACATCCACACTCCCTCATCTCTGTCAAAAGTTTCTTGGCCTTATCTGGTTGCCCTGCCAGCCCTAGACCCCCAATCAGACTGGTATAAGTTATCACATCTGGATCAATATCCCTCTTCCTCATTTCCTTCACAACCTCAAAGGCCCTCTCAACCTCTCTCCCCTTACAATAAACATCAACCAAACAATTATATGAAACAACATCTGGCTCCAAACTCAATTCCCTCATCTCTGCGAAAAACCCCTCGGCCTCCTCACATGATTTCCAACCTGACAAGAGTATGTTAAAGGTCTGCAAATTAGGCTTGAAGTCCCTCTTCAACCTGTGGTACACATTCCTAGCATCAACCATACTCTTTTCCTGACACAATGCCCTTAGCAAAGCATTGAAACACTGGGTATCGAAGTGGAGAATAAGTTTCTTGAACTTCCAAAACGACTCAACTGTCTGCGTGACGGAACAGACCTTAGCCACCCTGGCTAAAACCACTTGAACAGTTCTGGGAGTAATCAAAGACTGGTCCTTTCTCCTCATTTCCACTAAAACTTGCCATGTTTCGTCGAATTTCCGGTTTCTACCCAGAATATACAACATAGTGTCATAAGAAAGAGCAGTATGGAAAAACTCACGTCTCTTTGAAGTAAATTTGAAAAACTCCAGGACCGTCAATGGGTTTGAGTGAGAGAATCTTGCCCTTTTGAGTACTCCGTCAATCAATTCATTTGAGATAGAAATTTGAGATGATTTCAGGGACTGTTTCATGTCCTCTGGAGTTCTTGATGTAGTGACGATGCGGAAGATTATATCTACATCGTCATTTTTGGGAGATGGGGAGTAAGTATGGAGGAGACGCCGAGCTGCAACAGGGCAAAAATAGCTGCTTATAGTTCTCCCCATCGTAGTTGCAGAAGAAATTGAAGTAGGTTTGAGTGAGAAAATCATGTTTTTTTTTCAGAGATCCTCAACTGGTGAATCAAATTCGGCATTAAATCCAGCAGCACTACCACTATAGTTCAAACTAGGAGATGTCATTTTGCTGCAAAAAGTTTAAATTTTAATTAAAAACATGATAGACAGTATCACAGAATCACAGTAACTCAGTAAGACACTAAAGGCAATGTAGGCAACAATAAGGCTTATTCACAGTAACACTATTACAGCAAATCAACAACAACCAAATCACAACAATATTCACAGCCAAATCATATTCATTAACAATAATCATAAAGATTAAAGAAATTTTAAATTACTACAAAATAATTATTACCAGTACTCAGTAGAGGCGTTGGTCGCAGCCGCAGGAGTGAAACAATAAGGTTCTCGCCGTCGCCCGTCGGTGAGAATCGCCGGCCGAGGTCGCTGGTCGCAGCCGCAGGAGTGAAACGGCTAGGGAATAGCCGGAGAAGGAGATATGCGGAAATAGGGATTTTTATCTTAAGAATCTAAGAATTACAATTACATAAGCATTTTTATCTATATTACTATATATATACTACTTATTTTCAAATATTCTCATATATACCATGAAATTCCTACTAATTATATTTCTGTCTACCGAACGATGAAATTTAAATTCATACTTTATTCTTACATTATTCATTTCTCACAGAATTAAAATTCATTTCCCCTCTAATTCTCTCATTATAACCAATTTATAAATAAGCAATTTTCATATATAGTCAAACACATTGCATATGGTCTTTCTAATGCATGTTTCATTTGCGAGCTTATATAAATGAGATTTAACCATAAAATTCTGGTGGTAGCATGTTAACTCGGTTAACTCAATCGAGTTATTATTATTATTATTATTTTTTTTTTTTTGCAATTCCTAGATGCATGTGTAATTTTTATGTGTGTGTGCGCGTGCGTGCAATGCGTGTGTGTGTGTGTATGACGACTAATATCATGACTATGATTCAGCGATAGCAAACTAAAAATCAACTTTCTCTGTCTTCACCCACTGTGTTTTATTCTTTTCAAAAGGAAAAGCTCCCCTCTAGCCTTGCCGTTTTTGCGCTACTAGGCGACGCTCTAATGGAGCGTTGAGCCGACGGTGCCATTAGTCGCCGTATATCCTCCGAATGATTTAGGATTGGGTGTCAGATCTCAGATCATTTCCTCCGATCGTTTTCATAGAAGGATTGAGATTCTCTCCACATCTGATAGGTTTGCTGCTCTCTTTTTCCATTTATTTTTCTTTTCTCTTCGTTCTCTCTCGTATGTGCTTTCTCATTTGTAGCTTGTTAAATGTCCGGTGGCTGTGAATTTCCACCGGCGTGTTCACTTTGTTCATGTTTAAATCTTTTCTTTATTTCTTTGATTATTGTGTATTTTCCTTTGTTTCTTTAATTTGACGAATTTGTTTCCTCTCGTTTCTTTGGTGAGTTCTTCTCATAAGCGTGAAATGATAAAAAATGGTCAATTTTTTTGTAGCATTGCTATGAATTTTGTTTATATGTCTAACTCTAATGAATGTTTTACCATTCTATCGATTTTTATTATAAACGTTTCAACATATGTTATATGAATTAGCCTCTTTATTTTCAAAAAATAAAATAAAAATACCATGACTATGATTCAAGCCAGTGGTGTGGTCAAAAATTGAAGCAATTTTATTATAAATTATATGAAATATCCTTATGCATTTTCTTATATTTTGAAATTTATGTAAAATGTATTTTCATTTGGGCATATCACAATCATTTTCAATAATAGAAAAGTGAAAATGAGACACAAATCAACAAGTCGTTGTAGTATAGTGGTGAGTATTCCCGCCTGTCACGCGGGTGACCCGGGTTCGATCCCCGGCAACGGCGTCATATTATGTTTTTAACATAAACAGTTCATACGACACTCCTTACTGTACAAGTTTTATGATGAAAAAATTATATTTTTTTATATCTTTTCCCTTTTATTTGCACATGGAAAGACTAGCATATGTACTCTTATAACCTTTTCCAAATTTCATTTCAACTTTTTTGTTATCTTTTGAAAAATAAAGATTAAAAAAAAAAAGACAGCAAAATGTAATTGATATAAAATGCTCCAAAGATTTTAGTCTTAAGTTTAATTGATATAAAATGCTGCCCAGCAAAAATGTAGTCCCAGTTGATGCTAACTAAAATGTTGAAAACAGGAATGAAATAATCAAAATGTGGTATTGAATGAGAGAACCAATTGCAGAGCTTGGATTACTGAGAATGGTATTGAACACCCTCCTTCAAGTTGCACTGTTGTATTCCTTTTTCTTTGAGGTTGCAATGGAAATGCGGGTAGATCGTCTAATCTCCTGAGGTTTAGCGGATCCTTCGTGTTTTATGTGCTTCCTATCCCCAAGCTGAAGACGGTTCTGACTCGATGATTGCAGTAAGTGAGCAGAAGGTTTCGTTAATAGACCTGTAAATGGCCGACCGGTTTAGAATTGTTAGAGTTGCAGCAAATATAACACTGTCTACTTACAATGAAGGCAGAGCCCTTGTGTGTATCAAGTAAAGAAAAGTGTGTACAAGTGTTTGTACCTTCAATGGATTTGGTCTTGGGCCTACAAGTATGTAGCTGCTGCTGTCGCCTTCCTAGTTTTCCTTTCCTTTTCAGCTGTTGCTCCTCGGCTTCTCTACATTCATTTTCATTTTGAGAATCATCCAGGTCTTGGGGCTGAAAATCAGATTCTGAATTGGTCGGTTCTTCAACTACATTTTTATGTGGCTTTCCCTGTTTTCTCTTCCCCTTCTCCAGCGCCTGTTCTTTGTTCTGATGCTGCTCCTCGTCTTTGTTACACTCTTCATTCTCAACATCTTGTTGTGCTTGTTCATTTGGTTTTTCAGGGTCAGTGTCTTTCAATCCATGAATTTCTATATTGGTTTGCTCTTCTATATCATTGTTTTTCCTGTTTCTCTTAGGTACCCTGCTTGATCTTCTCTTCCCTTTCTGCGGTTCCTGCTCCTGCACCCTGTTCAGCTGTTCTCCCCTACGTTTTTCACTCACAACATCTTGTCGCATTTTTTTGTTTGGTTCTTTTCGAGCACCATCTTCAAATCTCTGAAGCTTACCATCCATTTCTAGATTGCTTTCTTCTTGTTGAACAACTTTTTTTATCCTCCTCTTAGGTAGCCTTCTCCCTTTCTGCTGCCCTTGAACATCGATTTCTTCTTCTTCTTCGTCTTCCAAAACCATTTTCCTCCTCTTTCTCTTTAGTGCCTTACCCGGTCTTCTACTGTTCAATTGTCGTTCCTCATCTTCATAACATTCCCGACTCACCAAATCTTCTTCCTCAGTTGCTTCGTCATCCGTGTTCGTCAGCACTTTTTTTCCTCTAACGTTACATTTACCAAACTTCCCCTCCTTTCTCCTTTTAGAATCTTTCTTCTGGATAGTTTTCGGGTTCACTCTCTTTCTGTCAGAGCCATGCTTAGAACTAATGCATTCATCGGGACTAGAAGTTGGGCAGATTTTGGTGATTGGGGGGCGGTTAAGTGCATAGTAATCTTCAACCGTCTCAAAAATTTCATTACGCTGACAGAGTTCCCCAAGATGGCGTGAAAGTAAAACTGTATAAGCCCATGGCGAGTTTGAATTCTCTCTCAAAATATACTCTGATATTGTCACCACAGTAGAACCTCCTTCCTCATTCAAGTTTTCAATTGCTTTTAGAATCATCTGCATTAAACCACAAACACAAAACGGTTGCTGAAATATGAAATCAGACATTCTAGGATAATGCACATTTACTAGAACCATATTTGTTAACAATGTTGGAATGAATAAACATGAAATAATGCCGTAGTGTACATAAACATACTAGTGTTCATACAGATCATCGCTACTTGAAAAATTGGAAATCAGAGCGGTGCACAATCTCAGCATTATCTATAAATTATAACATGGGAATGAAATACCGGGAAGAGAATCAATCGCTTTTTCATTCACAACTCCTAATCATAGCCTTGAGGTTTAGGAGGAGGATAAACAAGTGACAGAAAGAAACAAAGACAAAACACATAAAGAAAAATCAAGAACAGTGTCCCGGTTCAAAGTTTTTTCTCACACAAACCATCAAATGCAAGGAAGGGAAGAAATACGAAATTCCATATATATATATATATAAAGAAAGAAAACAAGTATTTTGAAAGTCTTTTCTCATTCTCGTAACTATTTGGCTATTTATGGAAAATATTGTTTTATCTTAACTATTTGTTTCTACTCTCTTATGCTGTAGCCAGCCACATGTGGTGCATACCAAGGGGGTATGAATGCATCCTTCAAGACCATGGCACTACATTATTAGGCACAATTATTAAGCATTTGGCAATCTAATGCTAGGCAAAAACTCATTTTTCTTTCCCATGAATATGAGGACTTCAATTCCATGTAATGGCTCATGATGAAAATGCCAACAACAATGATAATAACAATCTATTTTGTTCTAACAATAATGCAACCTCAATTCACATTAACATATTAACAATCAGACTCGTAAACAACCCTATGAATAATTGTAAAGGTAATGCAAAATCCTAGTCCAGCAAAGTATTATTCTAATAGAAAAGCTTGGGAAAATAAAATAAAACTGCAAACAAGGAAGTCTAGTTCACGATAGACTACTACTTTATAGTATTTTCTTTACTCGTGAATTTTCTTACTGCAACCCTTCATTTCACACTACTGAGTATGAAGCAGGTACAGGTTGAGATGGGTAAAATGCAGCTTCACTTCACATAATATTGAGGGCAAAATGCAACTTTGGCCCTTTAATTACTAGTATTTAGTTGTTTAGTCCTTGACTACCATGGGTGAGCAAATGTCACCCCAATTATTCCAATATTCTAAATAGTTGTGATTTTGGCCTTTCTACTAGGAAACTACGATAGCATTGAATAAGTATGTTCATCACATGCTCAAATGTTTTCTCAAACCTACCAGAGTTTCTTCAAACCATTAGCAAAAGTGTCAAAATCACAAATTAAAAGCAAAATCACTCTTTTCCCTATTAATAATAAGAACAATCTCATTTATTCTTGAACTTTCTAACAATGAAGCATCAATTCACCTGTTCATGTTCCCGGTTCAGCGGTTGGTCCTCAGCTTCTTTGCATTCTTTGCTCGTAAAACCTTGTTGCATTTGTTTGTTTTCATTTTGAGCATCATCCAGCTCCTGACGTTGAAAATCAGACTCTGAATTGATCAGTTCTTCAACAACATTTTTATGTGGCTTTCCTTGTTTTCTCTTCATCTTCTCCAGTGCCTGTTCAGTGTTCAGCTGCTGCTCCTCATCTTTGTTATACTCTTCACTCGCAAGATCTTGTTGTATTTGTTCATTTGGTTCTTCAGGATCAAGGCCTTCCAATCTCTGAGTCAGAACATGAATTTCCTTATTGGTTTGCTCTTCTAAACCATAATTTTTCCTGTTTCTCTTAGCTACCCTGCTTGATCTTCTTGTCCCTTTCTCCAGCTCCTGCTCCTTGTTCAGCTGTTCTCCCCTACATTTTTCACTCACAAAATCTTGTTGCATTTGTTTGCTTGCTTGTTCTTTTGGTTCTACGTGAGCATTACCATCCAGAACCTGAAGATGAATGTCGAGTTTTAAATTGGCTGGCTCTTCTTGACCCTGCTGATCATTCTTATACATTTTACCATGCGGTGGATGTTGTTCTTCAATGACATCAATTTTCTCATCTTTCTCATCTAGTAGTGGATCCTCTTCCTCTGTTGCTTCCTTTTCCACATCCATCTGCACCTTTTCTCCACTAACATTGCATTCACCAAACTTCCCCTTTCTCTTTTCAGAATCCTTCTTCTGCACATTTTTCGGGTTCACTCTCTTTTTGTCAGAGCTATGATCAGAACTAATGCATTCATTAGGACTAGCAGCGGGGCAGGTATTGGTGGTTGGGTCATTAAGTGCATAGTAACCATCAACAGTCTGAAAAATTTCATTACTCTCACAGAGTTTTCCCAGATGATGTGAAAGTAAGGTCGTATGAGCCCACGGCAAGCTTGAATTCTCTTTCACAATAAATTCTGATATTGCCTCCTCAGTAGAACCTCCTTCCTCATTCAAGTTTTCGATTGCTCTTTGAATCATCTGCAATAAACCACAAAACGCTTGCCGAAATATGAAACCAGACATTCTAGGATTATGCACATTTTCGAGAACCATATCTGTTGACAATGTTGGAATGAATAACACAAAAGAACAGGATTAAAGGGAAAAAAAAAAAAGCAATCACTTTTTAATTCACAACTCCAGAACACAACTTTGAGGGGTTTAGGAGTAGGATAAACAAGTGAGAGAAAGAAACAAATGCAAAATACATAAAGACAAATGAAGAACACTGTGTCTCAGTTCAAAGTTTCTTCTCATACATACATCAAATGCAACCTCAGTTCACATTAATATCTGACAGCCAGACTCATAAACAACTCTAAGAATAATTGTAAAGGTAATGCAAAATCCTAGTCCAGCAAAGTATTATTCTCATAGAAAAGCTCAGGAAAACAGAATAAAACTGCAAACAAGGCAATCATGTTCAAGATATGATATACTGCTACTTTATAGTATTCTTCTTTACTCATGAATTTTCTTGCTGCAACCTTCATTTCACATTAATCATTACTGGGAATGAAGCAGGTACAGGCTGAGACATGTTAATTGCAGCCTCACTACACATAATGCTAATGGAAAAATGAGAATTTGGCCTTTCAAATGTTAGTGTTTAGTCATTGGACTATCATAAGTGAGCAAATGTCACCCTCAATATTCCAAATCATTGTGATTTTGGACTTTATACTAACGGTTTAAGAAACTCCATCAGGGTTGAGGGAACATGCGCCTCCCACGCTAAAATAACAGGGGTTTCTTAACATCGTGGCTATACACATCTTTTCAGTAGTCTTACCAGATTTTCTTCAAACCATTAGCAAAAGCTCCAAAATTGCAATAATTTGGAATAATTGAGAGTTATATTTGCTCACTCATAATAGCCAAGTCTAAAACAACTAAACGATAACGATTAAAGAAGCAAAATCGCACTTTTCCCTATTAATAATAACAACAATCTCGTTCATTTTCAACTTTCTAAGTTCTAACAATGCAGCATCACTTCACATACAAACTAAACATAACTTTTAACCAAATACACTTCCATGCATTGACTATGAATCAGCTATAGCTGATTATCTCTAAACCACACCACTTCCCCTGCTTTTACTCACCAAAATAAATCAAGTATCAACCTCACTAAGTTATCAAGCATTCATGAATCATGTTCCCCTTTTTATACCATGATTTCACCAAATCACAGAAAATACTATGAAAAATGATCATTATAACCTCGAATGCAAATACATTCACACGATAAAACAGTGCATAAAGTGATGATCACACGAAATAAACCGCATTTCGACATGCTTTGCCTAAAAAAAAAAAACAAAATTCAATCGAATTGAAACATTTATACCAGTAAATAAAAACAGAATTATACTTACCCAGGAGTAAGGGGGATGATCAGGAGTAGGTTTGGAGTCGGGGAACAATTCTAGCAGTTTTTGATGAACGAAAACCCTTTGGGAAGGAGAGAGTGATCCGTTGGGTGCAGAGTTCATAGCCATTGTCATAGCAAAAGCTCTGAAGTTCCCCATCGGAGTTTCTGGACGAGCGGGATTTTCCGGCGCCGGCCAGGGCGGCTGATCCTGGTGGGGTTTAGAACGCATGTCTGTGGGGTTTTCCGTTGAAAAGTTTGTCCCCATCGATTATTTTATTATTTGCTCTGTGGGGTAAAATTTCTAAAATTTATTTTTACTTCATTATTATGTATTTTATTTTATGTGTAATATCTATGTGATCATATTTCCTTTACAATTTTAGATATATGAAAATTTCAAGAATCCCAAAAGCAAAAAAGTTCCTTAAATCATGCCTAATATTAGAGCATTCTTATCAATTGAGTTATTTCGCGATTTTTTATGAGTTTTTGTAAGCATGATTAGGAAAGAGAAAATGAGAGGAGATGAAAAAAATAAAACAAATATGATTTTTTAAAAAAATAGTGTCAACGCCCGCATGGGCGGCTGCTGTGCGCGAAACGTGCACAGCAGCCAATGTTTAAAAAAAATCTTCCCATTTACCGTGCTATGAACCTGTGTCTTGTAGATGATACCTATCAACTCTCTCTCTCTTCTCTCTCATGCCAAGTTGACCAATATCTGACATAAACCAATGAAATAACCATTGGTATGGTTGCTCTTAGTATTTTATATGTTCGAGGCAGGACCCCCAAAAAAAAAAGATTATATGAATTTAACATAATTTTTATACCTAAAATATAAATTACATAAGAAAATAATAATATCAAATAATTTAAAATAAAATTCACAAGTTTTTAACAATTTTGCATACATGTTTTCAAAAAAAAACAAAAAAAAAAACAATTTTACATACACAATAATCATCATGAAAAAAAAATATTCTATTGTAAAATAATCATTAACTGCATCAGTGTCTTCATAAATAAATAATTATAATTTATAAAAGTGTATAAACAATTTAAAATTAAATAAGTTTACAAACAATAATATATTGTTTAGTAAAAGTTTATGAAACTAAACTTACAAATAAGGTGTCTAATTACCAACTACTATGTTGTGCGATGACACATTTGTTATCATTCCAAATGGGCGGTCACATAATCAAATCTTTGCGATGGGGACATTAGTTCTTTGTCGCTACATTGTAAAGAATCATAAATATTTCAAAAGAAAAACCAATGGCCACACTCAACCACCGAAACCTTGTTTGCCCAACAAAGCCAAAGTAAAGACATGGAGTTCCTTGAACCCGAGCTCAGCTGATCCTTTTTATAAATTATTATATTATTAATATCTATTTATTGTAATATATTCTTACAACTCTTTGTTTTCTCAAATCCTTTGAGTCTCTATTTTTTTCTTTTTCTTTTTTTTTTTTGATCCTTCGATGTGTCTCTTGGAGTTGCCATTGTAAGTTTCTTTCCTCCCCTTTTGTGGCATATATAAAGGCACATATCTCTTCGAATAAGATAATCTTCCCCACCAATTTTACTCTCTTCGAATAAGATAATCTTCATAGAACTCCATTTCTAAGAGCTCTACACCAGTACAAAATCAGTCATTTGTGTTCGATGTTGGGACGATCTGTGTCCGAAGTTACCCGAACGCATATGCCACAGACGCAAATTGGTTTAACAATTTGCGTCCGAAGTTGTCTGGACGCAGATAGTTGACAATCTGCGTCCAATCGTGGGCAGGATCCGGCGCAGATTGTATATATATATTAAAAAAATTACTGATTTCTCCTCCCAAGCAACATTTCATTTACATAATAGCTTAGGAAAATCTTGCACATCATAGAACTCCATTTCTAGGAGCTCTACCTAACAGTTCTATGTTACAAAAGCAGCAGAATTCTTGGTACAAATAAAGGTACATACTACATACTATCCTTGAAGAGGTTGAGCACGCGGTGCATGTCGTCTCTGAATCATAACTGCAAGTTCGAAAGAAGGCAAATTATCATCTCATGTAAAAGTTGTACTCGAGCATACTGCAGAACAAACTGATACCAGGTTCGAGAGAGGGGGAGAGAGAGAGAGAGTTTAAGACATCATTACCATGCTTCCTAAGAATAATTTATGTTGCCTTCCTCAGGTTCGACGGCGTGATACCCGCTTTTTTGATTGTCCCAAAGAAAGGCGAGTTGATCGTCTAGGCATGCGAGATATTTCACCTACTTGACTTTTTAAGCGCTTCTTTCTCTGTTGTGGAGCTTGCTCATCAAGGGCAGTAGCAGCTGCCATTCCTCTAGTGACGACTCTTCTTGTTGCTTCCGATGACAACACCACTTGGGGAATTCGATGCTCTTGAGTACCTGGCATGAACAATCACCAATAGTTATAGTTGTTGCATATCTAAGAACGAGAGGTTTTGTTGGGCTGAGGCCAGTGACGGGCCAAGTCCAGCAATTGGTGGCTAGGAGATTGTTGAGCGGAGGCTGGTGAAGGGCCAGGTCCAGCACCCTGCCTCTCGAAAATGTGGCAGTATAATAAGAAAATAAGATTGGCCTTCACTATGAGCTATAGCTTTTGGCGTGGTAAGCGCTTAATCCTAGCAAGTGGTATCTGAGCCAAGTCATGGGTTCGAGTCAAGAAATTTGTAGCTTTACCTGGTTCAGTCTTGGGAACCCGAGGCCTTAACTGTCTTTGGCTTAGTTGCTCCTGCTTTGTATCCTCTGAATACTGTAGTTCTTGTTGTTCCTCCTCATTATTCTGTTGGAGTGGAGAACTTATTTCTTCAACTTCGTCACTAGAGCACACTATATAAGGATCATCCACCATACCCGTTTTTGCTTTCTCAATGCTCTGCTCTTCACAAGCAACTGTTTCTTGTTCTTGTTGATCATTCAGTTTTATGTCAATGGTCTCTTCATGTGCAGGCGCTTCACTGCCAGTAGAGGTCTCCACTGCTTCGTGTTTTTGTCCAGATTTCATCTTTCTTCCAGATCGAAGGCACCTCCCTACTTCGGGTTCATTTGTGATTTCAAGAACATTAATTTCTTCTGTATTCTGATCCTGTACTATTTCTGCTTCAGTCTGAATGCTTTGCTGTTCCTCGTCGAGAAATGATGAATTTTTTGGGGAATGAATAATTTCTTTTCCTCTCGATTCCTGACATCCATGCTCTTTTAGACCTTCATCTACCATTTCCTGAAACTCGGTATCATTCACTAAATTCGGGTTTTCTAGTTGATCAATAGTTTCTATTAGTTGTAACGGATTCTCTTCTTCTAACATGGCATCGACTTGCATCGGTTGATGTTCTCCTTCATCGACGTCTTGTAATAATAGATCTTGAGCCTCCCTTTCTTGTGACAATACATCTTTCTCACACGCCCAATCCCTTTTCTTCTCGTCCATATCCTCTTGCTTGTCCTCTATTTCCATTTTCGGTGATTGATGTGATTCTTCCATCACTTCCTGCTCTTTTTGTGCTGGATTGCCGGTTATTTGCTCTTCTACATCCCGATCTTTCACCTCTATAACTTCTATATCTTCATTCGTCTGGATAATCTCGTGCCTCGAGTCTTCCTCGCGTCGGATACTAGGCGACACTTCCAGCATCTCCGGTTGATTTCCCCCTTGCTTGGCCTCTTCTAGTGGATGCAATTCTTCCAGAAGCTTCTGCTCTTGCAGCTGATTCGAGACACATAGAAGGGAATTTTCTTCCCCCGTGTTTTTCTCCCCACGAACTTCCTGTTGATTGTCTCGGGGCTCTTCTTCGTTTACTTCCAGTTGTTTCAATTGATTTTGTTCCTCAATAACCACAGTTCCCTCTTGCAGTTCCATTGCTTTCATTTCTGCATTCATCTCGAGTTGATTGGCGTTATGCTCCAGTCCTAATGGGCTTCGACCATTCATCATTTCCTGTTCTTTTTGCTCGTTTTGTGCTTCAATGTCATCAGTTCTTGCTTCGAAAACCGGATTTTGTGCATCTCCTTCGTTCATCGGGATTGGTATTTCCCCAGAATCTTTCTCACAAGACCAACTCCTCGACTTTTTTTGCATCAGATCCTGCTCTCGTATGTGATTTTGTCCTCCATCGACTTCCATTTTCTCGTTAACAACCGGATCTTGCACCTCCATAACGTCTATTTTTGCATTCATCGGTGTACTATCCAATCGGTCTGCTTCACGGGGGCTAATATTTGTGATTTCTTGAATCTCAAGTGGCCTCCAATCTTCGTTTATGTCTTCGGATTGATGCAATTCTTCCTCCACTGTCACTTTCTGCTCGTTCAATTGATTCTCGGCTCTAATGACAGCCATCCCCTCTTCCAACATGATATCGAGCAGCTCATCCTCCATCTCTTCATCCGACGAAATTTCTTCTTTCCACTTGCCTTTCTTAGGTGGCCTACGCTGAACCTTCCTCTTTCGCTTCAAATGGATATTATTTCCCCGCCTCGCACTACCTTTTTGTTGTCTTCCCTTTCTCGTGTTTCGAGCTTTCTTCGATTTCCTCCTCCTCCTCCTCTTCCCCTTTCTCCTCGAGGAACCCCCGTAGAGCGAATCAGAGCTAGAATCAGAGGCGAGGCTAATGCTAAGACTACAGCTGGGGCTAGCAGTAGAATCAAAAAACTCTCGAGGGTTCGAAGGGATAGAGACGTGGGGAACACTCGCAATTCGATCATTTAGCACATACAATCCATCTCGAGTCTGAACAATTTCGCGCTTCTCGCAGAGTTTTACCAAATGGTGCTTGAGTAGAGTCGAGTGAGCCCATGGCAAGTCGTGATTATCGTTCATGATGCACTCCGATATTGCCTCCTCGCTACTACCCCCTTCCTCGTTCAACTGCTTAATCGCTGTAGTAATCATCTGCATATCGAACCACACACGACAACAAGCATAACCACATTTGTATATTTCTCGTATAACATTTTCAATCATGTACTAGTTCACAACAACAACAATCATTACTTAATATTAAAACGAACTATCACATTAACACTATGACAACAATCAAGGCTCAAACAAGGCAACGAGGCTCAAGATTTCATAGAAACACTACTTCACCGTATCTTCTTTATTTGTGAATTTTCGTTTCATATTAAGTGTGTGAGCATTTAACCGCATATGTGTGCATTGTGTAATTCAGATGAAAAACATCCTCGACTGCAATGACAACATAGTACTTCACGATTTAACCTCGATCCCGACTCTTCAACAACAATGGCAAGCAAACATTACTTGCATACAATGCCGGGTTTATCAAGTAACCAAATCATGAAACTTGGCCAAACACAAGTTAAGTAAATAGAAAGTTATGGAACCAAACTTCAACAGAGGGATAAAGAGCAATCACTGCATGATTCTATATATGTGAGCAAACTATGCAATTTGGTCAGCACTATCCTAAAAGAAGTAAAGAAACACACTGTATATAAGTCATAGATATGAAACCATAAAAGAGGGGCAAAATCAAATGAAAACCACTGCTCTCGTACGAACATGAGAGCTGCACAATCAGACATTACAAGATACCCTATACAGAAATGGCACAATCAGGCATTACACAATACACAATCGTAATTACAAAAATGCGTGTTTCTAGGATGCACAATCATGAGAACTGCACAATCAGGCATTACAAGATACCCTATACAGAAATGCACAATCAGGCATTACAAGATACACAATCGTAATTACAAAAATGCTTGTTTCTAGGATGCATAATCACTTATCAGCGAATGCACAATCTGACATTACAAGATGTACAATAGTTAGTTCACATGGGAGAGGTGGTTTGCCCCATAAAAGATTCAATCTTTCAAGAATTAGTGTGAGGAAACATCTAAAACAAACCCAAATTTCATCAAATCCCTATTCCAATTGCACCTAACAAGCAAAAACTAAGCTAAGAAAAAACACAAGCAAAACGAGAAAGCAAGAATTTCATCATTTGCAGGCAAAAGCAAAGAACCCATTTTTGAAATAAACACAAATAGCAGAAGAATGGAGAGCTAATAGAGGCAAAAAGGGACTTGCCCAGGCATAAGGAGGATGATCAGGAGCTCTGAGATAAGGGAAGCACTGGCGAAGCTTGTCTTCCAAGATCAAAGTCTGGGTAGGGGTAAGAGACTTGCTGGGAGAAGATTCAATGGCCATTTTCATCATCAGAGCTCTGAAGTTGGACATTGCAGAGTCATTGTAGGTGTGGGATTCGGGAGGTGCTTTTTCAGGTGGATTTTCCGGCGCCGGCGGCTCCGGCGGTGGAAGTGGGAGAATAGGGTGGTCCATCTTCTTGAGGAATGGAATTGAAAGCGAGAGTTTCACAATTTTCACACCTGGTAAAGATCAAGAAATGAGTCAAAGGAGTAAAAGGACAAGACAAAAGACAATTAAATATAGGATTTCAGGAAAATCCAACATTGCCATTCGGTGGTTCTTTATTACATGGTTTGATTAACAAATTTAATCAAAGTTATTTACAATTCAATATTTTATAATATTAAATTTAGTATTACTGTATTAATATAAAATTTATATATTTAAAAATTATAACTAAAAGTATCATTTAACACAAAAATTATGTGAATGATTATTGTGCTGCCTACATGACATGTTTATAGCTGAAGGTGTGGCATGTCGAGAGGCCCTTTCAAGGCTAAAGGATCGAGGGATCGCTGAGGTACGACTTTGAGTTGGACAGTAAAGGCATGGTTAATAGTTTGGTGAAAATTTTGTGTGCTCAGTCATATGTGGGTCACATTTTTAATCAGTGTTTTAGCTTAATGTTATCATTCGATACCATAGTTCGTTTGTTGTCATGTTAAGAGACCAGTGAACTTGGTTGCACATACTTTAGCAAGGGCAACGAGCTCACGGATCTTCTGGCCTGGCTTCTGTTCTTGGGATGATATCTCTTGGACTTTATTCATTCTTTAATTATACTTTACATAATAAAATTTTACCCATTTTGCCTTAAAACAAAACAAAAAAAAATCTAAAATAGTAAACAAGATAGTGAGTAGTTAGTTTTTTTTTTTTGAGTGACAAGTGAAACTAACAACCACTACTCGAGGATATAAACTAGATTGTATTATGATCCTAGTTAACAAATTATTACAATGAAATAAATTAACTTAGATTGCTCAAAATTGACTAGCTAGAGTCGAAATTGTAATATTATGATTAGGAAGTCAATAAGCTAATCAACTTGGCTGGGATTTTTCAAGTAGTTAGTTTTAAATGAGTCTATTTATTTTTTATACAAATAAAATTAAAACATAAGAAATATATGATTACAAAATTCTAAATGAGTTTTTTTTTTTTTTTGACAACAATTCTAAATGAGTTCTTTTGGCAAATTCTCGTGCCTTGAGTCAACGTCAAATGCCACTTCAATGGGACAGCTTCAGCAGTGATGGAATTTGTTTTGTGCTCTTACTCTTTTATCTTTTTCTTTTTTTTTTTCTAAATTCAATGAGAGTTCTAGTATATATATTCTTAAATTTTATTTATTCACTTTTACTCTATGATGTAGCAAATAATAATAGTTTAATAAGTTATTTTCATTATGTGGGTGTCCAAAAAAATGTTACGACAAGAATTTAAGAGTGATGGTAGAAAATGAGAGTACACATAATATCTTTCATTCAATAATTACAACCCAATAACCCAACAATACAACACACAAATATATAATGGCGTCTCAGGCACAACTTATTTATCGACCAACTCAAAATAAGTTTAAAAAAAAAAAACAACAATTATCATATCATAGATGTGCAGTGGGTAAAGTTTAAAAATACATTATAATAGTGATGACATCATAATAGATCTAAATGTTGAAAAATGATGAAAAAATAGGACCAATTTCATAAATATTATAAATTAAAGTTCAAATTTTGTAATATTTTTGAAACTAGCCCATTCTTTAACTTTATTTTTAACCGTTAAATTTGTCCACAGTTTTAAAGTGTCAAACGACACTAAATACAACCCAAAAATGAATAGATAAGACTTTGAGTTTGTGCCAATTCTCATAATATTCACTACAAGCTTAAAGCTTTCTTTGAAATATTTTGGGTGGTACCTAGTGAAAAGAAGGTGTTGGCGCCGATCAACATCATAAACTTTCTCTAGAAATAACACTTGCACGAAGAGTCAACATTGACTCCACTTAGGCTTAGACACACCCCTTATGGAGTGCAACCGGGTGCCACTAGACCACAAGGTCTTGGCACACTTCAAATATTTAAATAATAACAAATATATTTCATTACAAAAAATTATATTATTACAATACCTCAAAAATAAAATTAAAAAATAATAAAAAAAGAGAAAAAAAATACCTTCACCAAATAATTAAAGATGGAAACTACCTCACCTAGATTAGAATAACTAGACTAAGGCATTTTTGGGTGAGATGCTATGGTCTCACAACTTAGGAAAATATTGAAAATTTATTTAGAGAGTATATATTATTAGGACTCTGTATTTTATAAGCTTTAGGATTCTTATTCCATCGATCTATGAATATTATTATAACTTTACTTTTAACCGTCCTGCTCTAGCTAGAATTATCTTTTGTATTCCGGCCTATCAATACATCCATTCGTGTACTTTGTAGAAGCGGTTGATCAGTAATAGAACTCTATATAGAAATTCTTGCTCTCATATATATATTTCAGCTATACTACACCTCTCACTCATTAATGGGATAGAGGAGAAAGAAACAAAAATTAAAAAGATTCATTCTTTTAATCCTAATAGTAAAAAAGTAAAATGAATATATACATACAATAAAACCCACACTTTTAACATTAAGGTAAGCCTTTGAAGCTTCTTGTATGCTCTTATTGTTGTTTTGGATGTGAAACACATCAATAAAGAATATGATTCCCATTTCCACCGTGGGAAGTACAATATAATGGACTTCTTTTGTTAGACGATAAGAGGTTTAGCTTACAAGGTAAATTATTCTCCTTAATAATATTGTGATGATAGTAATTAGGGATGTCAATTGTGTTTGAACCCGATAGGCTAACCCGTAAAGCTAAAAAAATTACATAATTAAAACCCAAAAAATTAGCCCGATAAACTAATCGGACCGACTCTATAGGGCTGGCAGGTTGAATCTCACAATTATAGAAAATGTTTGCTCAAGTGGAAAATTTATTTCTTTTCATAAAAGGAAATGTTCTTCTTTTTTCCCATTTGGAATAAGAAAATGTTCTACTAGATCTCAATTTGTCTGCCAACATATATACAAATCACTATCCTATGCCATGGAACACAAGTGGCACAGCTCCAAAGTGAAATTCTTGTTACACATTATTCACAAAACAATTATATATCAATAGTTATTGTTCTCAGAATTATACCTTATGTCGAAATCATTATTATTGAAATTTCACTTCACTCTTAGAATCTCGATCTAGTTTCACCTTTAAAGAGCATTTGTCATTTCATTAAATCCACCATTAGTAAAATAATATTATTTTTAAATGCAGTACAACTTGTTAACCATTATTGCCACTAGAATTATACCTTGTGTCGAAACCAAGATTATCCACATTCTCATAATATACTCTTACTTTTGAAAATGAGCTTCATTGCATACATATTTGTAATGCACTCACTATTTACTCTATTCTCTACAATTTCGACTAATTTTCAAACAACAACAACAACTGTACATTTGAAATCCTTTTGTTTAAGAAAAATAAATTTGAAAGCTTTGCAAATTTTGCAATCTTTCAAGATTAAAGCATCCCCATCTTTAAAATCTTAAAAAAAAAAAAAAAAAAAAAAAAGCTCAAAGGACGGCTGCCAATTAGTCACCACCCTGACGCACCTAGCTGGTGCATGCACTCCACCCATCCGTTGGTGCGCGCACGCACACCAACTCTTTTTTTTTTTTAAATCTTTCCCAAAATGTATATAAGAAAAAACAATTCAAAACAAGATATCTCAATTTCTTCACTCCTCTCTCTCTTTAATAAATTTGAAGTGACAATACTACATGTGAATGCAATTCCATCCTTTTTGAGGGATAAACACTTTAACTATTATATTATTAATGAAATCTCGTTAGTTGTTACTCTCAGAATCTCTACCTCACCTTTAAAAGGTGTTGTCACTTCACCAGGTCTAACATGAATAAAATACCCCCACCACAATTTTTTGTTGTGAAAAAGGGTACAAACTATCAATCATTATTGCGGCTGGAATAATAATTATACCTTATGCTAAAACCATTAAGGCCAAACTCACTTTTTTTTTTTTTTGCACATGCATATATAAATCTTCAGTACGTGCTTCACAATTGGCATATCATCAGAGCATAGAATTTCATTCCTTTAGCAGGATTGAGAAATCTATCATGGCTCAAATATGGAAGCTTGAGGTTGAAACACAGATAAAATCAGCTTCAAAAAAGTTCTTTGATATTTACTTGAACAATTCAAGGCTGTTGCCAAAGATATGCCCTGCCAAGATTCGCAGTGTTCAAGTGCTTGAAGGAGATGGAAAGAGTGTTGGTTCTGTCAGACTTTGGACATACATCTTAGGTCAGTTTCATTTTATTCACACTTTATTTGATTTATGTATGTAAAAATTTATAATTACGGCCCTGATAAATCCAACAATCTGATAGGGCTAGCAAAAAATCAGATGAGTTGACCCGGTTTATATCTCTAATTGTGCAATCCATAGTTTTAGAGTAATATTATATGTACTTTTACGTTTTACTCGTTTTTTACATAACATATTTTGATTGACTTGGGAAAAAAAAACTATATATATTTTACAAATGTTCCTTCTAAAAAAAATTAATAAAATTAAGACATGTCACAAAAAGTTTAATTTTTTTTAAAGGACACTAGTCATTTTTCTTATTCTATACATACATACATACATACATACATACATACATATGTATGTATGTATGTATATGCTTTATATATATATATATATATATATATATATATATATATATATATATGTTTTAATTTGTTTGGTAAAAAAATATGATCATATATCCATATATGCTTTATATTATGTGCATGCTGGGTAAAATATATGCTTATAAGTTGTATATAGTTCATTATATGTATGTATATAATCATGAGGTATTGATGAGTTGAGATAGTGCGGATCTTTTCCAGCTTAATTCTATGAGGGAACCATACTTATGGTTACTTATTCTGCTTCTCTCATGTATTTGGAACAGTTTTTTTTTTTAATACGCTCTAACATATCCATAGTATCTGTTCAACAAATTATATCCAACGTTAATTGGGATAAGACTTAAACCTGAGAACTTCTTTGTGGAATTGTTTTACAATCTTATTTTGCAAAGTGTAGGGGGTAATGTGATTGCAAAGGACAAGATTGATGCTGTTGATGAGGAAAATAGGTCAGTTACCTTTGCTCTCATTGGTGGAGAGGTTACAAATTACTTCAAGTCTTTTAGAGCCACTCTGCAGGCCTGTGGGAACTCAGTGAAATGGACCCTGGAATATGAGAAGGCAAATGACAATGTGCCAACCCCACACTCCCATGTTGAGTTTCTGATGAATGTTGCTAGAGATGTGGATGAATACCTCCTCAAAACATGATGAACAGATTTGATCCACTATACCCCTCCATTTGCTTGAGATGATTTAGCTTAAGTATGTTGTTGTTGTTGTTGTTATCGTTGTTGTTGTTGTGGTGGTGGTAACAATAAAAGTTGTACTGGTTGTTTAGTACACCCTCTTTCGAAATGTTAAACAAGTCAATATAGTCGTGAGTCTCGAACAAAGTTACTAAGTCTACTTAAGAGTGATTCGAATAAAGTATTGTAATGAGTAAATTCTTAAATTTCTCTATTGACTATTGCCATTTGTTAATTCGTGTTCTCGTCTTTTTACGCCACTATTAGTTCCCAGTTAAGGTTTCGGTCAATCAATTAAAATGAAAGACAAATCGGTCATTTCAATTGTTTCCCTTCATTCTCCCATCCCGTTGATTTAATAAAGCAGAATGTAAGATTCATGATTTAGGGTTATTCTTGTATGGTCATTTTCTCAATAACGATGAGTAGGAGGAAAATTAAAATGACGAATTTGCCCTTCATTTTAAGGACCAGAAAGACAATGGTACCTCATTTTGTTGCTTTAATAAAGCAAAATGTAAGATTTGTGATTTAGGGTTATTCTTGTGTGATAATTTTTTCATCTATGATGAATAGGAGGAAACCAACTAAAATGACGAATTTGTCCTTCATTTTAAGGACCAAAACGAGGATGACACAAATTAACAAATAGCTATAGTCAAGGAACCAATTTGAGAATCTACTCTATTGTAATCCATATGTATAGATGGTATTTAGTTCTTATTTACAACTATAGATTCCTCTATTAGTTTATCATAATATTGTGTATATTCATCAAGAAGATATGTGTTTTAAACCATAAGTACTTTTCTTGAATGCCTAATAGTACAAAATCTCATAAAGAGTGGCAGCCTACATATAAAGATATATATAACAAGGAATCATCAGAGTTGTCATCAAACATCTGCAGACTTTTTCTTGAATGCTCCCTGTTGTTTCATCTGCATAAGAGTGGCTGCCAATTGATCAAGAGAAGCTAGCAAATGCTGTAAATAATCTCCCCGCTTTTCCTGCGTGCTGCTTGAACCAAGAGGCTCGGTGCTTCCAACGACCTGATTAACGGGTTCTTGATTCTGTGTGTCCTTTGGGATCTCTGGTTCCGTTTTGTCAGCACTGCAGATTGGTTTGGCATTTGAAGATCCATCGATTTCTTCCAATTCACAGGGTATTTCGGTCTTTTCTACCTCTGCTACATGATTGGGGTTCGTTGTGGCAAGATCATCATCATCAGAGTCTATTGCCTCGAGTTCTTCCGGGTCAGATTCAATCTCCTCCCTATCCACATTGGCACGAAAAGCCTTAGGGTCATCATCAGAGTTTATTGCCTCGAGTTCTTCGGGGTCAGATTGGGTCTCCTCCCTATCCACATTCATAAATTGACTGCAACGGGCAAAAAAACCCTCGGGGTCATCATCAGAGTCTATAGCCTCGAGTTCTTCTGGTTCAGCTTCACTATCCTCCCTATCCACCTTCACAAAATGACTGGAATTCGCATAAAAAGGCTCGGGATCATCATCACCATCAGAGTCAATAGCCTCGAGTTCTTGTGGTTTAGATTCACTATCCTCCCTATCCACCTTCACAAAATGACTCGAATTGGCACAAAAAGCCTTGGGATCATGATAAGAGCCTATCACCTCGAGTTCTTCGGGTTCAGACTCACTCTCCTCCCTATCCACCTTCACAAAACGACTCGAATTCGCATAAAACGCCTCCGGAAAATCCCGCCTTGCATATACCTTTCTTCTAGCAACTACAATTTTTTCTGGTAGTTCATTAATAGGCTCAGATAAAACACCAGATTCTACGGCCCCCAATTCTTCTGGTTTAGACTCACTTTTGCCCTTCACAACATGATTGGACTTAACAGAGGAGCCTCGATAAAATCCTACAGGATTACCAGATTCCATAGCTTCCAATTCTTCTGGCTCAGACACAAATTGAACAATCCCCTTTGGAAAATCACGCCTTGCAGATACATTTCGTCGCTTGTACTTTGGCTTAGAACACTCAAAGGGAAAATAATCACTGTTTTCCCGTGCCCGTTTATCTCTATAGTCACTTCCCGAGACCGCCATTGTTGAATCCTCAAAACCCTAGTCGGATTAGGTCAAACAAAAGGGACCAAGAATCAAGAATCAATAATCAAGATTCAAACTTTTTTGTAAATTAAAGAATCCCAGTTCAAAAATAACAAAAAAAAAACAATCTGGGAAATCCTAAACAAAACAATATAAAGAAACTTACCTGTTCTCAAAAGGAAATTTGGCACTTTCTTGACCCGCAAGAAAAATGCCTACGAGGCTACGACTGGACTGGAAATGGCGGTAGCGTTTCAATGCACTATTCGACGAAACCCTTATAAAGGGTAAATAGTAAATTCGATGTAAGTGCATGTTTGGTTCAATGTAATTTAGGGGTAGTTGAATTGCAATTCAATGGATGCTACAATTACGCCGTTTGATTGGAGGGAATCAATTCCCTCCAAATGCTGAATTCTAATTCATAGCCTCGCCCTAAGAATTCTAATTCAGCGTGGAATTGGAGAAAAAAAGCTACTGTCAAGACCCTTTTGCCCTTCTAACATTACACAGGCCTCATCACTGTCATCTGTTCTCTTTATTTTATGTATTATGTTGAAGTTGCTTCTATAATAATAATAATAATTATTATTATTATTATTATTATTTAAGCTAATGAGATATTAGGCTAATTATCATGCCATTTTAAGAGATAATCCAACTTATAGTTAATTAGTACATCCTATATAATTTAATATTTATAGCTTATTATTATTATTATTATTATTATTACATAAGGGCATTTCAGTCATTGTATAATTTATTCCCTTTCAATTCCCTGCACCCATATTTCTGCATACCAAACACTGTAATTGCAATTCCTACTTTATTCACCGAATTACAATTCTTTCCCCCCCTAATTCCCTCCTCCCAACCAAACGGGCTGTAATAATATGAATCGGAATAGGATTAGGGAAAATTCCACATTCTAGAAGGAAAGTTTATAATTTCAAGCTTTTTTGTATTTTAATTAATTATTTAATTGTTTTAATGTACTTTATTTTATTAGAATAAGGTTCAAATTGGCCACTGAACGTAACTTGAAAATGCAATTAGGCCACTGAACCAAGAAAAAGTGCAATTAGGCCATTGAACCCTCCAAATGTATGCAATTTCACATGATAGCAGGTTACCATCCATTTAACCAGGTTATTTGCTTACATGGACGGTGAATTAACATTTTAAAATAATTTTTAATAATAAATTATTAAAATACTTTAAAATTTTAAAATAAAAAAAAAACACACACACACACCATAATAAAGCAAAAGTTGTTTTGTGAAAGAAGTTGAGTTTTGGTAATAATAATAATAATAATAATAATAATAATAATAAAATAAATGAATGAATTAATTAATTATTTAAATTTGATTCATCCACAGGTTCCTTTCAAGGTGGTAAGAGTATTATTAAAGGGGAGGGGTGGCCGCAGATGTGTTTTTTTTTTTTTTAATTATTTTAATTTTTTATTTTAACAGTTTATTATTAAAAATTATTTTAAAATGACAACTCACCGTCCACGTAAGCAAGTAACCTGAAAAAATGCATGGTAACCTGCTATCAGGTGAAATTGCATACATTTGGAGTGTTCAGTGGCTTAATTGTACTTTTTTTTGTTCAATGGCCTAATTGCACTTTCAAGTTACGTTCATGGCCAATTTGAGCCTTATTCCTATTTTATTTTATCTAAATGCATGGTTATTTTTTATTGTAATTTAACCAAGAAAATAAATAATATCTCAAATATATTTGTTCTAAAATATTTACATTGCAAATTTTGTGTGTGATATTGTGGTTATGTTAACTAATATAGGACATATTATTGACATGTAGTTCCAACAAGTTGTTTACAACAAAATAGATATTGATATAGTGCGTTCCGAATGAGACTAGAGTGAATAATGCATTCGGTCATAATTTTGTCAACAATAATATTTAGACTTGGTGATTGTACTAATGAATTATTGATTGTATTTTAAAGTTTATGATGAATTGTTGTGTATTTTGAAATACTTATTTGTATTTTGAAGTAGATGATGATTGTACTGATGAATTGTTGCTTTTGTATTTATGGTATTTGGATAAATTGTTATTATTATACTATGCTTTAAATCGAAACTGGTTAAAGACAATGGTTTAAAATCATTGTCGTTATGAATAAAGACAAGAGTTTTCAACTGTTGTCTATGAACGTGTGACAAATTAAAATACAATGATTTTAACTATTGTCTTTAATATATATATATATATATATATATATATATATATATATATATATATATATATATATATATANAAACACACACACACACCATAATAAAGCAAAAGTTGTTTTGTGAAAGAAGTTGAGTTTTGGTAATAATAATAATAATAATAATAATAATAATAATAAAATAAATGAATGAATTAATTAATTATTTAAATTTGATTCATCCACAGGTTCCTTTCAAGGTGGTAAGAGTATTATTAAAGGGGAGGGGTGGCCGCAGATGTGTTTTTTTTTTTTTTAATTATTTTAATTTTTTATTTTAACAGTTTATTATTAAAAATTATTTTAAAATGACAACTCACCGTCCACGTAAGCAAGTAACCTGAAAAAATGCATGGTAACCTGCTATCAGGTGAAATTGCATACATTTGGAGTGTTCAGTGGCTTAATTGTACTTTTTTTTGTTCAATGGCCTAATTGCACTTTCAAGTTACGTTCATGGCCAATTTGAGCCTTATTCCTATTTTATTTTATCTAAATGCATGGTTATTTTTTATTGTAATTTAACCAAGAAAATAAATAATATCTCAAATATATTTGTTCTAAAATATTTACATTGCAAATTTTGTGTGTGATATTGTGGTTATGTTAACTAATATAGGACATATTATTGACATGTAGTTCCAACAAGTTGTTTACAACAAAATAGATATTGATATAGTGCGTTCCGAATGAGACTAGAGTGAATAATGCATTCGGTCATAATTTTGTCAACAATAATATTTAGACTTGGTGATTGTACTAATGAATTATTGATTGTATTTTAAAGTTTATGATGAATTGTTGTGTATTTTGAAATACTTATTTGTATTTTGAAGTAGATGATGATTGTACTGATGAATTGTTGCTTTTGTATTTATGGTATTTGGATAAATTGTTATTATTATACTATGCTTTAAATCGAAACTGGTTAAAGACAATGGTTTAAAATCATTGTCGTTATGAATAAAGACAAGAGTTTTCAACTGTTGTCTATGAACGTGTGACAAATTAAAATACAATGATTTTAACTATTGTCTTTAATATATATATATATATATATATATATATATATATATATATATATATATATATATATATATACAGCGGACAATGGTTTTTAAATGTTGTCTTTTGTTAGACAACGGTTAAACATCGTTGTCTATGCGCTTAACTTTTAACAATATTGGTTGTCTTTGATATATAACTTTCAACAACATTTAATCGACAATGATTGTCTTTGATATATAAGATAACAGTTAAAAATTGTTGTTTATGTGATTGACTTTCAACAACACTTAATGGATAATAGTTTTTAATCTTTGTTTTTGGCATATAAGATAACGGTTAAAAACTTACAAAAGTTCGTTTTTAAAAGAACGGACTTACAATACTGATTTCAACAACATATTTTTTTCCTAAATATTGTCTCAACTGAAGCTCGAACCCACTTCCTTTTATATTGAAGTGTAGTCGGGTGCCACTAGATTACAAGGTCTTGACATAAAAACTTACAAAAGTCTAAAGAGACCTTAAATAAATTGAACATATGATGATCTTTTAAACCTATACGGATCAAAACGAACTTCAAAATGTTTACCCATTTTAGAGTCTAGAGATTGAAGATAATGTTTATCTATGGAGAATTTGAATTGTGTCAAACTGGGCGATATAGTTGGCAAATGAATGACATTATTCTTGCCGTAGCATGAAATTTTTATCACAAAATTATTCTTTTAGTTTATTCAAAAAAAAATTTTTTTAATTATTCTTTTAGAGATTACGTGTATATATTTGATATCTTATGGAAAGTGACACCCACCGTGTGTGCGTTTGTTTGTGCGTCACGTTACCTACTTTAATGATTTGGAATTTTGCGTAAATCAATGTCTTACAATAATCTTTTTCTTTTTGTCACTGTCAATTATATATTTATAAGTCTTTTCTGATAAAATAGTTAATAAATTTATCAATCAATTTTAATTTATTTAATCATTATTAATTATTTAATATCATTATTAATTATTTAACTTAATTAAAAAATTATAACTGCTAATTATACCAAGCAATTATTTAACTTAATTAAAAAATTATAACTGCTAATTATACCAAGCAGCTATCAGCTAATGTAGTTTAACATCTTTTTAACTAGTTAATACTTTCAACTTTGACTCTTAATTTTATTTTTTAGGTAACAAATATTGTTAAACTATTTTTTAACTTAGTTTTAACAATTGAGTTCTAATTGTTTGAGAGATTTTTAATTTTAATAAATTAATATTTCAAGTGGTCCTCCCTTTGTACACTACTTTCCTAGCAATTGCAAGTGTCTAGTTTGTTGAATATTTAGCAAATATTATTAGTCAGTCCTCTTTATTCCACATGCCAAGTCAAATGAAAGCAAGCAACCAAACAGGAAGATTAAGGTCTAAAACTGCAAGCTTTTATTGAATAACGATAGAATGGTAACAACAATACATTGATACTTGTTCTGCAACATAAATCAGATCAAACTAAAGCTAATTGCAAAAGAACCTCAAATCAACAAATCAAGAGACAACTTAAGACAATAACTAACTGCCTGAGAGAATAATGTTTTATTGCACTTCATCAGAGACTTCATCCCACTTCAATGAGACATAACCTTGGCATTCAGTGACTTGTTGAACAATGTCTTCCAGATGCTGCTAGACGACTTCCGGGCCTCGGTCGCCTGTTTCCCGTTGTTGGGGGTTGCTTTCTCCTCGGAGGGTTTCTTGCACAGCACAAAGTTGCGAACCCCCAGTGATCCAATTGTGTCCCATGGACTAAGAGCTGCAATTGCACAAGAATGTTATCAATACATATGCATAAAACAAAATGCAGAAACACTCTCAGAGGGCCTCACTGTTCGAATTGTAGTCTGGAGAAGCGTCTTCAGTGGCGGACCGGGCCCAAGTCCCCTGGAATGGGGCTCCAGAGAGGGTGGGAGCCCCATTGTGCCCGGACCCCTAGGCAACTAGGGGGCCTGGGCACCCGAGTCCACCAAACTTGGCGCCCAACTAGGCCAAGTGGTTTTTTAGTATGCAATGTGTATATTGCTATGTTCTTTTGGCCCTAACAGCCGCCTAGGGTTGAAACTAATAGTGGGACTACGAACAATGTAGTATTTGTTCATATAACTACTTTCTAAACCTACTCTGGTACCCACTGAGGCTCGAACCATATGGAAGAGCCACTTTGTGCCTCTAGACCACAAGGTGATTGACAACTATGAATTTATATAGTATACCTATATAGTATAGGTATAGGTGGGGCTTATACATATATATTTTATATATCATATATGCCCCATAAAAGGGAATTAGGATTAAAATGAAGCCCCAACATATATGGAGCATATCCTAGTTGAGAATTAGCAGAAAATCATGCACTTTCCACTGTCCCTGGACTATATATGATGATTAATGAATCAATATTACTAAAACACAAAAATCCAAAATAGCAGTTTCTAACAGTTGATCATGAGTGTCATCACAAACATAATTGGATAAAAACCTAGCAAAGCTCCGAAATCAAACAAAAATTTGCTAAGAACAGAGAGAGTTTGTTACCTTCAGTTGCAGCGTTAGGGCAGTAGAGCACGAAGTTATTGAGATCCGACCCGAGAATCGGAAGCCTACCCTCACGAGCGTAGGATTTGAGGGCGGTGTCGATCACCGCCGCGACGAGATCGTTCTCGCTCGCCACGAACCGGATCGGGCCGGCGCTTCCGAGCACGGTGATGCTCACCAGGAGCCGCTTTCCGGCCGCCGGATTCTTCTTCGCCTTACAAAGCAGCATCATCTTCTCTGCTAACAATAACAATAAAACAAAACGCCTTTTTTTTGTTTCGAACAAATCAAATCGGGTAAAATTGGGCAAAATCGAGAACGAAAACAACACGAATTGAGGAATTGAGGAATCAATCGAATGAAAGGAGAAGCGAAATCGAGGATTGATTGGCCTAAGGGTCTACGCCGAGGCAGCGGTAGTACCAGGCTTGCTTGCAGGATCCGAAGAATGAAGAAGAAGAAGAAACAGAGATTCCCCTTCTTGGAGAAGACGACAAGAAGGAGATCATCAACAAATTACTCAGAACTTGCACCATTCACGAACAATGCGAAGAATTGAAGGATGAAAAACGGGGGGGATTGAGAGAAGGGTTCCTCAGAGTTTCTGGGTATATAAAGGGAGAGAAGTGGTTCGAGAAAGTTTAGGAATCCTACGGAGAAAATGCTAGGGTTTGTCCAGAGACCATAGGATAGGAGTGTATGTGTTGGAATTGGAATAGGAATATACTTTTCTTTAATGGCGGTGTGAGCTGGGCCAGATTATTAGGAATATTATTATTTATCATTTTTTATCTTGAGTGAGACTCTTTTATCCTTATAAATATATATATTTAAATATTTTTGAGTGATACTACATTGTAGAAAGTAGTTATGAATAGATATTACATTGTAACAGAGTCAGTAGTACTCAAAAAAATATTTTTGAGCTACTGACCCTCTTGTACTTGGCACCTGGTCAGATACGACGCCTCACAAGCCAAGGACATCTTTCCGATCTAATCCGACCTGTCAAGAGTATACCTAATCGACCCGACTTGATGGTTAAATAGCTTGTTGGCTTGATAAACTTCCACCATTAGCCTTTGGTGTTCGATATTGATCTGAAAGCTCGGTTGAGGGTCCCGGGCACATCTACTTAGCCCTTAAAGATGGACATCAACAACAACGCCCAAACTGAGCATCATCATCATTGGCTTATCATATATTTCTCAACACGTGAACGTCTTTCCCTAGCCTCCGAAACCGTCGAGTGCATGAGGGACACTGTTGCACATGCCGACCCTTCAACATGTGTCCTCCTCAGTCTCCTATAAATATCCCGCTAGACACACATAATGAGGATTTTTTTTCTCAATTCTCTTGATAGAGTACTTGTGCGCTCAGGAGCCTCCGACTAGTGGTCTTGATTTCCCGTATCCGAGAGTATTTACACTATCAACATCTCTCTTTTTTTTTTTACAACAATATTTGCGCATTGTTTTACTATCGATTAATCGTATTTACAAAGTGCATGAATGAATGTATTTATAGGGATGCAGGAATTAGTCCTATCTAAATGTATAATTACAATAATCCACATAAAAAGAAGAAGGAATTTTAAAGCTAATAAAATACAAAGTTCTAATAAAGTCAAGCTCGAATAGTTCAATATTGAGTCAAGTGAAGTTCGAGTTCAAAAGATTAAGAATTGATCGAGTTTGAACTATGATTTTTTGAATCAAGTCGAGCCTTACAACACTCATTTTAACTTGATTACACGAAAGACCGTTATTATCTCATCAATAACAAAATTATTACTATTAACATCTGTCAATCATTGATTTTGTTATAATAACATACATTCAATTCTCATTAAACAATACACTAAAATTTTCGAATTTCAAAGTAAAAGTTGTTGGCTAAACAATCAAAAATAGTAAACAGGTGTCATTGTACAAAAACATATCTGCTTTGAAAAATGCATGAAAATTCAACATTGTAACATGCTGCTTTGATTAGAAATAGTTGTTGGTGATTAATTATGCGAAAGCATATCTTGAATTAAATTAGGTGTTGACTCAAAAAGAAAAATAGATTATTAAAATTTTCAACTTGGATAATACAAACCAAACAAATTACTAGTCAAATAAACTTGCTGAGAAAACCCCTTATTTTGTTGGTTTGTCAACCTAACTTTGAGAAAGATACTATTAGTTGGCTAGTTGCAGTGGTAGCCAAAGTATCTTTGTCAATAAAGGTCCTATTTTGGTTTCTATCCAAAAATTTAATAATAATATATTAAAGTTATTTTGAAATCAATGTTAATAGGATATGATAAGATCACTTGTATTAGTTTTTAAAATAGTAATGTAATCAATTATAACGTTTTTACATCTCAACATTGGCTTAACCAAGTAACAACTCTCAACCGAGTTTGTTGAACGATTAGATTAGTAACTACAAAGTTTCAAATTTAACTATTTGTAAGACCTGCCTATTGGCATTTACGAGGATGTAAATCATGGTAACTCAGCTGAACACATATGCTAGACCTTTGTGCTGGTGAGACTCGGTCTCGGGTCATTGTTCTCAAATTTCACCTCCGTGACCAACTGAGTTGCATGCCCACGCGAATGTAGTGAGAAAATTCTTCATTGACAAGAATGAAGTGATTTTAGCAATTAGCATCAATTAAAATCGAAGCAAGATACCTTTATAACTAAATAATGAAATTTAAACTTCTATTTTATTCTTATATTAATTTTTTCTACAAAATTATAATTTTTTCCCTAAATTCCCTCATACCAAGTTCTAACCAAACGCTCCATAGAGAGCATTCGGTGCATAATAATAATAATAATAATAATAATAATAATAATAATAATGTTGTTGTTCCCTAGACCCTATGCATGGGCAGTTGGGCAATAAATTCATAATGGATTAATCAAAACTATTTTACTTAATTAAAAAAAAAAATACAGCTGCATTAAAAGGGTAACATTTGTGTGCAACCGTTTCACAGGTCTCAATTTTTGATTAATGACTTAAATTTTTAATCTCATTAATTAAAAATCCGACCCGTCTCATGAATTGAGGCACACCTATAAAATAGTCTCATACAAATTTTTGTCGCATCGGAGTAATTACTAAATTGAATTGGATGAAAAACATTGTGGATGATAAACGTTTTTCTAATGATAGGAAAAAGGGTATGTGCATGGGGATAATGACATGCCGCCGACGCGGCTAATTATATGGTCAGCAGCGGTGCATCGTAGAGTCAATTAATGTGTGTATGGTGCATGTAACGAAATTTAAGACTAATAATCTAGCTAGTACAAATATTTATAAACATGGAAAATGTCCAAATCATATAAGAATAAATCTGGTATGTCTCACGTAAAAACTAGAATAATGATATTTTTCTTTGGGAAAATTGTAATTTATTCTCTTCCGTAATATGTCAATTATCAATGTCACCCCTGAATTATTAGTGGTGTAAACGTTGCTCTTCAATTTTTAAAACGATACATATATTGTCCATCTCAGTGTAAATGTTGCCCATCAATTTTCAAAACCATACATATATTGTCCCTTCCATACGGTATGGGAGGGGCAATATATGTATTGTTTTGAAAATTGAGGGGCAACATTTACACCACTAATAATTCAGGGGTGACATTGACATATTATGAAGGGGCATAAATTACAATTTTTCCTTTTTCTTTCATGATTTTACCTTCTAACGTTCACATCCCAATGTGACTATAAAATTCATTTTGACGCAGTTCAACTGATCATTCAACCTAAATAAGTTGATAACTTTGATTTGCTAGCAGCCGCAAAGTGTAGGTCAACTTGATTCTTAAGAAATTTATGAAGGTGAAATTAAGAAAAGAATGTAACATTACTCTAAAAATGGACCTTTCTTTATTTTTTTGACAAGGCGAATCACTTAATCGAGTTGAAAACTTTTTTTTCTCTCTATTCTTTTGTTAAGGTGAAGCAATCAATCGAGTGAAAAATTCTTCTTTCTCTACACTTTTGGCAAGATGAATAAATTAATCGAGTAAAAAAGAAATTCTTCCTTTATTGTATTGGTAAGATGGATGAATCAATATCCATTGTTAAAAGTTCTTCTTTATATACCATTTTAGCAAAGTGAATGAATTTAATCAAATGAAATTTTTTTATTTCTCTATCTTTGTTGACAAGGTGAATGAATCAATGGACTTGCATGGTGAACTGTTATGGACATGCATGTTGGGTTGAATACATTAAACCCTAAGCAATTGAAACAAAGTTTTATTTTAAAAAAGTTATCTAACTTATTAATCATGTATTTGTGAAACAATTAATTCAAATTTTGCTAGTCATGATAAATATGATTTAAAAAAAAAAAAATTATTGGTAACCCAATGTGGTAGCTCAAGTGGCAAATGAGCTCTCTTCGTGGAGAAGAATTTCGACGATATGATTCTTCGATCTCTGGACTAGTTCCCGTGCCCCTCGATTGAAGCGAACGGGGAATATTAGTCAGGTGGACCCGAACTATAAAATGTACTTTTATTATATTAAAAATATACCTTATGTCAGTGGTCCACCTCACAAAATAAATCATGATCTGTGGAATAATGAATGAAATGCCCATATATAATAGGATGGGTCGATATTTATTGTCCACCTCACAAAATAAATATTGTTGCTAGCTTTTTTTTTTTCTCATATATTTTCATCTTATTTTTTTTAATTACACCTGCAAAAAGTTCTAAAAAACCGATTACTATGGAGGAAGGCATATAGTGATACAAATTTCTACTCTTGTACATGAGCAGGTTGTGAGAAGACAGCCAAATAATGATGACAGACTGTTGTGTTTTAGGTGTGAAGATGGTAAAATAATTATTGTACCAATAAAAATTTATGACAACATAAACATGCCTAACTTTTTTTTTTTTTCTTTAATGTTGGGGTTTATCTTTTTGATTTGTTTTTACTTAGTTATTTGTCAATGTAGATGATTCGTTTGAAAACGAATTAATATTTATTATTATACTACTATACTATTTATATGAAAAGCGGGTCCTCAATGAGCAATTGTTATATCATGAACCATGGTTCATATTGCATATTTGCATTGTTAATTTTTATAGGCTGATACAAAAATTCTGTATTTTTAGTTAATACATTATGTACCTACACTTAGCAATTTCTGTACATGAAACTTTATACTGTATGTACAGAATGTGTCAACTACAAATACAAAATCTAAACGTTATTTTTAGATCAGAGTCTACAATACAAGATAAATACTTGTCCATAATATAATTTGTCCAAGGTGGGGCCTGTTAAATATATGTACCTAAAGGTTGCTAGCCCAACCCACCTACTCCATGGCCCATAGGCTTGGTTGGCCCACCGGTCAATTTTTAATGGAGAGAAAATTTTACTTTTAATACCTGATTATTATCCATGAATCATATTTAGTCGTTGGCTATTAAAATTTTATAATCATGTGCATAACTATGTAATTTCTATCATCAATGACCTTATGGTCTAGTAGCATTCGTTTGCACTCCTTATGTAGAAGGGGGTGGGTTCAAGTTTTAGTGGAGGTGCTTCACCAAATGTGATTCATGTATTATAGTTAGAGGACCAATAGTGAAATTAGTTTACATAAATTTAGTGTTACAAATTTTACAATAAAAAAATTGTATCAATTATTTACATATCTTACAAGCGTCTCTTCTGAGACCTCCGATAAAATTAGAATGATACATATCTTACAAGCATGAGTGTAGATCATATTTGTTATCGGGTTTGAGATTCTTTTGAAACTCCAAAAAATTATTTCGATATCAATTGCAAATTACATATGGAGTACTATTTTAACTAAATTATGTTTAACGATCAACAGGTAGTTGTGCGTCGTCAACCGAAAAGAGCACGCCGACGACGTGTTGAAAATCTTGTACCCGTTTAGCCTGTTAGCTCATAACCGATATATTGTTGACAATTTAGAGTATAGACTAAAGTAGGGAAATATAGACAAAAGTGATAGGAGAAGAAAAAGAACCATCATTTCATACCATCAACCACGTGTTTCCAAATAAGGTATATATATATATATATATATATATATATATAACGGAAATCATAAATAGGAACATAAATATGACCGTTACATTATAATGTTCACTAATTGTATTATTTATAACATAATCATTATTTTCCAAAACTTATTGAAGTTTATTAAGTGGTCCGACTACTTTTATATAGGACAGTAATAAATAACAATTACAAGGATGTTTTTTGAATATTACTAACTCTATTAGAATGTAGTATCTGTTCATCTGTTCATAACTACTCTCTCAACCTACCACTGAGGCTCGAACCCACCACCTCCCGTATAAAGGAAAAGGTTTGATGCCACTGGACTACAAGGTCCTTGGCAACAATTACAAGGATGTTGTTCCAAAAAAAAAAAAAACAAGGATGAAAATGTAGTGTTCTGCAATAATATAATGCAAGTGTTACCTTTGCAACTTATAGAATTTGAGTGTTTTTCACCAATATTGTACACTACGTTAATCACTAACAATGTCAAGTTTGATTTAAACCTTTTATGGGATAACTTGAGAAAAATAGCATTGTTTAAAATATGCATCTTCTACACTTTTTGGCCTTTTGTGATATAACTTGTGTAGTCATTATGCCTCTAACTAGTTTTGATCCAAATGACCTACTTATACTCAATTTTAAACTTCAAAAGAGTCTAAATTAAAAACTTGAGTTTATCTCATAAGTTAAGGATTGGTCTTTTGAGTACACCATATTCTCTTCTATATTTACGATGATTCAGACTTAAATATTCTTTCATTAAAAATGTTGAGTCTAAAATTCGTCTCGGGAACCTGATTCTTCTTGGGTATGGTTATTGCGGCACAAACAATCAACAGTCACCTCCACTAAGGCTCAAACCCACTCCATTCTATGTGGGAGTGTAAAACAGGTGCCACTAGACCACAAGATCTTTGGCTGATTTGCGAGTTATATCACCACTTGTCGCCTAATCATTTTTATCAACTTGAGCATCATGGTCTAAGTGTTACTCGATTGGATAACTGATCGCGTCGGTTAACTGAGTGTTGGTTTGTCACCATATACCAATTTGATCATCAAATTGGGCATATCTCTCGAGTCTATCGCTATCCAATCATCAAATTATCCATGCCCTTCAAGTTGATCGAGAGAACAAAAATCTACACGTAATTTTTTCAATACAACATATAACTTTTTTAATTAATTGATATTAAGAAAACTTGTTAAATAAATAGATATAACTAGGGTGCTCTTGGAAACCCTAAAAATAACAATTTTCTGAGTTTTTAGTGTTTGGCTAAAGGGGGAAAATGAAAATCAATAGGGTGTGGTTAATGGAAAATAGAGGGGATTGGAAAATTACTTCACCTTCTGTTTGCAACAGTGGCGCAGCCAATCACCCGCCACTGTCATCGTCGCCACCACCGCCACCACCACCCACAACCACCACTACCCCCACGCCTCACCACCACCACCCACAACTACTGTATATTTTAAATATTTAAAATTAAAAACAATTATGATCATTTTTTAGAAAATAAACCAAACACACCAAGATAATTTTTCAAAATGCAACCAAAATACTTTCTGGAAAATGACTCGTTTTTTCAAAAAATATTATCCATAAGACATTTTACTGCTTTCCAAATGGGTACCCTATCAGAAAAATATTTTTCTAAAAAATGGAATAGAAAATAGTTTAATAAGGAAAACAATATCATAGAAATCTTGAATGGCCCAATCATCATTAGAGTGATTATTGATAATTATCCAATGTCCATTTACAATCCTTCTATATCCGAATTTCACTCATAATTTCACCCCACCACTCTCTTGATAAGCACTGGTCAAAGCTTTGCTCCATTTCTTCCCCTCTCTCTCTAAACCTACCCCTTCTCTTGTCTTTCTCCAAAGGAACTCCCAAAATGGAAGATAAATCAATGGCCTCCGACTTGATCCACCACATCGAAGCCACCAACGACCACGGGTGGCAGAAGGTGTCGTATTCCAAGAAGCAGAAGAAGAATCAGCAGAAGCCGGCGGCGTCTGATTCGTCTCGGATCGTCGCCAATGGATCTGCCGTGTCCGGCGTCGACAATGTGTTCAAATCGCTGGAGAAGCAATCCGAGGAGCGGCGCATCAGAATTGAGGCTCAGAGAGCCGCGATGCAGTTCGACGACGAGGCTCCGGTGAGATCGGCGGCGAAACACCGATCGGACGATGAGGATGAGGATAGCGATTCCTGGGGCGCTGATCGCGGGAGTGGCGTGCAGAATGGAGCGGTGGATGGGAAGAAGAAGGAGAAGATAAAGAAGCCGAAGAAGCCGAAGGTAACCGTCGCTGAAGCCGCCGCGAAGATCGATGCGACTGATTTATCGGTTTTCCTTGATGAAGTCTCTGTAAGATCATTTCTTCCGTGATTAATTCTCTGTTAATTCGTTTTTGTTTTAATAACTAATTCTAATTAATCATCTTTCCATTTTGATTCAAGGAATCGTACGAATCTCAACAAGACATACTCTTGATGCGATTTGCTGATTATTTCGGGCGTGCATTTTCAGCTGTGACTGCTTCACAGTTTCCATGGTTGAAATTGTTCAGGGAGTCATTGGTTGCAAAGATTGCAGATGTGAGTAGAGATCTATCTGTTATTTTAGCCCTAATTAAAATGTCTATTTGTGCAATTATCAACACTTGCATGTAAGAAAAATCAATCTGAAAATGCATTTCTCATTTAACTATGAAAGGCTTTCATTTTCTTACTACTTAGTCTGCAAGATGGGATATTTGAACCATTGGGCCTTTAAACTCTGTGTATTCTTATTTATATATTCTGAATCTCATACAAAGGAAGCATTTTGGGGCATTTAAGCTGTGTATTTGTTTTGAAATGTTTTGGATTTGATGGAAATGGATGCATTTTATGGACTTTGATTCTAATGGATGACGAGGGCTGTCATTGGTTGCAGGCTTTCATAGTCTTACAGATCTTAATTTGCACTTCATTTTTACCTTTTGGGTACGGAATAGATTGTTAATTAATGAATTTGTTAAAACTGGATAAATATGGAATCTTGCAAGATTAATCACAGGGGTGTATGTTTCCTTTGCTTGACTGCTTGTATAGTTTCTTTTTGCATAATTTGTGATATGGGGTATACAAGTGAGTGTAATTTATGTGAATTTTATATAATTCTGAGAGTGCTGGTTGTGTCATGTGTGAGCGATAGAGGCACCATTAACCTATAAAATTATAAATCTATATGCCATTAGTGATTTGGAATAATGATCTTTGTCTTTGTAATTTCTTTAATGATTTATATTAACTGATTTTTTCTACCATAGGTCCCTGTCTCCCATCTCTCTGAACCTGTTTACAAGACTTCAGTTGACTGGATCAATAAACGGTCGTATGAGGCTCTTGGACCCTTTGTGTTATGGTTGCTAGACAGTATCCTTGCTGATTTGGCAATTCAACAATCTGGTTCTAAGGTCTCCAAGAAAGGTGTCCAACAAACTTCCTCAAAATCTCAGGTATTATCTCTCAAAACTTTTTCATGCAAAAGTGCTTCTTGCCACCTTCATTCATAATATCTTGTTTGAACCAAAATCAAAACGGGATATTTTTGTTGGGATTGATGTGCTTGATCTTTTTCCTTCCTAAATGTGATTTTTTTCGGCCTATGAGGCATTGAAGCTAATGGTGGTTTAGCAATTTAATCTATCAGAATATACATTTGGTATAAAGAGACAGGCTGGTATACTAAATTTTGGATACCTATTTATTTTCTTGAAACCTCTCTCATATTTACCTTGCTTTCTCCCGGAAAAGTATTTTGTATTTTTCTGATATGTTGCTCAAGACTCCTGGGTTTCTGTGTTAGTAGATTTTACAATATTAAGGTCAGTTTCAACCAGAGCACGTGGGAAGTAGGTGTCTGTATATATAGCAAGTAGGTGAAATCAATATTGGCATACAAACAAAAACTGGCCTATCCACTTACTATGCTGGGAAATAGAAGGTTCTCTTAGTAATAGTTCTTGATGTGAAGTCTGCACTGTAACCATAAAAGTTGGCGAATGAACTTGTTGTAAATGCTTCAAGGGAACCATTTCTTCTCAAGGTGGTATACTTTTTGGATCTCTAAGTGGATGCTACTTTAGACATGCTTGTTTTCAGTTTGAATTTGATTGTTATCAAGTGTATGATGTGTAAGCTTATGTACTGCTAACAGGTAGCTATATTTTTGGTTCTATCAATGGTATTGCGACGGAAACCTGATGTTTTGATCAATATAATGCCTACCTTGAGGGAAAACACAAAGTATCAAGGACAAGATAAGCTTCCTGTTATTGTTTGGATGATAGCTCAGGTCCTACCTTGCAACATTATTCTTCAATTCTACTCTCGTTTGTTTGTAGCTTATAATTAATTCGCATTCGATACCAATGCTATAATCTTTTTGTGCAGGCTTGTCAAGGTGATCTGTGTGTAGGGTTGTATCTTTGGGCGCATTGGATCTTGCCTTTAGTGGGTGGCAAATCAGGATCTAATCCACAGACAAGGGACATGATTTTGCAGTCAGTGGAAAGGTTGGTTTCCTAATCCGGTTTGTTTGTGCTCCTGTTTTTCACTTTTGATGTTGTGAAGGTATTTGAATGTGTTTATTTTCATGGTTGTAGGATTCTGTCTTTCCCAAAAGCTCGCAGTATTTTAGTAAATGGTGCTGTTAGGAAGGGAGAGCGTTTGGTGCCACCATCAGCACTTGATTTGCTGTTAAGAGTGACATTTCCTGCTTCTTCAGCACGAGTTAAGGTAGGAATCTGACACTTGTGGTTAGACTATAAACTCATGCAATTAGAATTATTAGGAATGTGAAATATTTATATCTAGAAACTTGTGGCACTGTCACTTAGCTTTTATTTTATTTCTAAATTTTATTTCTTTATGAACCTTTGTTAGTAATGGAATTGCATATGGAGAGCATGGCAGTTTGTAGTGTCAAATGTCTTCCGTGTGCACTAAGTAATTTAATCACATTGCTTTTTGTGCTTTTCCGTTTATGTGTCAGGCTACCGAAAGGTTTGAGAAAATATATCCCACTCTCAAAGAGATCGCTCTTGCTGGTTCTCCTGGCAGCAAAGCAATGAAGCAAGTGTCACTTCAGATCTTTTCATTTGCTACCAAGTCTGCTGGGGAAGGTATCTTGGACTAGAAATTCTCTTCCTTGTCATGTTTTGGTTCATGTCTGACAGGCTGAAACGAGTTACGTGTATTTACATGTGCTACTTTACAGGTATTCCCGAACTATCTAAGGAAGGGACAAGCATATTTATATGGTGTTTGACCCAAAATGCTGAGTGTTTCAAGCAGTGGGTATGGTCTATATGTCACCCTTTAGATTATATTTTTACTCCTGTAATAACGAATTATAATATAATGGTCAATTCAATTCGTACAGGACAAGATATATCTGGATAACATTGAAGCAAGTGTTGCTGCCTTGAGAAAGCTCACAGAAGAGTGGAGGGTGTTGTCTGCAAATCAATCTTCTCTTGTTGTTGCCAGAGAAACTCTCAAGGGTTTCAGGAACAAGGTAGGACTTTTCTTGATGTATATGCATATATTTAATTCATCCCGTGTTCTAGGGATGTTAGTTGTACCCGTACTCCCGGCCCTCACTCTGACGGGTACGAAAATAGGGGATTGGGGGCGGGGGTGGGGGATTTGTAATTCGCCGCCCTTCCAACGAAAATATACATATATAACTATATGCATTATAGCCACACACACACACACACATATAAAATTTTAGAAGCATTCTTGGGATTGTATGTCGTACTTGTGAAATGCATCTTTTGATAGCATGTTTAATTGTAAATTACTTAATTGTGCTTTAAGTTGAAGATGAATATATATGAGCTATTTATTTTTTTATTTTTTAAATTTTTAATCTTTTTTATAAGTTATAAACGGGGTAGGGGATTCCCGGTCCCTAGATAATCCCCATGGGGATGGGGACAGGGTATACCCCCCGCCCCCACCCACCCGTTGACATCTCTACCGTGTTCCTTCGTTATTCTTGTGCAAGTTGCTGTTGCCAAGCTTGGCACAGATACATTTGTGTTGCCATTACTTCATATATATCTATATTTTGTGACGGTTGAGGAGATTTGGGGGGGGGGGGGGGGTTATTGGAATTCAATGCCTGGAGAGGGACTTGGCCTACCACGTGGCTAATCCTTGAACCCCACTTCATAAGTTTCTATATATAGCCATTTTATCTGAATTCTTATTCTTGGTCAAACTTCTGTAGAATGAGAAAGCACTAAGCGAAGGAGTCAATGCTACACTTCAATCACTGCTTAAAGACGCTGACAAGTACTGCAAGGTTTTGCTGGGAAGGCTGTCTCGTGGACACGCATGCTTGAAGAGTTTGGCCCTCATCGTGGTCTTACTGGGCGTGGGAGCAGCTGTTACGTCCCCTGATATACAGTCCTGGGACTGGGACAAGTTGAACCACAAGTTGATGGTTCTGTTCAATGCCCCCCACCGATCTTAGTAACTTTCTTCACCCGACGAGAGAGCTAGATACGAGGTATTTATTTCAACGAAAAAGCTAATAAAATTTGTCCAAAATAAAAAAAAAAGGACAAAAATATGTATGGAGTAGTTTCAGGGTCTCGTCGAGGTACTGAACTAGAAGAGAGTTGTGAGGAATGACTGGAATTTTCGCGAGGAAAGGATGAAATAGGTAAAAAAAAAATGGAGAGGGGACTAAATGGCTCTCTCCTCTTTTTAAGCTCTAAGAGAAGTTTGATCAAGTCTTTAGTTTGTTCAGCTCTAACATCTTTGTTTCTGGCAAAAAACTGGCATACACAGAGAGATATTGTACTTGAAGGATTTTGTTATGTTCCTTTTTTGTGTTCTTTTTATTCAATCCTGCATTTTTCTTTTTAATGAGGTATGAAAATAACTAAACAAGGTAAGCATTGGTTTTTGAATGTGTTGGGTCATAGCTATTTGCCACCTTAAGTTTGGGTCCTAAACAGCTAAACTTAAGGGTTCTTCACGTCTCTTGTTATTAAGATAGAAAACGATTGGTGAAGGAGGTAAATCATAGAATGTGTTTCAATTGACAGACGCTGACTAGTCTCCTGCAATTGACAGATGCTGACTAGTCTCCTGAGCAGGATCGATGAAGGGCTGTCAAGTTTGAGATTCAAATAATAAAAAGGAGCATAGCTATGACATGTTCAATGTAGAGATGTCAATTGGGCTAGCCTTATTGGGTTTTCGGGTTTTAGTTTGGACTTATCGATTTTTTTTTACTAGATTTAAAATATTTTTTTTAATAAATATATTAAAAATTTAATTAAAAAAAATACTAAAGATAAGCTTACATATAAACTCATTGTATGTTTTGTTTCACATGACTTGTGAAATAAAGAATGACTTTAAGTGGATTGGGCTATAGGGCTAGCTCACTAAATTTTGGGCTAGCCCTTCCAAGCCACCGAGCTCATCGATTTTTGGCTTACCGAGCTAGTTTTTATCGAGCTAAAATTTATCAGCTTTAATCCTACAACTTTTCAATCTTATCGGCCCATCCCATTCGTTTCGGCTTAAGATTGACATCCATAGTTCAATGATTTTTGGTAAGGTTTTAAATACATACTAATTAAATTACAAAGTTAACACATACTATTATTTATTTATTTATTTATTTATTGCTACTTTCAAACATGTAAAATTGTCTTATTGACTTAAATTAATTGCTCTTTAAGTGACATTCGAATTTTATATTGGCAATTAGAGAATTTTGAGTAATACTTATTGAGGCATAATATCTTAGAAAATAATGGCTCAAAATATGTTTGGTTTGAGTGAAACTATTTCTTGGGCGGGGATCGAAGTCCAGCACCATGTAGCTAGGGGATTGTTGGACGGAGGCTGGTAAAGGATCAAGTTCAGCATCTTGACTCTCAAAAGTGTGTTGCGGTATAAAAAATAAAATTACACCTTTGTTACAAGTTATAATTTTTATGTAGTGATTGATCCTAATAAGTCGTATCAGAGTTAGGTTACGGGTTCGACACTATCGCCTGATCAAGAAATCTATCCAACTCTAATACGCAATGAGATAAGCAAATACGTTACCGACATTTTCAGCACTTAAGTTGTGTGGTTAATTGTTTTATCTTTAAAGAGCATAGATAGATGTTGAAGGGTTCACTTCACATGAAGGATATATATGCTTGTGAAGTAGTAGTCATCATGTAGACTTTGACACTCCAACCATCATCTTACCCAAATGCATCCCCTCATGGGACCAAAATGTAACTCTTTCTTGTCTGCAGAAAATGATGTTTGTAGTTCCAAAGAATTGTACATTTGAATTAGTATATTTTAGTGTAATTGGGCGAGTTCGACCGAGGTGGGTGGGCCGAGATGGTGAGAATTGAATGATATGAAGCGTTTTATCTTAATTAAGAGTTTGAGATCGAGCTGGTAGTTGAACTGCGCGTACGTGGACCATAGTCTGAGTGGCGTGGAAATTCGCATGGGGTTGGTTTTGATATCAAATTGAAGGATGTGCTTCGTCTCAACTAAAAGTTTAAATTGATAGTTGAATCACACACAAACAGAGATATACAGGGCTTCCCGTGTGGTCGATGCAGATTGCACCATTAGGTATTCATAAATGCACTACATAGTCTTCGAAAATGCACCACACACAAAAAAAACACCTAATAATGGTGCATTTTCAAACACTTTGTGATGCATTTATACGTACCTAATGGTGCGTGACTGCACGGAAAGCACTGTCTGTCTGCACGACAACCTGGCCCTATATATATATATATATATATATATATATATATATATATAGTGAGAAAGCCTGCCCAAAGCTGACGCTGATATCAATGTTTGTAGGGGAATTGGTTGGGTAACACTTGTAGCGGAATATACCATGAATTAAGATTCATCTTGCATTGTGGACACTGTTCAAAAAGACATTCAAATTATGTACTTACAATTAACATATATATTATGTATTTTTAGTTAATATGCCATGTCCGTACTACAATTAACATATTATATATATGCAATTAACATATTATGTAGATGTAGTTAGAAATATAAAGTTGATATATGCTAGTGGCATTGTTGAGTTCAAGTAACATTGGTGTTAAAGTTGAAGAACTAGTGGGCCGATGGTTAGTTGTAAAGTTAGTATATTATAAACCTCACTATTGAGGAGTAGGTTGGTTAAAAATGGATAATATAAAGACTAACAATTTCATCTTTGCCGTATAATATCAATTTGAATGGTTAGGATTAGAGAAAGTTAAAGCTTAACAATCACAAGATTAGGGCATGAGATTGCTAGTCGAATTCATTCAATCTAATGTACCAAACATAACATAAGATTGTCTTATTACTTGAGTAGGTGCTAACTTATGCACAAAGAAAAATGAAATAACAACAATAATAACAAAATTTAAGTGTGTTTTGTACCACCCAACATAATTTGTGATTTGAACAAATAAGATAGTAAGAAGTTTTATTAGTGTGATTGTAAGTAACTGTATTACTTTTAAAAAAACATAATGTATAACAATCACTACATCATATCACTAAGGTTTGAGATTTTATTTTGATTAAAAAGTATCTAAATTCAGAATTCATCTAATACTTTTCTGGTAGATGATTTGCGACAATTCTGTTTCACTCGATAGTCTGACTCAATTCAATTCCTCAAATGATGATTAAAATATTTATTCCCTTTCTTTAGTGTATGAGATGTACCATGAGCCACCTGGCTGGAAAGATTTTTAATAGTTCGCAGGTTCGCACGTTGACACCTGTTCGCACTTGATTATAGATATATATATACACACACACACACCCTCAAACTGGTCGCAATCTACGTCGATCGGAGAAAGTGATGACCAAGTTGGTCGCCTTCTCCGGCAGAATGAGACTCGTGACCGTGACGTTCTCCGGTCGTCGATTTTTTACCTAGCTTGTCGAAATTTGGTTAGATATTTGTTGAAGGTTCGTCGGAGTTAGCCGAAACCCTAGTTGACATGCAATTGCATGTCATCAACAGGTTAGTGGTTTGATTGCTCCAAAATAACTTGTTTGTGGATTTAATTGCAACTTTCAAAAGTTTAAGGTCTAATTAACCTTTTACCTAAAGTTTGAGTGTGTATTTGACCCTTTTTCCTTTATAGTTTAGGGATAGAAAGTCAACACAACCTGATAGAAAAGATTAAAAGAACGAAATTTGCAACGTCAATTATAACTTAAGGATGAGAAGTGAGCACAACCAACAAGTAAAGACAAACAATGCTACAATTACCTTATAACTTAGGGACAAAAAGTACAATTTTCTATTCTTTTTAGTATTGCATAATAGCTATCAATTTATATATAATTGTTTGCTTTTTTCCATGATAATTACTATTTTGAAATGAAAACAAAATTCTTGGATCGCCCTCATAAAAAAATAATTTCTTACTCTTCATATTTTGTTATGTCGAATTTTACAAATCATGTTGACCACTAATAAATTTTATTTGGGTCCGCCCTTGACGCGAACACATGAGATTTTGTTATGTCTATTCCTGCAAAAATAATTGTTGTTATATGCTAATAATTTATATTTTATGCACATAAATTAAAGTTCAATTCATTGGTGATAAATCAGAGGGGAAGAGATGCATATGTAGCATCTTTAGCAGTCAAAAGTTTTATTCACTTTTTTTTTTTTTTTTTTGGGTAGTGAAAATTTGGCACAATTTTTATACCAAATAATAATTCAGTAAAGCAAAAGTTGGATTATTGAGGAGAATAAAAACAAGACTCTTACTGTGATCGGACCCTTTTATGTTCCCGTGAGCTACATAGACGACAGATATTTCTATGTCTTGCCGTACGTAAATTTCAAGTTTTTTGTGCAACGGGGAATCGTATTTTGTAATAACTTGTAACGAATTAAGGAAGATCTCGTGCGACAAGTTTGACTAATTAAGAGAGTGTTGAATATTACATGTACTAATTAATAAGTTTGAACAATGTAGTATCTGTTCGTAACTACTTTCTCAACCTAATGAAGCATAAAGAGTCAAAAGAGGCTCGAACCACTCCCATCAATGTGAGAGTGTAAACCGGGTGCTACTAGACCACAAGGTCTTTGGCAATTTTGAGAATTTCTAACAAATGAAAATGAGGATTCATGATTTTTTTTTTAAATTTTTTTTGGAGGGGTGGTGGGGGTTAAGGGACTTAAGGGCATGATCTCGTATGTTGTTGTAATTATGCACATCATCTTTTGGTATTTTAAATATTAATGAAACTTATTATAAATTTTTACAAATTATAGTAATGTGCATGCACTCAAATAATGGCAATGTGAACAAATAATTTGACTTAATTCTATTTTTGTCATATATTTATAGGTGGCAGCCCACTTTTGTGTGTGTGTGCGTGTGTTGTCAAACCTACTTTCTATAAAAAAAAATAAATGAAATGTACTTGTATTTAACAACATTTCAACGATTTTGTTGACGAAGGATAAAAAGTGGTCATGCCACAATAATAATAGGACCAGATAAGAATGTTTAGATAAAAAATGACTAAAAGTGGACTGTGACTTATAAATCTAGATTAAATAATGGAATTTCTCAAATAATTTAGTGCCAATTCAATCCTATCCATCTTATTAGAATTTTTTTTTGAAAGCTCCGTCTTATTAGGACTTCTAAACACAAATTGCAACGTGAATGCCACTCCAAATTAATACAAGCCATATTATGAAAGCTTATAATTATTTAATACAAAATATTTTGTAAATTTTATTGAATAGACACGATATTTTAAATCACTTTTTTCGTAAGCGAATTAATAATGTAATACAAAACCAAAAATTTAACTTATTTAAATGATGTATGATGTTAAAAGAGTTCTGAATTAGATTTTCACTAAGTAAGAGTCAAAATTTTGCTAAACCCGGTTAATCACAACTATAGAGATCAGATGCGATATACTAAAGTTATAAGTTAGTATCGCTTAGTGATAATGTATTGGACAACAAATTAACCTACTTTTGAATTCATAACAATTCAAGATTTTAGTTAGCATTAAGGGTTGGCATGATGTATAATGAAGGTCTCTTCTTTAATAAACAATCAAAGTGTGATTAAAACTTTAAATAAAATTAAATGTGCACTGCACGCTTTTGGTCTTTCAATTCAACTTTGCTTTGCTTTCTTATTGTGAGAGAATGATTATGGCAAAAGTTTGAAGGCTCCCCTCCCAATTTATATTTCATTATAATTTAATTAATTAATTACTAGGGATCTACGCTCCAACAAATGAAGAAATTTCTTATTCATTCATACACTATGACTAAAATAATAATTTTGTGAACCTTCAAAGGAATTTTATGATAATTTACGGAATTATATTTTGTATTTGGCAAAATTCTTGTTGTTTTTAATCGTAATAAGACAGCAACGTTTCCACTGAGATTCAAACCCACCCCTTCTACATAAAAGTGCAACCAAGTGCCATTAGACCACAAGGTCAACTTGACACTTAATTTATTAGAAAAATAAACAAGTAAACATATTCTTTAGGTTTTTTTTTTTTTTTTTAATTTTCTATTTCTTAAAAGAAAAAGATAAAGAAGAGAACTTTAGTGGTTAATAAGCACACTCACATATCTCTTACTTTGATAGAAATAGTAAGATGAGACAATAAACTTTAACGAATGATCAAGTAAAATCACAAATTAAAATGGAGTCATCAAACATTATATTGTAGAATTTTCCAAATCATTTAAAGGCTATTGATAATTGATGATTTAAATTTCGGAAGGCGCTAAAGAATCTTTTAAATATGAAGCTAATGACATATTGAGAAGAATGTATTGGGGTCTTCACTTGCAAAATGGAAATCACCTTTAGTGTTGTACCTCAACTTTGGGGCATGTATTATGAATTGCATATATGTTGGGATTAAATTCTTTTTTTTTTTTTTTAATAACACAGGTTTTCTTACCTCACGAACTATATCTGAAACCCATAAATCCAAAATCAAACTCTACACTTCCGCGCACGAAAAATCCAACCCAACCCAACCCAAATCTTTCGTGTTTGTGGTAGGCATCAACCCTAACGGCCCCACGCCTCGGCCCGACAGAGTATATCTAGGAGGATGTAAATCATGGTAACTCAACTGAACACAGAGGCTCAATCCCGGATCATTGCTCCCAAACTTCACCTTTGTGACCAACGGAGCTGCCCATGCAGATAAGTGACCATGAATCATTGAGTTAAACTCGGCAAGACAAAGACATTGACATTCTTTATCTTCTCTCAAAAAACCAATAAAAGAGTATTAGGTAAAACATATTATTCTTACTTAGACTACATAAATGTTTTTCTTATAACACTAAAACCCCACCATAAATATATGAAAACATAAAACCATGTGCAGGTATATTAACTATATGCTTATCCTATTCTAAACCAACAAAATAGAAATCCATCAAGAATGTGGGCATGTATATGGGCGTGCACACAAAATCCCCTCAAAAAGAGAAAAAAGAAATTGAATACACGACAGGGAGATTTGAGCATGAAGAAAACTAAGAAATGATCCTATGGTTTGTAGTTTCATATGAAAATGTGCATTGTGAAAAAAAACAACAAAAGAATGATCAAATGGTGTGTAATGATCAAATGAAAAAACACAACACAACATCTGCATAGCAAATTTACAACAGGTAACATTCTACATTTGTTTATTGTCTACATGCCAAAAGCAAAAGATAGACATCCATGATGAGTGCCAGCATCTGGGCATCCTCAGTGGGACCCAACTCTAGCTTTGGGTGTGGCCCACTTTTTTTTTTTTTTAAGGGTGGGCCCCCGGCCACCCACCCACCCCCTCCACTTGATTCCCTAGCAGCAGGAGTACAGAGTGGAGCTTGCCAGGATTGCCAAAGCAAAAAAGGCATTTTGGATCCAAAGCCAATTCTCCCTGTCAAAAAAGAAAAAGAATGAAGAAAATATTTTTAAAAAAAGTTGTGAAAGTTGAAAGAGGGAAAAAGAGAAGTTTCTTGCCTACTAAAGTATTTTAAACTCAGGCTCCTAATAGATTATTTCTCATTTGAAAATTCAATTTTTTTAATGAAAAATTTGGATGGAGTTTTTGTTTTTTGTTTTCATAAATAAAATTAAATGCGTATGCAACAACATCTTTGAAAGAGTTATTTTTATCTGAGGTATGAGTGCGATTTGATTGAATTAGTCTCATCTCACAAATGTATTGAGAGGCTAACAAATGTGGTTGACGAGATAACAATTGGTTTCAAAGATTTACAACCTGGTCTCTATTTAAGTGATGTTGTTCCCCCGAGTGGATTATGATCGCTCCGTATGATAGACAACAATAACGTTACATTGTTACGATTTATTTAGTGTCTATTATTCTTTAGTTGTATTTTAAAAAAAAACAATTATCTCATTCATAGTTAATCATATATGTTCCAAACAAAGACACCAACTACTTTTCCTACCCATCTTTTAGCATCCAAAGTTTCATTCACTTGTTTTTATACTCACTGCAGTTTTTCCTTAGTGAAATTCCAGCAGCTTTTTACAGCAAACTTGACAGAATATTACTTGGTTTGCTTTCAAGAAAAAAAGAATAAATAAATACTCTCTTCTAAATAACATTATCTACAATATAGTCCAAGGATATTTGTATTAGGGAGGTTTATCTACTACATGAGCTACCGGTTTCTATCGTCACCTACGATTATAATTACAAATATGAATAATCAAGAACTAAAATGTCTAAAGTAGGGATACTCATCGTCGCCTACAATTATATTTACAAAAGTGAATAATCAGGAAGTAAAATGCATAAAATAGGGATACAAAAGCAACAATTTTCATTGTCACTTACAATTATATATTTACAAAAGTGAATAATCAGGAACTAAAATGTGTAAAATAAGAATACAAAAGCTACGGATTTTCATCGTCACCTACAATTATATTTACAAAAGTGAATAATCAAGAACTAAAATGCGTAAAGTATGGATATAATTATACAAAAGCTACGGGTTTTTATCGTCACCTACAATTATATTTACAAAAGTGAATAATCAGGAACTAAAATGCATAAAGTAGGGATACAAATCTAATTAAAAAATATAATTTAAATTTTCAATAAGTTCTTCTTTGTAAAATATATATATATATTTTCCTTTTTATCTGGTTGCCAATAATGACTTAGCCAACTTTTTATTTTATTCTATAATTTAATTATTTTGTGAAAATCTCCCCCACAGGCCACAGCATAGCATTCTTTTCTAATGATTCAAGTCTCCATTTCCTTTCCCCTGTTCAAACCGCCCATTTCTTCATCTCCAAAACCATAAACATCAACACACAATCTTTCTCTCTCTCTCTCTCTAAATCCTCTCTCTCTCTTAACATTTTCTTCCATTGATTCTTTCTTCCATCCTCAATCCCCATCCGCTCCCTCAAAGCCCCACTGCTCTCTGAGTTTTCAAGAAACAGAGCATTCAACAATGGCGGCCAACAAGTTCGCGACCATGTTACACAGGAACACTAACAAGATCACCATGATTCTCATCTACGCAGTCTTGGAGTGGACTCTGATATGTCTTCTCCTTCTAAATTCCCTCTTTTCCTACTCGATCGTCAAGTTTGCTGAGTATTTTGGGCTGAAACCGCCCTGTTTCTGGTGCTGCAGGGGGGAGAAAAGCAGGAATCTCCTGTGTGAATCTCATTCTAGAGAGATTTCGAAATTAGGGTTCTGTGAGACTCACCGGAGGTTGGTTGAATCGAAGGCTATGTGTGGGGATTGCTCTGAATCTATGGAGGATTTTCAGGGTTTTAGGCTGATTCCTTGGATGAAAGAAGTGGAGAATGGGGAAAAGTGTTCTTGTTGTGGTGTGGGTTTGGAAGGGACCACTTTTGGGTCTCCTTATATTGTGATAAAATCTTCATGGGATCAGTTGATGATCAAAGGGGCAGAGGTTGATGAGGGAGATCATGGGGAGAAGGGGGAGAATTCTGAGGAAAAATGGTCTGATTTTGAGGTTGCCAGGTGGGAAAATGAAGATCAAGTTGGGATTTTTGATGAAAAAGAAGGGAAAGAAGATTTGGTTCTTGAAAATGCAGTTTTGGAGGATAATAATTCAGAGAGGGTAATGAAAGATCAGGGAGTTCAAGTTGAATTTTCAGTGGAATCTCTCCCTAAACACCTTGAATTCTTCATAGATTGCAGTGGGAATGGGCTGGTTCCTATTGAACTCATAGATTCCATGGCTGAAACTGAGGAGGAGACTAAAGATCCTAAAGAAGCAAATTTGGATGAAAAGTTGGAAAAATCTGGGGAGGAACACAAATTTTCAGTGTTTGAGTCTATGGAGATTGAAGAGGATGAGAATTCTTTGGTTTTTTATGCTAAGGATTGCTTCTCAGAAAGAGAGGGTTTTGCACAGTTTTCCAAATCTGACAATGAACTTCAAATCTTGGGTTCAGAAGAACAGCAAGATAAAGGTACAATTTTTCATCATTTTTCCCCAGTTTTGCATTCTTGGATTAAGTTTATATTAGTGTGATTCTTTAATTTCTTTTCCTATGTCTGTAGTTTCTGAAGAATATTCTCAAATGCAAATAAACGAAACCGAAGCAGAAGTCTCAATAGGGACAGAGATTCCTGATTTGGATATTGCAGATGATCTCCATTGCTCCAATGAAGACCCTTCCACTAGTTCCACAAATTTCATTGAAGTTGAAGATCATGGTAAGCTTAAAATTTTTTCTCAAGATTCTGTAAATAACCAATTAGTACCTTTGTTTGTAACAATGTGAGTGTCCTATCCTTTGTCTTAGGTTGTAAACAAGATGAAGAACAAACTATAGAGTTAAGATCTTTGTCTGTTGATTTGAATGAGAATGCAATGAGCTTAAACGAGGCCGAAGAAACGATAGAGTTAAGAGCTTTGTCTGTTGATTTGAACGAGAATGCAATGAGCTTAAACGAGGCCGAGGAAGAGAAAGTTCCTGATACACCGAGTTCTGTAGATAGTCTCCATCGCTTGCATAGGAAACTCCTACTTCTCGAGAAGAAGGATTCTGCGAGCGAGGAGTCGTTGGATGGGAGTGTGATAGGTGATTTAGATGGTTTGGATCCAGTTTCGACGATTGAGCGATTGAAAACAGCGCTGAAATCTGAAAGGAAGGCGCTGCACGCTGTGTACACTGAGCTGGAAGAGGAGAGGAGTGCTTCTGCGGTGGCAGCTAATCAGACGATGGCGATGATAAACCGGCTTCAAGAAGAGAAGGCTGCAATGCAGATGGAGGCTCTTCAGTATCAGAGGATGATGGACGAGCAATCGGAGTATGACCAAGAGGCGTTGCAGCTGCTAAACGAGCTTATGGTGAAGCGGGAGAAAGAAAGGCAGGAGCTCGAGAAAGAATTGGAGGTGTATAGGAAAAGGGTGTTGGAGTTTGAGGCTAAAGAGAAGGTTGCGGTGTTGAAAAGAAGTAAAGACGGGAGTGCTAGAAGTGCGTTTTCCTCGGCTTCTTGTAGTAATGGTGAGGAGGATAGCGATGGGTTGTCTATCGATCTTAATCAAGAAGCTAAAGAAGATGAGAGCTTTTATGCACATCAAGAATCCACACCTGCTGATGAAGTTCTGAATTTCGAGGATTCCTTGGCTGATTTCGAGGGCGAGAGGATGGCTATTCTCGAACAGCTCAAAGTCTTGGAGGAAAAGCTAATCACCATGGATTACGAGGAAGTCGGGGAAATGGAGGATTTGAAAGCGGGGGAGATCAATGGCCATTCCAATGGCCACGCGAATGGTTTTGCTAAAGAAACGAATGGCAAACACCAAATTTTAAGTTCAATGGGGAAGAGTCTCCTCCCTCTCTTCGACGATGCCATTAGTGACGAAAATGGAGACGTTGCACTACACGAGAACGGCTTCTACTCAAACGGTGTGCACCACGATTCAGACATCACGGGAGACTATGATTTGCAAAACAACAAGAGGGTTGCTCTCGAAGAGGAATTGGATTGCCTGCACGAAAGGCTACAAGCCCTAGAGGCCGATAGGGAGTTCCTAAAGCACTGCATTAGCTCGTTGAAGAAAGGCGATAAGGGCATGGATCTCCTTCAAGAGATTCTTCAACACCTTCGCGATCTAAGAAATGTAGACCTTCGCGTGAGAAACTTAAGCGACGGTTGCCTAGTATGACACCTTCGTTCGACCATTGCATCGAGAAGATTATACCGGTAACACTCTACACCTATAACCGGCTAGTTTCGTGTTATTTAGCTGCTCTAAACCCTATTTTTCTCAACTTTCAGACTATAATCTGAGAGGTGATATGGCAGCAATGCAGTGAAAATATAATGCCAATGTGATGATGAAATGGGAATAATCATGTAACATTATTCTGCATACCAAAGGACATGAAGGGAGAATGGGGCTCCTAGATGTGAAAAGTCCTTTTAGTCCTCTTGGCAGACAACAAACTAAGGTCTTGCCAAACTTTTGTTTTTCTCATGCTTTTGATGGTCATTTGTTGTCAAAAAAAAAAAGAGGTTTAAAACCCAATTATTTTTTTCTTTGTTGGGGTTGGGCCCATCACCACCCTCCTTTTGAGGATAAAAGGAGAATGATGAATGGTATGTGTGTTGTAGTGTAGTGAGGGTGAATCCACCCTGTCTCTTTTGTATGTTGCATTGTGAGAGAGTAAATTAGGGCTTAGAATTAGTCTTTTTTTTTTTAGGGTTTTAAAAATTTTGAGGGTGGGAGGGTTAGGGCAAGAAAGGGGGTAAGCAACTTCCTTTTCCTCTCCCTATTTTCGGGACAGTTACGACTTACGAAGGTTATCAGGAAAAGCTGGAGTCGAAGTCCTATTTTCGGGGCAGTTACGAAGGTTATCAGGAAAAGCGGGAGTCGAAGTTCAGATCTTATCGCTCTCTCGGGGTTTTCCTATGTCACATTCTGCATCATTTCATCTTATGATGTCTGTTTATTACTTTTGGTACAAGGCCAAGCTGTTCATGAGTTGTATACTATAGTACTACATTGTATCCTTTTGTATATATAAAGTTGAGTGTTTTGTTTATATATAGCAGTACTGGTTTTTTTGGAGTCTTTTTTCTGTTTTGGTCATTATTATTTTTTCTTTGTTATAAAGTGTATATTAAACAAGGAAAAGAGTGCTTTCAAAGTGGATTTTATTTGCTTTAGCTTTAAGCATAAACATTGTTTTGGTGTTTGGTAGGTGAGAAATGGCACCAACCATAAAATGTAGGCTTCCATTCAAACAAGAAAAATGGAATTATATCATCATATTTATATTTATATTTTTTTGCTGTACATTTATGCAATTTCAAATCACCACTCAAAATATAATATAATATTAACATCAATGACATTTAACTTTATTGAAAAAAGACTCTACAAATATTGGTTTACTGGATGAGAACTTGCACTTAAAATTTGCTTCCGGTGGTAAAGTGGATGTTCGATTTGGCAAGTTATAATATAGACCATGGTCCACATTGCAATGCTGATCGCGGATGAATGTTCACTTTAAGTTTACTGAATGTTCATTGTTTGGCAGTATACGTAAAAACGAACCTTTAGTATATAAAAAACATGAATATTGAAAAAATTAACATTCAATATATTAAAATTGAACCTTATATCAATGGTAAATCTTGTAAGGTGAACTATAGTCAATGGTATAATGTTTGGTTCGATTCTTGCCACGAATATTGAGAGTTTGAGATTGAGTATGAATTGGTTTCCTTATGTGCAGAAGTGTATAGTTTAATGTTGAGTCTTGAAAGTAAATTGACTTGATTTACCTCTTTCGGGCCTAGACTCTAGAGACAGATAATATAATGAAGTCCAGAAATCTAGGTTATAGACTAAAAAAAAACAAGGGGATAGATAGTATCTTATTTGCATTGCAATGCTCCTATTATTGGTGTGCAACTAGTCTAAAAGACTTGTGAAATTACTATATAATCTAAAATTATTTGAAAGTATTTTGTGAAGTGTCATTAAGTCACCCACTAGTTTGGCTTTGTTTCCATCTAGGCCATACCCACCCACCCCCATTGAGTGGCCTTTATAAACGTTGAAATATAATAGTTGTATCTAACTCTAACATACAATGTACACAACCCTACCACCCAAAGAAAAACTTGATTGATCATATTATTGCACAAGATTTCTGGTTAATAGTCAAAAACCTAGTCCTTGCAATTGAAAATCAAGCATCCGTCAACTTTGAGAATTTGAAAAATACATGTCACTATTTTTGACCATTAATCTAAAGTGATCAGTAACATAAACATCGACAAAGATCTTTGAAAAATTTGAACGATAATGATGGTCAAAAGAGTTGAGAATTTTAAAAAGTTCAAATCAATTTTTGGGTGGTTGTAAATATGCAAATTTTCAACTATGTTCTTTTGCTTATTTTTTAAAAAAATATTTCATTATCAATTTCAAATTATTTTTATTTAATAGTACTTTTGATATACTTTCTAAATATATAATTTTTACACTAATATTAAAATGAACTTATATTTTTAGTACTGCATTATCCGGAGTATAAAGTCCCATTTATCCCGTGGGTAATGATTAAAGAATATTCTTAAATCTTTAGATTGAAGCAATTATATGACCATTAATTAATTAATTAATATTTTAATATGTGACATTGCTCTGCCATGTTCTGATACATTAAGAAATTTAAAAGATGATCAATGTGGATAGATCCTGCTCAATTATTATTCCATGTGAATGGATAGCTTAGGAATGCCAAAAAAAAAAAAAAGATTAGATAAATAGAAAAAAATTAAATTAAAACTTGATATTTTTAATTTATATATGTTGATATTTATTTATATTTTAATGATATCACTTAAGCAGCTCTTAGCTTCACTTTCGGCTGTTAGGTCAAAATGCAATTTTTAAGTAAAATGTCAATTCCAACTTTATTTTTAGAAAAGATTTCTATATGATCTAGAATGTTCCTTCACCCCCACCCCTCCTTTTTATATGCAAAAAAAGAAAAAAAAAAAAAGAGCATAAATTTTAAAAAATAAGAAAAAAATTTCGAGAAAAAGACTTCCAACATCATATTAATTATTAATTTTAAGAGATGACCCGTTTATTATTATTAATTATTATTATTATTATTATTATTATTATTATTATTCTCGTGTGATGAAAAAAATATATATTTTGAGATGTGCAAATAGCATCTTCCAAAAAGTAATAGAGGCAGATTTACAAGAATAAGCCTAACAAATTAATAACTTGGATTACTTTAACTCATCAACATGCAAACAAATAAATAAGTAATAATAATAATAATAATTATAAAAACCCAAAATGTTTTACAAAAAATAAAACCCAAAAAGATCCCAATACCAAGGAAAGAAAATCATGATACTAAAGCCCAATCTCTCGTTAATGGCCCAAAACATGAATCCCATTGTTGGGCTATATACTGAAATGGGAATAAACTAGTAGCCCAAAATTGTTTTAAAGAATTTTAGTATTTCTTATATGATAAAAATCTTATGGATTGTTTTGGTAACTATTGGTTGTAAACAATGATCAATTGTATGTGAAGTACGTATGGCGTTGAGTTATCCTCTTTTTTTTTCTTTTTTTTTTTAATACTTATGATTTTTTACAAGGTAATATCTAGTTAACATATTATGCTTCTACAGTTCTAAGAATTAATTCATTTTTGGTCCTAAATTTATATGTATAATTCTACTTTTAGTCTTTTTTTTTTTAGAACATCCCCGTTGGTTTTAGCATTATTATGACATAACTATTTTTTGTCATCCATTAACAAATATGTTTAAATGAAATTAAACATGAGGACATCTTCTTAACTACTCTTTGTTTTAATAAATCCTCAACCTTGCATACCTAATTTCATACATAAAATCTCTTCTTTCATAAACCACTCAAAATTACTCTTTTTCCTTCTTCGTAATAAGACAATACAAAGGTGAAAGCTCTTTTTATTCATCTTCAAAAAATCATATATACTGATCATAAATTAGCATAAACAATCAATATTTCATTGATAGCATAATGGAGCAACAATGGTTAGCAATACATAAGTTTACTGCAAAACTCAAAAAGTGAAATTACAAAAAAGCACAAACCTACTACATGACAAACCTTAAGTCTAGTACATAAGTCTACCTCATAAAATGTTCATAAGATTACTTCACAATATCTACAAGTCTACTTCACAAAACATTTTAAATCAGAACAAAGAGGAGATTAGAAGATTCCCTCATGTTTAACGTAATTTAAACAAATTTGTTCACGGAAGATCAAAAGCTCATGCCACAATAATGTTAAGACCAACGGAAGTGTTCTAAAAAATAACTAAAAATAGAATGGTACATATAAATTTAGGGAAAAAAAAGAATTAATTAATTCTTAGAATAAAGAGGAGCGAGAAAAATGATACGCTAAATAGACTGAAATGCCTTCATGTTTAACACCATTTAAACAAATTTGTTGAAGGATGACCAAAAATAGTTATGCCACAATAATAGTAGGATCAATGGTGGATGTTCTGGAAAAAAAAAAAAAAAAAGAAAAAAGAAAATAAGACTAGAAGTGAAATAGAACATATAAATCTAGAACAAAAAAAAGAATTAACTCTAAATTTGATCTTGATTTCGTAATCTTAATCATAATCTAGTTTTTTTTTTTTTTTTCTTTTGGTGAGTCTCTTATGCAACCGTCTCACAAATATTTATTCGTAAGACGGGTCGGATTAAGATGAAAATATAATACTAATTGTGATTTTTTTTTGTTTTTTTTAAATACATAAAAGAGAAACAAAACAAGCCAAAAAGCGACAACAAAAACTAAAAGATTATTGACAATCCATTGACAAACACCCTCTAAACAAAGAGCAAATGAGGTCTGCCATGAAATCATCCGACCAATTAGTACATCTATATCTGTGACACAAAACCTAATAATCTTAAATTATATTAACAATGTTTTTATCATTTCTCGAGTTGGATGAGAATATTGACATGTATGAAACATGATTTGATGCAATAATAAGTTGAATTCAAAGTAGTAGTACGTTATTCCTCACAATATTGAATATTGTATGTATATAGACAGGTTACAGATAAAAAGTTTGAAAAATGTGACCCCCTATCATGGCCAACTCTTGATGAGATCAAGATTCTTTATTCCTTCAATTCTCATGATTTGTTGATTGAAAGAATGGCGATGCATAGTGTGGGCAAATCATATGAAACACCCCATCTATCCATGTGCATTCATTATATATACAAACAGGTCAAGTGTCTATCACCTTTAGGAGCCATATCCTATCCCATCCCCCACCCCCAACCCCAAAAATAAAGATAAATCACCAAAAAAATTACAAAAAAAAAAAATAAAATTTTAAACAATATGCACTTCGAAGACACAACAATGTGCTCTAGAAGGTTCAACAATGTGTTCTGGAAGGCTCAACAATTTGCTCTGAAAGGCTTAACAATGTGTACTCTAAGACAAAACAATATGCACTTCGAAGACACAACAATGTGCTCTGAAAGACACAACAATATGTTTTGGAAAGCTCAACAATATGCACTAGAAGATACATAAGTGTGCTCTGAAAGGCATAACATTGTGCTCTGAAGGACACAACTTTGTGCTCTGCAAGAAGGAAAAAAAATACTTTGAAAGACAAACAAATTAACTTACTTAACAAAATTATTATAATATGCCACCAAGTTTTTTTTTTAAGTAGCTTCATTCTGACTCTTGATTTTGACTGAATCAATGGGTGAGATTAACCCTATTTTTCACCTAAAGGGAGGTTTTTCACCTGATCTGTCATATATATTATTTTTAAAAATTAGAAATTATAGATAAATGTAATCTTAAACTATCTAAAAAAAATCTAAAGACTAATTAAAGACAAATGAGAGATGGAAGCCAATGAAGCAAGACTATTCCCTCTATAATTATTTGCTTGTTGATACATATGAGTATAGGGAAATATAATATATATCTCTAGATATTATGTTTCCCGTCTCAATCAATAAAATTTAAACATTTTATTTATTTTGAGAGAAAAAATATTCATTGATCGAGATAAATATTAATTTCTTTTTTCTCTCCTCTTTTAATATTATTTTAGCAGATGAATATTTTTTCTCCCTCCAATAATGAATGAAAGAGTTTATTACTAAAATGGTCCCTCGACTATTGCGAAATTACCAATTTGGTCCTCGATAATTTTTCATGCCCAATTAAGTCCCTCGACTTTGAAAATTTTAACCAATTTGGTCCTCCGTTTATTTTGCTGTTAAACATCCGTTAAATTGGGACCAAATTGGTAATTTTGCTATAGTCAAGGGACCAAATTGGTAATTAAATTTTCACTGAAATGGTCCCTTGACTATAGAAAAATTACCAATTTGGTCCCGATTTTAATGGATGTTTAACGGTAAAATAAATGGAGGACCAAATTGGTTAAAATTTTCAAAGTCGAGGGACTTAATTGGGCACGAAAAATTATCGAGGACCAAATTGATAATTTCGTAATAGTCGAGGGACCATTTCAATAAGAGTAAATTACCAAAATGGTCCCTCGACTATATCGATTTCACCAATTTGGTCCTACTTATTTTGACTTGGCTAATTCCATCCTTCGACTATCAAAATTTTAACCGTTTTAGTCCTCCGGTCACCAAAGAGAGAAGATGGCGAAGGGAGATAGATTTGATGGAGAATGGAAGAAATTTGAGAGAATGAAAGAAGTAGAGAGCAAGAACAAAGAAAGGGTTGCCGTGAATCGACTCAATTTTTTGCTGCACAGAAATTTGAGGGTATGAAAAACCCTAACTATCTGTGTCCCAAGCTATTAATATAGGATGCAGATTATATTTAGCGGAGACATGGAATTGCATCCATCCGCCGTGTCGTCACCGTCGAGAAGCATGGAAAGCGCCATCTTTGTTTATTATTTGAGAAGGCCAAAAGAGACAAACTTGTAGTCTCGTAAATCATATTGATCCAAAGCAACAAAAACTCACTAATTAAATAAACCATAAAAATCGGAAAACAACCAAAATCCAAGCATTATCGGAGGAAAGCCAGTCGGTGCTAAGTGAAGTTCCAATAATATCCCTCAAAATAAGCCGTCTAAGTGACCGGAGGACTAAAACGGTTAAAATTTTGATAGTCGAAGGATGGAATTAGCCAAGTCAAAATGAGTAGGACCAAATTGGAGAAATCGACATAGTCGAGGGACATTTTGGTAATTTGCTATTTCAATAATAAACTCTGAATGAAATGTTTAAACTTCATTGATTTGGATATTAACTGATGTGTTGTTATTTCAAAAAAATACATCATCCTATCTCAGTCAGGTGGCAGAGCCATTAATGTTCATTGCATTTGTACGCATTGAATATCCATCACAAACCCAATGAATGCTGGTCATCTTCTTCTTTTTTTTTTTTTTTTTTAGAAAATTAAATACTTTGAATTATTTTAATTTCATTTTAGTATAAGTAGTTAGCCTTGTTTCTTGAGTAAAACAAACCAAACTAATTTTCTTCATTAAATTAATAATATTAATAATAATAACTCAAAAGGAACATACAATTAGAATCTTGAACAACAATAATAGAGAGGGTGGCCATTGCACTTTGCACAATTGCACACCACCACATTCTCTCTTTACATTCATCACAAAGTAAATTCAAGAATGGACTGAGAAGTAGGCCAAGAGCCCCACTAGAGGAGCATTGGTGTACGTAGTGGGCTCCGACTCCTGATAAAAGGGTCTCGCGTCTGGAAAATAATCACTGATATTTGGTCCGCCAACCACCGCTCCAACTAAAGTATTCGGGTTCGGGCTTTGGGTGAAGTAATATTGGGACCCGTCTCTGCACCCGATATGCCCTGGGTGATTATTCACCGAGGGTATCGAGCTTCCCCGATGGTGAATCCTTCGAGGGTATCGTGCACCGTACCCTACCATGTACGACATTCCTAACGGATTATCCCCAAGAATGTAGTCCACCTGAAAGAGGAAAGAAAATTTAACTGCTATATATATTTGCAAGTATTGTTAAGAAAATCTCAATAACTACTAAAAAAATCACTTTTTTAGCCGATACGTATAACATGTTAATTTCTAGGCTATAGTAAAATGGACCATCTAATCAAATTAAAGTGAAAGAAAACTTTCTCATCATTAAAGTTAGTGCCATGGACAAAATTATTAACATTGGATCTTTTTTAGGGTTCATAAAGCATGCATGCCCCCTAATCACATTTTGAAATGTAAGGCAACATAGGGACAAGAATGAACCAAAAAGATCCCTTCTCCGAGGAGTGCTCTACTCGAGAATTCTCACCTATTATAAGACATGATATTATAGTCTTAATTTTTCTAAAAAAATAGACAAAATATTACAAGAACAAAATAAATTTAAAACTTTTTAATTATTTTAAAATTACAATATCATGAAAATGCTTAAATGAATATGAAAGTTGAGTTGAGCTAACCTGACGTTTGGCCAAGCGTTTGAGGAGGGCAGGGGTAGCAGAGGTCTGGCCACATGGCACGACGCGATTGGCGTGGCTTAGATAATTAGAATAAGCCAATAACAAGAAAGACAAGGATGTTACATGCTGCATGTTACAACTCCCAGGTTTGATGATCAGTCCACCTTTATCATATCCAAACCACCAAAAATGACAAAATTTTTAGCATTTTTCAATTAATTCACTCAAGTATTATTTAGTTAGATTTTATTCCCCCCTTTTACCCATACTCTAATATTAATTATTTTTGTCCAAGTATAAATCTGTCCAACTTTTAATAATAATAATCGTGCCAAAAAATCACTAGGCTACTTCATAAAAATTAAACCCTATCTATCCCGAAAATAAACTGGTTTCAGGTCAAATTCTATCACTCTCGTCCCTCGTTGAATGTTATGTTCGGAAAAAAATTAATTAAAAAATTTTAATGTTTAAATATACCTGGAGAATACTGAACTTGAGGATGGGAAATCCCAGGAAGTATGGAGCAAATGAAACCATCTGCCATAATCTGAAATGACTTCAGATCATTTTCCTTCCCCATAAGTACCTCCTATACATCATAATAATCACAAAAAGTTATTAATAATAAACTTTATTCATAAATACAAAAATTGAATAATTTTTTTCCAAAACAATATCACTACAAGAATAAAGTTAATTAAACACCAACAGATTAGTAATTTACGTATCAATTTTTCCATGCATAAATTTAATTCTTCTTATAGTGTATAGTGCGGCAAATTATATTTATTAAATATTTTATTGTAAAACGAACATATAAAATGGGTGGGGCGAAAAATTAATTATTATATAATGATTGAGGTTTTTTTTTTTTTTTTTTTTGTAAATTGTTAAAAAGTAATAAAAAAATGTGAGGGGGTGGGGGGTGGGGTGGCAGGTGCAGAATCTAGAGCCACCAATTAGGGTAAAGTCCCAATCACACTTTATAATAAAATTTTGTTAGTGGGAAAGTGAAAATAAAAGATGATCTGAAAGCCACTGATCTCATCACTCTCTCTGTATGGAAACTGGTAAGATAAGAAGAAAACTGTCCTTTCCCATCTTTTTGCACATGCCATTCACAGACTCATCTCTCTCTCTCTCTTCCATCAAGAGATAGAGAGAGAGAAGAAGAAGGCCCAAGTTTTCTTTTTCAAAAAGATGAAAGAAAATTTGTCAAATTCACTTTGGAAAAACCAAACATGTGACTACTACAGTAATAATGTGAATGTAAATTGCAAAAATATATGATATGTAAACTAGCCGTTTCAATCATTTATGACCGAAATAAAATAGATTCATAAAATTAAATAAATAGAGCTATAATGTTTGTTTAAAATGAAGTATTATTCGGTATAACAAGCAAGAAGTAGTATTAGTGTTTTAAGGAAGGATACTTTAAACCCTAGAATATTAGGGTTTCAAAAACCTTAGAAATCATATCAGCTATGTTACTAAAGATTTCAAACTAAGTGTTTGTGACATATTTAGTCGATATTAGAAACTGAGAACACTTCGAACTGAATTTGTCACTTTCATTCAAAAATTAAACTGAATCTACGTCGTAAACAACTGAGAGACTAAATTTACACGACAACCCTAACTGTATAGTATGAGGCACCTTTAAGGTTGTACCATATTCAGACTAAATTTACACGACAACCCTAAGCCGTACCATATTTAGACTAATCATCGTTCGCACGGTGTAAGGGACAAAGTGCTGACTAGATTGGATTTTCTATACGAGAGAGGGTTCGAACTCTCGACCTTTCTTAAGGGACGAGAGTGCACGGTCACTCACGCTAACCAAGGTGGTTAATTTTTGAGCAGGTGAAGTTGGGATGTAGATGGTGCAACCAATTTAAGGAATTTGTCCAAGATTGTCAACTATGAAGGAGGGGAGGGGGAGGGGTATCACATGAAGCCCATACCAAAAACAATCATGTGGCATTATCAAAACTCCTTATTAGGTTCTTACACCTTACAAGAACACAATGGGCAAGGGAAAAAAGTTGGGAACTATTTTCCAATCAAGTGGAAGGGGCCACCATCCACCCTGGACCCCACCCAATGATTCACAGATCTAATCCATTCTCCACCATGTGATTGGGAGACATCTTCCTTAACAAGTCAAGAATCCTCAAAGACAGGACAGGAAGAATAATGCTCCCCACCCAAGTAATATGGGCTTAGATTATGAGTGCACTACCAGACAAAATCTTTCAATACATCCACTCCTAATTAACTCATAATCTTTCCAATTTTCTATCATTAACAATATAGTCTTACATCTATCATATTACTAAAACAAAAATACTTTCCGTTAGACAGTTCAGTTAGTCACAAAGATAATGTTTAAGAACAATAATTCAGGATTGAATTTTACCAGCAACAACAATGTGAAATTAGGAATACAGCTATATTTTCGATCGATGCATTTTAAACTTTTGGAATTTCAATTCTAAAATAATATTGAGTAGCTAACCTTGGAAATGAGGACATTAATCCCTGCATGCTTATTGTCCCATCCAAATTCATTGATGGTTTCTCCAGCTCTCAAAACGACCTCGTTTCTCACTATGTATTCTCTATACAATCGTCTCCGTGATGCCTTGTGCAGCCACGCCGCAGCCCATAGCAACTCGTCCTTTCAAATTTAATTTTTTTCCAATAAATAATCAAATATTTATCATTAATTAATCCGAACACATAAAATATCTAAATTTACAATATCATACATAAAAACGTTATATTCTTAAAATAAAAAGTATTCTATGTTCAATCACTTGTCCACGCTAAAAAACAACAATCTTGTAAAATTGTACATTATACTTTATCAAATATACATAAAGAAAAAGTACAACTTACAAAACATAATGTACAATTTTATAAAATACATAACATCGTAAAATTATATATATATTTACCTGGTAGCCATTAAAATCACAGTAAAAAGGGCAAACAGCATGGTACAGGCTGGAGCTGTACGCACCCCGGTGCCTGTCAGCAAACTCGAAAACCTAAAAATAAAACCAAACAATATTGTTTTAGTGAACCATTTTTGCTTATTTTTCTTATGTTTTTTTCTTGTCTCGAAAATGGCAATTTATTAAGTTAATGTCTTGATTAGGTACATGGAATGTTGCAAAAGGTATGTCTGACTAAATCATATTTCACCCAATAATTGATCTTATCTGTTCATAATGCATTTTCATTTATTTTTTCATATTTGATAAAAATAATAAAGAATTTATTTTTCATGTTTGGTGTACAATAATACGAAGTAATTGAATAAAAATAATATATTTTGATGAAAATGAATGGAATATTTTTACGCAATCGAAAAAGACATATTTACTATAGGGTATAGGAGAGGGACGTGACAAGACTTACTTTAACGGCACGATCGAGTAAGACTCTAGAGTAAGCAGGGTCACGTGACCGGAACACTATAGATGCGGCGGCGAGAGCCGCCGCCGTTTCGCCGGCGACGTCGGACCCCGGGTTGTTCCGATCAATCTTGTACACTGTCCTCGGAGTGTCCATGTCCTCCGGCCTCTCCCAGCACCGGTGGTCGGAAAATGCGTCCCCAACTTGAACGTATATTACGCCGTCCTTGGCGGTGGCTTTCAGCAAATAGTCCGTCGCCCACCTCACCGCCTTCACGGCGTTTCCCACCTCGCCGCCCATGTTCCGGCCAAAGTCTATGATGCTCCATGAGAGCAATGTGGTGGTGAACGCCATTGGAAAACCGAATTTCACGTTGTCTCCGGCATCATAGTATCCTCCCGTCAGGTCCACCTGAAAATATGATTAAAGCTACACATTGTTACCATTCTAAACTAGTAAATTACCGTAGAAGGCACGAATTAATGTTTTATTATATATTTAAATAATAAAATTAAAGGTGAAGTGCTAAATAATTATAATATAATTAAAGTGTTCATTTATTAGTCATAAGATGGGGACAATTGATTATTTGGACTAAAAAAGTATAATACATATACTACAAATGAGTTATAAGTTGTTTACTCTCTTTCTGGAATTTAAAATCTTAGAAAAAATTAATATGGTCAGCACTTTGACTCGAATAGAGTCTAAAACAGTAATGTTGGTATACTTACTCCGGCGGTGGCGCCGTCGTGCAATGCCGAGTCTTTCCGCCACCGGAGGCGTTGGTCCGGCGGGAGTTTGCCGGAGCGCTGGCCTTCGAAGAAGAGGAGGCTCTTGCGGAGGGCGTCGTGGTAGTTGTGAGCTCCGGCGGAGCAATGCGGGACAGGGAGGAGACAGAGGAGGGAGAAAGCGAGGGAAAGTCGCCGGAAACTCGCCGGAAAATGGGAGGGGTTTCGCGCCATTTTTGGGTGCTCGAGGGACAAGTTGGAGAAGGGGAGATGACCGTTTTATAGAAAGATACTTCGCGATTGGTCATTGGATTCTTGGGGGACACCCAATGGGGTTGCGCCGCGTGGCGAGACGTGAGTGGATGGGGTTTGGAAACCCGATGTGGAGATATTTGACCGTATCCGGAACCGTTTTGACCGGTTCGGGTTGGACCGGAGTTAATGTTTATAGCCGTTATGGGGACTTTTTTGCCGTTAGGGACGTGAAGTGAAATGAATGGGTTATCACCGCTGATTTGGTGAGGGGACACGTGGAGGGCCTGAAAAGTAAAGGTATGGTATGGGCCCATACCCAGTAAGCCTTCAGGTGGGACAGGTATGGGCAGATTGAGTTGAATTTTAAGACTTTTTTTTTTTAATAGAATTTTGGGTATTTGATATAATAATTAATGACTCACTCACACTTCTGTAAAATCGTCTATAAGTATAATATTTCGTCTTGACTCGACCAGTAATACCGGTCCTACGATCTTCATTTGAGAGAAACACTTCGTGCCACTAGACTAGAAGATTATTGCTAAATAACTAAAGAACTTAACATGTATCAGATCACAACTGAATTATATGATAAATGTATAACGTTAATAACATTGATAAACTAAATAATATTGTGTAAGTAATCAAGGTTAAATGCTCAAGAAAAAATTTAATTCCTACATATATTTCAAGTACATGTGAATGTAGTTCTCATAGTCGCCATAGATAAGTACATGCAATATCATATTTTTTTTTTGTAAATAAAATTATAAATTAATTTACCCGAGAAATCGGTGACGATAACTGAGGTTGTAATTTATGAGGTTTTAAAGTATTGTCCTTTGTATTTTCTTATATTTGTGATAAAAGTCCTTATTTTGGTTGTTCAATGAATGCATTGCATTGTGTAGCGGTGTCAGATCTGATCTTACCTCTTCAATCGCTCAAAGAGGAAAAATAGAAATGAGAAATATATGATTTGGCCTGGTGATCTTACCAGTTGTATTATTCTTAAAATTAAGGTATAATAAATGCACCAACAACTTTGCTGCTTATATGGGACATAGGTTGTCCTTAAAGAATCTTGAGTTCGTAGTGGTAAATATAGTAATTTATGATACCTAATTTAAAGCAAAATTTCAAGTAAAATTTGTATTTATAGTATGTTGAGTATAGGGATTTTTGTGCGGTAATGAATTGGAAGTGTCTAGTTTTATGTATCTCTGGTAGTCTGGTATAAAAAATATTGAAATGTCCTTGTATTTAATGATATTTCACGATTTTGTTGACGTTAATAAAAAATGACAGTGTTACAATAATATTATGACTAAATAAGGATGTCCCGATAAAAAAAAGACTGAAAGTGGACTACTAATACAGCTATGTAAGGCAGCTTACATGTTTACAAGTACTAAAGTGAGCTAATAATTGGAAAGGAATATGGGCATGTTGGCAATTCAACGTTGTTTTATGTGTCTACTCAAAGAAAAGAGAAAACGTCGTTTACTACTTGGTGTATATTTAGGGTTAGTGCGATCTGAAATGCATGCAGCAGCGCAAATGCTAATGTTTTGATTATTTTTATGATGGGTGTTGGGTAGTGGATACTATGTTGCTGGGTTCACTATTATCTCCACCATATATGGCAGCTTTGTGGATGATTTTTTTTTTTTTTTTTGGATACATTAGGTATATATCTTGGTATGTTGTGCGATCGGTCAGTTAATTCCCAAGTTTTAATCTATGCCTGTGGGTTTTGCGCAAAAGGGATCTTGATCTCATTTGATCGGTTAAGGTTACTATTTTTGGAATAAATTAAAATTTTAAGATGATCGATTAAACCAACTTTGTGGATGAAGTTGATTCATGTTAAACAAATGTTATGTTGTTTTGTCTCTTGTAGCCTGCCACCACCCATTCCCTAGTCCTGATCGAGATGGAGAAGATATGTAATGCATGTTATATGTTATCCACTTCTCTAATTTATTGTTACAAAGATAAATGAAAGTATGCATTTTTTATAAGAGACAGCTAGAGAAAGAGTTTATTTATTTATTTTGAAAAGGGATTTTAGAATTCTATAATATTAACTACTACTTGTTGGATCTCTTTTAATTTTTTGATATATAGGTGATGAAAGATTGGGTAGCAGATCAGACATACCTAATATAATTAGCCCAATAGGCCTACATATCCAACAAATATTCAAGAACCTGATTGTATGGTCCAAACCCGAAAGTCCAAGTCTATTAGTCATGCATTACAAATCATTAATGAAATTTATGCACCATAAAATTATTAAACCATGATTTGTGTTTACCAGAATTGGTTTGTGTTTCAAATGATGCTTCATCTAGCTATGGAGAATTCTGATGAGGACTTTGAGGAAGATGCAGAAACTGCAAGCATACCCATGCATAAAAGATCAAACAACAAGACATTATGAGACATTAGACAGAGATTGATTTCTTTCTTATCCCTTTATTATTCTGAGTATGTTGGGTAAGTTTCAATCCCTGCTCTGAGTCTGAGTCCACAGAAACAAGCTAAGATTGTTGTGTGTTAGGGGACGACACCGTGGTTATGAACCTGTATTGTACGTAGGGGCGAATTTGCTCCTATAGCGCAGCTGTGGCTATTCCATGGCACAATATTCTTTTATTTTCACAATATCAGCCATATTTCTCCAACAGGTAACTCAGTGGCAAATGATTTGGCTTCATAAGAGAAGTTGCATTGTTTCTTCTATATAGTGCAGCTTCAATTCTTTCATCATATCTATGGCTAAAACTTGAGAGCTACAAATATGCTGCATGAAACAACAAGAGCATGAAATTTCTTACATAGTATTAAACAGAAAACTTCATTGAATCAAAAGAGAGCATTTTTTAAAAGAGGGTGAGAATAAACCTTAGCAAGTCTATGTTGTCAATTTCGAACAAACATTTGACTTGCCCAATTTAATTCTAAGTTTTCAATATGTAAATCATTTGATCTGAAATTAAAGAAATATAATCATTATATTGGCATGTTACAATAATGTTACATATATAGAGCAGCTACTCCAGATCAACAGGTGTGAAATATAGCCCTCATCTTATCAATACAAAAACTTCAAAGGATAAATAATTCAACATCATAATAATTTTGATTACAATTAATTTGAAGATCAGAGATAGATTTTGATATAGAGTATGGTAGGGACATACAATGCTAGCTGGAGATAAAAGAACAATTACATGTTGAGACAGAATGTGAAAATAAAATATACACTATGAATTGAAATTGTGGACACTCAGTTAGAAAACATGAATGCAAAGTTACGTTACCGCATTATGAAAAAAAAAAAAAAGTGGTGTTTAAAGTGAGTAATTTAGGGTATTGAATTGATAGCAACGTATAGTATACCTCGTTGTATCATGTATTATTAATACGGATACTAACAGTATTTGATATAAATGATTTTTGTACATGAAGGTCATGGATTCGATTCTTGCAAACACCCTTTCGTTGAGCCCGTTGTAAAGATTTTTTTTTTTTTACTGCGATTTACCTCTATTGTGTGCGTTGTGAATTATTATACAGGAACATGGTTTATCGAGTGCACACCCTTAGGTAGTAGTTGTGTGTTTCCCTTGTCACCCAAAAAAAAAAGTTTGTAAATCATTGCCCTTGGGACAAGAAATTTCGTCTTTTGTGTGCAAAGTTTGTAAATCATTTATCTGAAAAGGGGTGACCGAATGAGTAGAGCGTGATTCTCTTACATGAAGGTCTCAAGTTCGATCATTGCCAACACTTTTTCAGTTAAGCCTGTTGTAAATAATTTTTCTAGTGCGATTTACCTTTCTTGTATGGTTAGCGGACTATTAAACAAAATTAACATTTAGTCAATAAGCCCCTTGAGTACTAATTGTAAATCATAGGGCCTGAAAGAAATATAATCATTGATATGATACGTATTTAGAACATCCACTCCAGACAGGGGTGAAGTATTGTTTTGCTCATGTCAACATGTTCTTAACATACAAAATTTCAAAGGTGAAATAATCCATTCGACATGATAATAATTATGACCACAATTAAATTGAAGATCATGGATAAGATTTTCATAAAGAGTATGGTAGGGACATACAACGTAGGAGATAATGAAGAATCACATGTTGAGAGACAAAATATGAAAAGACTATGTATAATATGAACTGAAATTGTTGACAAATATGAATGCCTGCTAGGTTACAGCATTAGGAAACAGCATATGAGTGGTGTTTAAAGAGACGACGCAAAGTGCTGGTCAGATTAATTTTTCTATACGAAAGACGGTTCGAACTCTCGACTTCTCTTAAAGGACGAGAGTGCACAGCTACTCACACAAAGATAAAATAGTCACCTCAAAATGACGATCATACAGTTTGTTCCATACTTTCTCAACCTTTTTCAGCCTAAAGAATCACTGTCCCACCACGGGGGTTCGATTTTGTGATCACCAATTTGAAATGGTAATAGGGGTGCCATCACACTACATAGCAGTTGGCGAATACTTAGTCTCGATCTCCGCCTAAAAGGATCCAATGAAAGAAAAACAGTCACCCCGTCTAAAACGAAGATCATACAATAAATTCTTAGTCTCTCTTAAACTTTGTCAACTCGACGAATTCTTGGTTTGACTCTCATATATGTTTCTCATTTGGTCGTGTTTTGATGGGTCACCTTTCCCCAAATTATGTGCAAGATCTGCGGCAGCAGGCAGGTGTAATGTAACAAATGTATGGCCCGCTTAAGGTTTACACCTTTGTCAATGAAGACAATTATTTGAGGTGATGAGGTTGTATCATTTTGTCGTCGAGTAAATCACGGAAGAATTTTTTGACAAAATCATTTTTACCTTAATATGGTCGGACTTCCCCTTTTTTACCAAGAAATATGGACCTCAAATTATATAAATTGTTTTTAATTAGCAGTTATTGCAGTTGAGAAAGGCATGGCTTGTGCTCAAAGTAGAGTTCAAACCACTTTTTTAAAATCTTATTTTCAAATCGGTGTTCAAAGTAGAGTTCAAACCACTTTTTTAAAAATCTTATTTTCAAATGGTTAGTGTATACACGTTAATTTGTCCAATATTGTAAAAGGCGCTAGGTGCGCGTTCTGGGGCGCCCAATCGATTTAGTAATCTGAGTATATTGTCTCTATTTTTTTTTCAACTCAGGATTAAGAGTTGTTAGATTGTTATAATCTCCCAAATTAGTCAACTGCATATGTTAGATGGTTAGTTGAATACATGGCTGAAGAAATATAGGAGAGAAGTAGCTGAGTAGGCAAAAAAAAAAAAAATCGCTCGACGCACTAACTCAGTCGAGTTAGGCACTCAACTCGGTTGAGTCCACGCCTAGGGTGCCTAGTCGGCCGATTAATCTGTCAGTCGACTAGAAGTCGCCTAGAAGTCTAGCGATGCCTAGACTGATTTTTACAACACTGAATTTGTCTACACGTACTAGTTAATTATCAAATGATTAAAGAATTTTATAACATGATTAGTCCACTTATCAACTGTCTCAAATTGTTGGGTTAATGTACACATTATTTTGTGTATACATATTTTTTAATGCCATAAAATAGACAAAGACTTTCTACTTAACTCTCCTTATTTATTTATTGTAATTGTACTGAGAATTTTAATTATTTTTAAATTTTTTTTTTGAATCATAGGGAGGGGAAGAACTCAAAAGAATTATTGTTATGAATATTGGATGACAATTTTTTAATTAATCATTTTGTTATATAAACCTAACCAAAACCAAACATTTCAATTAGGTTTTGATTTTACCTTAAAGCCAAATTAAAATATTAAATTTAATTTTGATTTGACCCTCAATTCTAACTTCACCCCATATATAGTACACCTCTATATAAGGCTATTGGGAACTAAATATTTTTGGTATTGACACTAGCAAGAAGATTGAAAATCTAGGTTTTGGTCTAAACTTGATAATTGGTAGCCTCTCGTTGCCGTGATCGTAACGTGTTGCACCCACATCATTTTGTTTAATTTTAATCAAAACTAAATCAATCTAGTTTTTATTTTGGTATTTTGTAGTGCACAATTTTCTCTCTCATTTTTTTTTTTTTTGATATTTACATGTCAGAAGGTGGGATTTGAACCCACGCCCTTTTACAAGGACCAGAACTTGAGTCTGGCGCCTTAGACCACTCGGCCATCCTGAAAATATATTTTATTTTTAAATATACATAATATTAATATTACCAATTCAATATATTTTTTGAATTTTAAAAATTTTAACTGAAGAAATCGATAACTGAATTTTTTTTCAAAAGGTAAAACTGTTAATCGAACTAATGTACTTCAATTACCAACTGAATGAATTTGGTTAATTGATCGAAATTAAATCGCACAGTCATAGCCCCAACTACAAATTAAATGTCTGGACTACAACAAAAACTATTCTCGTCATTGAAGGTTGCAAATTTATGTTTCTAAATTAATAACATTTTATGGTGTATATTTCTAGAATTTTAAATTGTAAATCGCTTTCGATGTAAACTGTTTCAAGTTTCTCCTGAATCAACAGGTCAAATATAAAAAGTTAAAAACAAACCATGTTAATGTCTAACTACATCTAATAAGTCTGAAAATACCTTTTGAAAAGAAAATGAGAGGGTTTTAATGGTTGCAATCATACTTTGCTGCAGAGACGATATGGCATGATTTGCGGTGCTTAAGACGTCCACATCGGATTCGTTATTGTTATTTTTTTCTTTTTGTGTGTGTAGGCCATGGTACTTATTTATTTATAAGTTAAGTTTAAGCTCAGCTGCGCTCAATTGGTTCTAATTGAGCTCAAGCTAGCTTGAACCATGTGTGTGTATGTATGGGTCAGACTTGGGAGTGATTTTACGAGGCATAGGTCAAAAAGTTTTAAGCTTTAGCTTAGTTCTATTAATTAACGAGTTGGTTGAAGCTCAGCTCAAATTTCAATTTAACCAAACTTCAATTAAGTTTTTACTGAACGGCTCGTGAGTTGCTGGCAAGTGGCTAGACTCGATTATACCCTTACTTTCTTTCTCATCATTCTTGTTGATATATTTCATAGTTCAGTAAAAAGAATAAGTGTCAATCGTATGTACGTCCAACCTTAATTCTTAAAACGATAAGTGGCTATTATATTAAAAGGTGTTGTCGAGGGATTTGAGTTTAAACTTGAGTTTGGGAACTCATATCTACATATAAATTGTTGGAAAAATTAGCAATAAAATGGCATTTTAAGTGGCCATTTTATGGTATAAATATATGTAAGGTCCACATCCGATTTGGGTCGGGTCAAAGTGGATTCGGATTCTTCGTAGTAAGACGAAGAGATCGATATATTATACGCTCAAAATGGATAATGGGTGAATGAGAAATTGGTTCTCAAAGTAGACCCATTTGAGATGGAATTTTAAGTGAGGAAAAGCTTATTAGCTTTGTCCCACATTGGTTGGGAATGAAGATTTGCCCCACTATAAATACAAGAGCCTTTTTAAGGCTAATTGACTTGTATGGCATAGAGGCTCTCTCTCGTGCGCAGGGGGTGCAAATCAAATCCCAAAATGCCTTCGAAAAGGCTTGAACTTGTGTGCGTCGGCACCTGCGGGCACGAATGTCGTTTGGAAAAGTGGTTGGCCTTGCTAGTTCGAAGCTCAGCTTCCGAACGAGTTTTCCATCTCAGACCACATTGGCCAGCTCAATGTCTCGAAGCTCAGCGGAGTCGATCTCTCGAAGGCCGTTCGCGTCCGATGTCTCGAAGCTTGCACTTCTCGATGTCTCGCTGCCGGCATGATCTCTCGAAGGCCGTTCGCGTCCGATGTCTCGAAGCTTGCACTTCTCGATGTCTCGAGTCGATCTCTCGAAGGCCGTTCGCGTCCGCTGCCGGCATGATGTCTCGAAGCTTGCACTTCTCGATGTCTCGATGGCCGTTCGCGTCCGATGTCTCGCTGCCGGCATGATGTCTCGAAGCTTGCACTTCTCGATGTCTCGATGGTTCATAGTTCAGCGGAGTCGATCTCTCGAAGGTCGCGCGCGTCCGATGTCTCGCTGCCGCGAGACGTCGAGAAGGCATGATGTCTCGAAGCTTGCACTTCTCGACGTCTCGCGGCACGGCGATGTCTCGATGGTTCATAGTTTGGACCATGTCTCGCACTACGACTCCAGTAACCTCTCGAACGCGACGTTTCACCTACTGTGTAACCTCTCGAACGCGACGTTTCACCTACTGTGTAACCTCTCGAACGCGACGTTTCACCTACTGTGTAACCTCTCGAACGCAACGTTTCACCTACTGTGTCCGTTCAGAAATGACTCTTGATATTACGGAATTAATTTGATTAATTCCAATCATTTTTTTCAGAGTTATTTCATGAATAATGGGACTTGGTAGTGGGTGTGGTTAGTGGCAGAATTAAATTTCTGCTAAGTGGGAGGAGGTTACGAAATGGATTATCAATGCCATGATTAATGCTATGATCCATTTCCTCCACTATATATTCGTTGTGAGCAGCAGGTTTGGAACACACCAAGAACACACGGCATACACTGCTTTCTCCTCAAAACTCTGCTCACATTTCCTTCTAGCCACCTGCGTTGAACCCACATTCCTAGTTCGCCGGATCCAAGTTCGTGTGCTCGAACGATTGGATCGTAGTACGTTTTATCCTGGGAAACCTAGACCGCAACGCTCCAGCACCCTGGGAGGCGGTAAATAAGGTTTTAAGGAGAGTGGCAACACGACTCGTGCTTCCAACCACCTGAGTTCGTCCGGATTTCATCCTCAACCGTAGTTCAGGTTTTCAACCTTTTGTAGGTTGTTTTGTAGCCTGTAATATTATCCTTCGTGGATAATTTTCTGTTGTATTTCCATTTTTCCTTGTATTTTCAAGATCACCCTGTAACATAAATAGGGCTAGCGATACCTCCAACATATAAAGAATATTATGAAGATCTATATTTGACTTTATCCAAATTAAATATATGCCTCTTATGTTCGTTTTTAACATGAAAATGTTTATCCGTCTTTAAAAATATTATTTATATGATTGATTATTATTCTGAAATAATATTCCATTTTCAAAATTGATTAATTTGGACTCATTTCTTCATGTTGCTTATGCTTTCTTGGTCATGCAAAATTATAGAAATTAAAATGAAAAAATTGTAATTCATACCCTCACAAATATGTCAATTATCAATGTTACCTTTGAATTATTAGTGATGTAAATATTATCCTTAATTTTTAAAACGATACATATATTGCTATCATGTCAGATGAGATTTATAGCATGTATGTATAACATATTTCTCTAATGAATTAATCACGAACAAATTATACTTAAAAACAAATTAAAAAAAAAAAGAAAAAAAAAACAAAACAAAGTTGTGCTCGACATGAAATCTAGGAATTTTTGCTATTCCTCATAGCTATATATCACAACTTATACTCCCAAAATATGTGTTTGCATGTGCCAAAACAATTATACATTGATGTGCTATATTTTTGTTAGACAAAAATACCCTTATCGTAAAAACTTTTGATTAGGGCTGTTAGCCAACAGAGCTTTCGACAAACTACTCGTGTTCGAGCTCGGTAAGCGTTCGTTTATGTTCGTTTGTTAAGGTAAACGAACATTAACAAACAAAATTTAGAGCTCGGTTAATAAACGAACAGAGTCTAAACAGTGTCAAACTTGTTTGCTAAGAATTCGCGAACAAGCTCGTTTGTGTTCATTTAGTAATGTTCGCGAACAAGCTCGTTTAGTGTTCGTTTAATAATGTTTACGAACATGTTTACAAATATATATAATTGTTCGTGAACGTAGATTATTTATTGTTCACGAACAAATTGTGTTCATGAACGTGCATGTGTTTGGTTATTAAGTGTTCACGAACGTAAATGAACATGTTTGTGAACGTGTTTGTTAATGTTTGCGAACACGTTCGTGAACGTGTTCGTTAACGTTAACGAACATGTTCGTGAACGTGTTCGCGAACGTTAACGAACACTAACGAACGCTTAACAAACGAACACGAACAGGATTTTCAAAAATTTTAACAAACGAACACGAACACGAACACTCCAAAATCCTTAACAAACGAACACGAACAGCCTCCGTTCGTTTATGTTCGGTTCGTTAACAGCCCTACTTTTGATAAAGACAATTAAATATTACTATAATTAATGTTTTCAAAAAAATATTACTATAATTAATGATTATTTTCAATCCATAATTATTAGCTCTTGTATTTGTATAATTGTATATTACTCTTTTGCTTCTATTATAAATACGGTAATAATTTAATTTCTTTCCATTATTATTACTCGGTTAAAAAATAACTAGTATCTCTCCATAGTTGTGTTTACACATACGTACCACCAAAAATGCAAAATCATTGGAGCATATTCACACTATAACGAGGGTAAAAGAGTCATTTCCAATCGTGAAGGTTTTCCTTTTTAAACTCCTCCATTGTCGTCATCTACTCCACCACCCCAAAACCATTATTCTCTCTAAACTCTGAACTCTAAACTCTAAAGTCACCATGAAAACTTACGTCATCGCCGCCTTTCTCCTCGTCACGGCGGTTCTCCATTTCCGGCCACCCTCCGCCGCCGCGCTCCTCGACCCATACTCCGCCTCCTTCGTGGCATCTCCGACCGCCACGGAGGACACCGAGTTCATCCGCAACAGCTGTCAAACCACGATGTACCCGCAGTTGTGCTACGCGTCGCTCTCCGGCTACGCCAGCGCCGTGCAGCAGGACACGGGGCGGCTGGCGCGGGTGGCCATCGGCGTGAGCCTCAAGAAAGCCAAGCGCATGGCGGCTTACGTGAACAACCTCTCGCGCCAAGCCGACTACGGCGCCGACCACCGCGCCGCCACCGCCCTCCACGACTGCTTCTCCACGCTCGGCGACTCCGTCGACCAGATGCGCGACTCGCTGCAGCAGATGAAGCAGCTCGGCTCCGGCGCCGGCGCCGGAGCCGCCGGCTCGGCTGAGGAGCTGAGGTTCCAGCTCAGCAACGTGCAGACGTGGATGAGCGCCGCCGAGACTAATGAGGACACGTGTGTTGATGGGTTCGATGACGTGGCGGAAGGGCCCCTCAAGTCCGACGTGTACGATGGGATTGTGAAGGTTAAGCAGGTGACTAGCAATGCGTTGGCTTTGGTTAATGCTTTTGCTAATAAGATTGCTATCCCATGATGACTCATAATTATGTGTGTTTTAGTTAACTAATGACATTTTGGTTGTGAGAAAGTTAGGTTAATTAGTTAGGTCCATGTGCTTCCTCAAAGTGAAGTTGAGAAACATCATGGGATGTAATTTACAATTTGTGTGTAAGTTTGACTACTTTTAAAAAGATTGAAGTTAAATTATATATATATTTTTTATTTCAACCATAAAATTTTAATGTTAAATTGGACTAGACGTTCGAGAGTGAAAAGTTTGATTGACTAGTTAGAAACTTAGGTATCACGATAGTGGTTGTTTTATATGGATGGTTGGTTTACCGGACAGGCGATAGTTATTATGCTGGTCACCCATTGATGAATTTTCTTATAATCAATTGTTTATAATTAAAGAAATTATAGGTAGTTGAATTTGATGTTGTTCATCTAACTTTGACTATTTTTAAAGGAGAGATAGAGTTCAATATTATCTTTTTAAAGAAAAATCTCAAACACAAAATTTTAATGCTAATATTGAGATTTTAGTTGAGGTTTTGATAGTGCAAATTAGATCAAGACTAGGGTTTGAGTTTATACTAAGTAATTAATGAGAAGGTAAAGAGTATGTTAGACATTGTATAGTGTGATTTTAATGAAATCATATTGTTGACAACTAGCTATGGCTTATGTCATGTTACACGAAACAAGATGTCGGTTTTACATATTATTATTAACTAACACAAATTAAAGGAAACTTGAATCACGAGAAACCTAACCTCGTAATAGTAGAAACTTTGGGATCGTCTGAATATCTCTCGCCATAGCGGTTGGAATTGCCTATTGGGATGGTAAACCTGCAAGATAACGTTAGTATTTTGTCTACCACTTTGCAACTAGCCTCTGTCGGAGACTAGGAAGCTATTGTCGAGCAATCGGGCAGTGCAACGTGAATTTTATATTAAGAGCAAGCCCAATTTTCTTTATATCATTATAAAAGCAAAGAAATACGTAAGTTTTGATTTTTTAAATTATTAAGGATACATAGGCATCTTAATGTTTTTCAATATATATTAAGAGAAAATCTAATTTAGAAATATTTAAAAGTGCATGCGAGTATATATATATATATATATATATATATATAGAAGCATTTCTATAACAAAAGGTGGAAGTAGTTTAATTTGAAAGAACTTTATATTAATTATTAATCATAAGGTTAATGGTTCAAAACTTCAAATCCCATTTCAAAAATATATATTTTATAAATATTTTATATAAAAATAAAAATAGTTTGGGCCTAGCTCGGGGTAGGCCGGTACAGGACTGATCCAGGTCGATCCCGATCAGTGCTAACCTAGGCCCGACCTAGAATTTGGCCACATCTAGTTAGACTAATTATGGCCTATGATATGTTGCACTGAAATAAGTTGTCGACTTACGTATTTTTAAACAAGTTAGACTTATTATTATAGCACATTAGTTATAACTAAAGAAGTCATAGGTAGTTGAATTTTATGTTGTGATCATTTTCTAAAAATGCATATAACAATGTAGTCTTACTCTGAATTTGAACTTGTATTTACCCTATAGAGATTTCTATTTATTTGTTTCTTCTTGTAAGCATTGGCATTGAATATTAATGGGCCACATGTAATTATGTCATAGCTAAAGACTTGTTCTATCTAGCAATTATATTTAGGGTAAGACCGGCCAGCTCATGATTAAAGTCCAAATATTTGTTGGTTTTTTGCTTTTGGAAAATTTGCAAAGATCGACGGCCTGCTTGGATTACTCCGGGGTTGTTTGGTTATTGGCTTATAAGTCAAATTTTAGCTTATTTGACCAAGTTTAGCTTTTTGACCAACTAATAAGCTATTTTGAAGTGTTTGTTAAATGACTTATTTGCCTTGACTTATTGGGTCAATAAGCTGAAAATTGAAAAGCTAATAAATGTAGCTTTTTGTACCAGCTGGTTGGGAACAATAGGTATATTGACTATTTTATCCTTTGAAATCAATGGGATTTACTTTTAAATGGGTGGTGTGTTTATTATTTTATAATAATAATAATAATAATACCCTTAAATGTCATTTTACATTCAATCAGCTACTAGTAAACAACTAATTTACCAAACAGTTTTTTATAACCAGCTAATACAACCAGCTGGTCAAACCAGTTAACGCAATCAACCATCAACTACTAGCTAAACCAACCAGCTATCAGCCGTTTGCCAAACACCCCATAATATTTTTATTTTTGATTCTCAATTCCATTTTCCTTTTACTTTTTTTTTTCTTTTTCATTTTATAAAATAAGTGTAAAATAAACCATTGAATTTATTAATTTTGTGTAATTGAGTCCCAATATTTAAGATTGAAATATTTGTAATTCAAATTTTATTGGAAAATATTAGAAAAAATGTCCTAATTGCACATATTTTGTTTTACTAATAGTTCAATTGTATATGTTTTAATTCAATAACTCAATTGCATAAAAACAATAAGTTTAGTAGCGTATTTAACAATATCTTCCTCAACAAAATACTAAATCAAAAGGATAATAAACAAGAAACATGCTACCCCACGAAGCATTAAGTATATGAGCCAACAATTTATTATAGTATTTACTAGAGTGGGGTGAAAGCAGATTAAAACAAATGAGGTATTTTAGAAAATAAAAAATGAAATACTCAGTGATTGAATCATAACTATTGTTGATTAGGGACAAAAAATTTAAACACATTAAAATACAATAAAAAATTCATAAAAAATTTGAAACACATTATAAACTGCACATCTCACTATTAATATAAAAAACAAAACAAATTCACAAACTGAAAATTGTTTGCTGTCTCTCACTTGTTATTTGTGTGCCCAAGTAATCCCACAATATCTTTTAGTATGGGGTTACTTGCTAAAACTTTCTATGGTTGTATGATATTTATATGCCTATTATCATGCCCTTTCATGCTTTGCTGTAGAGCTCACTGACATCCCTCCTGAAACTCTTCTTCGCCTAATTCCTAAACATGTTCGGAGGCAGAACTTATTCATGCCTTGCTCTCCTATTCACAATTTGGAATTTCATTTCTTCTGTTTGCTTCAGTTGTCTCGGTTGGGCGTGCACCAACTGTAAAATGTCCTATAATCTAAGAGGTGTTTGAAATCAAATCTGTCAGGAAACTTTGAACCGGACAGCTAATGAGCGCATCTATTATGTTCAATTTGGATGTGCAGAGTATCGATAGTGCTATCACTCACCAACCTTTCACGAGCACACCAGGGAGAGCCTAAATGGTAGAGCAAAACAAAGAGAAGTTGATTTTGTTTTCAGATCGACAATCACGATGATGGTGGTGAGGATGTGGAGGGAGGAGAATAACGATTTGCTCTGTGTTTGAATGAGTCAACAATGAAACAAGTCATCAAATTATTTTTATTTAAATTCCATGCCAGCATTATGGAAGGGCGTTATTTGATGAAATCCTGAAGAAAATGCTTAACGAGCATAATTTTAAAAGTAAATGTGCGGAATTATTAGATTTTATTTTAGATCAAGGGATTAATTGAGCACTTACATACAAGTGGTAAATGAAACCTATTTAACACTTTCTGCATAAAATATATTCAACAAGGTTATAAATTTTTACATATTGGTTCAGTACAAATAGCTTTATAACCATTAACTATTGAAGGATTTAAATACTAAGTATACATGTAGCCCTAAGAGACTACAGATGCCATAAGTATTGGTATACAGTCCCAAGAGCCCAACCAAAGGAAGGAAAAGAAATAGAAAAAATAATCCAATGTGAAGATGGATTAGTAGAAGTTAGGTTCCAAACATACAAACCATCTAGGAATTCCATAGCTGATGCTTATTATAATAGGCCAGAAGTGTCTTCACCACCGTACCATCCTCTAAAAACCATATATGAACTATTACCTAAAGCAGAAACTTCAAAAACCAAATCCTTATAAAAAAACATATGACCAAGAAACCAAACCAAGTAGTAATTAATGGTTTACAAAGAGAATGAATTTTCGTCCATCTTTATGAAGATAGTGAATTTACAATAAATGTTTTGGAAAAAGAACTTATTTTGTACAAAGAAATTTTGAGAAAAGATTTTAGATTACCCTTTACTAATCTTAATGCTAACTGAAGGCTAGAATTTAAGCAAATATAGTTAAGTTTATGCTAGATATTTAATAATTAAATACCATTAGTTGTCATGTTGAAAATATAATCTCTTGGAAGAAGAGAAGAAGAAAATATGATCTCATCAGTTTGAAAAATCGATGTTAATAAAGAATTGAGAGCTTCACCCTTGAAAACCAATCAAAACATATGATTTCGGTGGTTTGTTACTGAAAAACAAATTAAAAGGGCAAACGCTATTTAAAAAACAAGCAAACAAACAAATTGCACACTGAAATTATGAAACTTAAAAATTAATAAAGAAAAATACCCAACTACTAAAAGTGTGAAAATTAAAAAATCTTTCCTTAGCTTCAAATACATATAAAGTAAGATACAAAATTAAATAGTGGTTGATGTGGTTAATACGGTTGTTCCCACAAATACGTATAAATAATAGATTGGATCGTATATGGACTCTTGGATCGTCGATTTGCTTTTTGATTTAAGTTACTCTAAAAAAACAAAAACAACAATGGGTAAGAGGATTCTGAGCTTGATATAGATGTGTGGAAAATATCAAAACTCACTTTCTCTAACATTTAATGCAGTATTTATAGGAGAATAAAGGGGACACATGCCGAGACCTCGGCATGCACACCACATGTGGCCCATGCACAAGGAATAAGGCTCAACTTTCAAAATGGAGAAGATCGGGTGGTTCGTCTCGACCTAAGATGGTTGGGACGAACCAGAAGGTGGAAAAATGTTGTTGCTGCTGTATAAACCCCTTGCTCGATCCTCTATCCTAGATTGGATCAGTTTGCTTTAAGGTCAGTAAATGGTCGGAATTAATTTCTCTCGACAATACGTCTGGATACCGAGCAAACATGTGATACGTACAGTTAAAAAAAGGCCGGAGAATATTTCCTATCAGCAGTTAAGTACTCAATCGATCATCAAACACACGCAAAGATCAAACTCAGAAAGTGCAAAGCTATGGAAGAGGGGCATGATTTCCGGGGAAATAAGAGCATTAAATTGTCCTCTTACGACACAGCAGTCCGCATGACAGTGTGCGACATTGACTTGTCCGCACGCAATCTACGCCACGCATCAAACGTATAGTAGCAGACAATGAACAAAGACACTAATTGAGTAAAACAACGAAAGGCATAAAACCTATGAGACCATGAGCTATATATCTATCTATCTTGCTATATATCTCTGGCCCGCAAATCATATGCCCATCCCCACATATCATTTTATTTATTATACATGTCTGTTTATAGCTATACAACATTTGAGCAATGCTTGGTCAAAGTTGGAATCAAAATCAGAAATAGAATTAAATATGTAATTGTTGGTTTTGGATTTAGGGATACTAGGATTTGGTACCTATGGTTAGGTTATTTATATTATATAAGGAATGCCAAGATTTAATGGTGATTGTAAGTATACAAATATCGCGAATTTTAGAAGAGTTGATATTATTGTCAAGAGAGATTGTTTGTTTTGCATTCACTAAGAGGAGACAAGCTAGTCTAGTATGATTAGTCTAGTTCACTTCCCACAATACTACTATAGTTGACACTTTTTCTTGATATATGTTACATATGTTTGAAGTTTTCGTACTTTGACTATTCTCTTGTGGGCCAAATCATCAAGGCAGTGAGCTTTCTTCGTATGATAGAATATCTAATAATATTTGGGACTTTGAATTATTAAGTTTATCTAAATATATTATAACATGTTAACATCAACCATAATACTTAAAAAAAATATATTTTAGTAGCAGTGTGAAAACAAATAGAAACTCGAATCAAAATAAATAAAATACTTATAAGTTAGACAAATAAGCAAGGTAATGTCCTCGGTGCTTAACGTAGTTAATTCATCATCTGACTTAAAATTTATGACAGGAGCGGAATGTATGTGTTCGAATTCCACTGAAAACGACTAAAATTTGAGGTATATAAAGGTTCAAATTTCACTAAAAACGATTAAAATTTGACCAGTGAATTAATTACGTGAAAAGGGTTTATCTCTAGCAAATGGTACTAGAATTTGCCCATCACTTATTAATTGATTCAAACATTGCTGTTAATGGTAAAATTAAAAATTCTATTTGGCGTTTAAATGGGAATTATAAGAAGCTTCGAAATAGAAAATTTGAGACAGAAAAGACTAGAGTGGGGTCCACATAGAATACCAATTCCAATTGTCCAAAGCTTGGTCAAAGAAAAAGGCTGAGGAATGTGGAGGCAAAGGCAAAGGGGTGATGATGGAGAAAGCAGAGCAAGAACTGGAGAGGAGAAGCAAGTTCTTGAACAGCTTGATTCTGAGGAAGAAGGCCGTGGATCAGAATCAGCATGATCAGCGCTTCAAAAATGTCCGGGTCAGGGCTTCCGACATGCCGCCGCCTCTTCAGAGCAGGGCGTTTAGGTGCGCCAAGGAAAATCTAGACGCCATGCCTTCTGGGAAGCTTGACAGCAAACGCCTCGCTCTTGCCCTCAAGAAGGTCCCTCTCTCTGCTTTTTCTATTCTTTTCATTATCTTTGCCCTCATTTTGTTGCCTTTTCTTGGAATTGGTTTCTGGGTTTCTTGAATCCACCTGCCTTGTTTACAAAGATTCAATCTTTCTGCCGCATAAGCAGCTCAATTGGTCACATTGTAAAATTTGGTAAAGTTTGAGAAGAAAGACTAGGATCGACTCTCACCGGCATTACTCTGGGAGCAACCTCTCAAAGTGAGGGTTGCTCCTTGTGAGCAGTAAGCAAATATATATATCTAACTTCTGTGTTCAATTGAGTTAACATGATTTACATATCTTTCTAGATGCTCTGTCGGGCTGTGGAAGCAACCTCTCAAAGTGAGGGGCTCTTTGTGCTTAGTAAACAAATGTGTGTAGCTGAGTTATCATGATTTACATCTTCTCATATGCTCTGTTGGGCCGGGGCTTGGGGCCCTTGGGTTGGGATTCAACCCTTTGGGAAGAAAGATTCAATCTTTCTCTCTTTCTTTCTTGCGTTTTGGTTCTGTGTATGGTTTAGTGTGATTCAAATAGGTCTAGTATAATTGCAGTATTAGTTAAACCTATTTTTTAGTATAATTTGTGGTCCAAGAATGTTGGTTGTCAGAGTTGTTTAGCAAAACCAGCCTTGTCTATTTCTTAACTATTTGACCACAACTATTTATTTTCTCAGTAAGATAAATTTGCAGCAGTTTTTGGTTATGAACTGCTCTGTTTGAGTTATAACCTTGAATGAGAAAATACAATAGCATATTGGCCTTGTTTGGCAATCAGCTGTTAGCGATTAGCAAATTGATTAGCGAATAACGGATTGGTATCAACGGGTATAAAAAGATGTATTTTTTGGTGATTATTACAGTTGAACCACACAAAACAAGAATTTAAGCTGGAAAACAAGTTTTTTTTGGTGATTATTGTTCATACTTGAATCTTTTTTCCTTGAAAGGATTAGTTGATTATGGGTCTCATATATCTAGTGGTCATTGCTGCAGTTAAGTTAGATTACTTAATGGACATATTGTATAGCAACAAAACCAACATTGTATGTAGTTTGGATGTTTTGTGAATTGACTATATCAGCAACTTAAGTAGTCTACTTTTCTTCATTGTCAAATGACCGTTCACCGTTGATGCTTTCTGTTGGATAAATTCAAATGTTGCAACTTTTGATATTTTAGAACTGACATTATATGATCATCGTAGGACACAGCTGCTCTATCTGTGTTCTTGGCCCCAAAATTTTATACCTAGGTCTATAGTTATTACTATTTCATTTCCTTTTTTCCTCGAGAATGATAATATAGTATTGCTTATATAAATGGTGGATTCGTGATTGAAGGCTTATTTGTAACTTAAACTATAGGTTTTGGCAACATACGTAGAACCTTGTTAATGAACTGAAATATCTGTTTTCTATATTTCACCTTCAACGGGTAAACTTGACCTATCAAATCCAGAATGTATATAACAATGGGATTTTTTTTTTTAACACAGAATAGTATCATTGTATTGAAATAAAAAAGAAGTACTACATCTAGAGATAGAGACATCCATAGATGTCTTAGAGACTAAGGATGGGATATTTAAAGATCATAGGATGCAGTATGCACATAGTGAATGATATGGCCCGCCATTTTCGAGTTCTTAGCCTCAACACTACCTATTCTTGTCATGAGCAATGATGCTAACTGGACTTTATCTCTAAATAATCTTTAATTGCGACAATGCAATCTAGAAAGCTATAATGATATTCTTACAGTAATTCTTTTTATAGACATTTTGTTTTTTTATCCATCAACTTCTTTCACAAAAGCTATGTCATGATGGCAGTATTGTGTTTCTTTTTCTTCTTCTTTTACTTCTGTCCTTTCTTCTTTTCTTATATCCCACCTGTTACAAATTTACTGAGATCTCGAAGTTCTGGTTTTATTATATGAAGGGTAATATGCCCTAGTTTGTATGTACCGTACCTTTCTATGTATTCAAATAAAATAAAATTATTTGTACATATCTGATTTATAGGTCTACCTGCTTTACCATCCCCATGTCCTCTGTGCATAACGTGAAATGTGAAATATCTTTACATATTCTTCATTTATTGTTGACTTCTTGTTAATATCGAGCCATTGTTCTTTGTTAAAGAGAGAATATATGGGTTTATAAGGTCATGAGTTAGACTAGCTAATTAATTAGATTCAGCCTTTCAGTATGGTTTGACCCATGTGCATTATAGCCAAGTTCAGTGGCCTTGCTGCGCTTTACATCTGACAATTCCTGACCCGCTTTAATTTTCATAACATGGCAATGACAGTTGTGTTGTTGGCTTGACAGGAATTTGACTCGACTTTTGGTCCAGCTTGGCATTGCATCGTGGGAACGAGCTTCGGTTCGTACGTCACACACTCCCACGGGGGATTTTTGTACTTTTCGATCGACAAGGTCTACATTCTTCTATTCAAGACTGCTGTAGAACCCTTAAATCATTGACAGAAGTACTAATTCCGAGCCTACACCCCTTGTAATTTTTGAGAACTTGTGTTGGGTGTGTTTTGAATTGTAAATCATCCAAAGGTGAAAGAACAGTGATTTCTGGGAATGCATACATTTTATCAACTTGAGAGTTCCTAGATAGATAGATAGCTTGCTGTATTAAACCACCATTGTTCTTGGAACATATTTTGCCCCATGGTTTCAGCAGTCCTATGAATTTGTGAAATTTATTACCACCTTTGGAGATTTAGTTTGTGAGGACAACTGTGAAATCCTAATGCTTGTTCTTTCTGTGTGGACATGTTGTAGATAAGTCATGAAATATGGTCAAATAGACAAATTCTCATCTTTCATCCTCTTTCTCCTATCTCTCTCTATTTAGGCCTTTAGGGTATGGTTCCAATGACAAATGATAGTCATTGATTTGGAAGATCCAATAGCTGAAAAATAAGGGAAAGAGGAAAAACTTGATGAAATTTTCTTAATTATAACAAAATTTTGATGTACTGCGCTATGGTTAACCACAGAGTTTAAAATTAATTGATGATGAATAGGTGAACATTAACCATTTAACGACATCCCTCCATAATAAGTCATAACGTTATGTCTCGAATCGAGTAGGACTAAATGCCTTATGTCTCAAATCGAGTAGGGCTAAACTCACTTGATATAGCCAACGCCCAACACAATGCCCCAAGTAAAAGTGCATATTAATCTCATCAAAATGTGCAAATTAGGGTGACATTTCTATAATAATGGAAACGCTATATAATGTATTTGTGGGTAACAAATAGTTCATACACGTGAGTGCACTATTATAGATCTTTTTGTACTGCTAATTATCCACGGCACCTGATACACATAAAAGGGAAGAATCAATTAGTGACCTTTTTAGGGGAGAGCTTGAAAGGAAAGGGAAGATGATTGAATGTAGATTAGTAGGAGAAAATCATGTATAATCATTACCTTGTATAGTTAGTATAATTTTAGTAGGTTAATTATTATATGTACTTTAATTTAGTATAAATAGATACATTGTATATGAGGATTGGAAACAGAGAAATATACTGTTATTCTAATCTTTTAGTTATTCTTCTTGGAGACCTCACAAATTGGAGTTTGACGTGAAAGATTTCCTATCCGGTATAGTCCAATCTAGGGCCGTAACAGCACCATCATCTGTTTTTAAATGCAGCTTTGTAATTATGGAAATGTCATTGTCTTTTTTAACTCAATGAATAAATGAGATTAATCCATACTTTTTACATGTGGCATTATTCTCATACCATCCCCCTATACTCCTATGAGACTAATTCAGATTCAACCCGTGTTGGCAAAGTTTGAGTATTACACTATTACCTAGTTCCTCCCATCTCTATCACACCATATATAACTTGCTCTTCAATTTCCTCCAACCATAATCTATCAACTCCTCTCCATTCCGGTCATCTAAAACCATAAAACAAAACCCACAAACTTATCAATTCCAACAAATTAATCAAAGGCAAAGCAAAAGGATAAGATGGTGAAGATTTGCGCAGCAAACGAGAGTGAAGAGGAGCAAAAACAAGGCACTTCTGAACAACAATTTGGACCCCCTCCAGAAGCCATGTTCTTGGTCTTGGCTTATCTTCCTTTATATGAACTTCTATGCATGAGCCAAGTTTGCAGGTCTCTGAGAGACGCTGTCAAAGGAGACATTCTTCCCTGGCTGAATATCGCCGTGGAGGCGCCGTTGCACTCGCGGCTTTCCGATGATATTCTGATGAAGATCACGGCCGTGGCGGATGGCCGCCTTGCAACTCTTGCACTGTTAAATTGCTTTAAGGTTACAGATGATGGGCTCCTACGAGTCATACAGAAAAATCCTCGTATTAGCAAGGTATGTACCATAAATTACTTTCACTTCATTCTCGGTTTTATCGAATTGTTCTTTTACCTCGATTCGGAATGATATCAAGTTATAACGGAAGATTAAGTTTAGAATTATCATCCGAGATATATATTGCTATAGTTTAAGATTAAATATGGAATTAACTTCCAACTAATAGGAGGATTGAGTTTAAAGAATTCACAAGCTAGTTATGTTTTTGGAAGAGAGATAAGGAATGGGTGGTGGGAATTTATTTTTTTTTAATTTTCTTTTATTGTACATTTTGGAGAAAATTAGTTGAGCTTCATTCGGTCTTTTCAGCAAACACTTAGGTAAACTGTATCTTGTGACTCTAACCAACAAATGGTCATCACGAGGAAGTGTCGCAAAAATCTCGGTGCCGATTATCTAGGCTAGGCGCTAGCCGGCAGTCTAGCGTATCACCATAATCAATGGTCTAGGTGGTTGGCCGGCTAGGTGACCGACTAGGCCTCACCGACTAGGCGGTCGTCTAGTCCACCGATTAGCTATTGTTTTCTTTTTTATTAAGTGGGGTATTTCACTCAAAATCACATCGTTTTGAGCGAAATAACACTAAATTATTCAAACATGATTTTTTAGGTTAATCTTGTAGTCTAGTGGCACCCGGTGTCCCGATTTACACTCCCACATAGATGATGGGGGTGGGTTCGACCACATGGATGATTGTAGTGGATTCGAGCCTCAGTGAGGCAACTGTTGACTCTTTGTACTTTAGGTTGAGAAAGTTGTAACAGAGTCAGTACTTAGTAGTACTAAAAAAAAAGTTAAATTTTTTTAAATTTTTTAAGACTTGATAATTATAAACTATTTAATATTTTAATAATTAATACTAAAATATTAAATATTAACTTTTTTAAATAAAAAAGGTTAAAAAAGTTAATATTTAATATTTTAGTATTAATTATTAAAATATTAAATTAAATAGTTTATAATTATCAAGTTTTAAAAAAATTTAAAAATTTTAAATAAATTTTTAAAAAATTAAAAAATACATGGGTGTCTATGCACCGATTAATCACCGTCTAAACGCCCCCGAGCGCCCAAGAAGGGCATATCGATTTTTTGAACAATGCCACGAGGTAAATTAGCTTAAGTTGTCCACAATTGACCAACTTGACTGGTTGTGCACCATTAATTATGTCACTTTACAGCCAGTCACCATTGGAAGTAATTAAAAATGACATTTTCTTGGCATCCAACAGCCTTCAAAAATTTCTCTCTTTATCTGCAGCTATACATACCAGGGTGCACGGGGATAACACCTGAGGGAGTCATCAAGGCAGTGCAGCTCCTCACAAACACTAACCACCACAGATTAAAAACCCTAAAGATCAGTGGCATCTACAATATCACCAAAGAACACCTCCAAACCCTCTGCAATCTCCTAGGAAAACCCCAAAACCATCACCACCACCAAAACCCCAAGAACTTCTACCACAATCGCAAACACATTTCAGCAATCAGACTCGAAGAAGATGATCCCTTCATCGACATAGATGAATGCCCAAAGTGCGGGGAAATTCGGGCAGTTTTCGACTGCCCCAGAGAGTCTTGCATTTGCAGGGGATGCATCATCTGCATTCGAAGGTGTGAGGAATGTGGGGTGTGTATGGTGGGTGAAGAAGATGAGCAATGTGAGGCGGCTTGTGCGGATGATTTGTGTTTGGGGTGTTGGCTTAGGCTTCCCAAATGTAGTTTTTGTAACAGGCCTTATTGTCATCAACATTCAAATCAGCAGTGTAGACTTCCAGGGTATGAGGGGTTTCTCTGCGTGATTTGTAATGATAACTTTGTGCAAAACTCATCTCGTTTGTTGAGCATAATATATATCAAATAAATAATTGTTTAGTATCACTTTTCACTTGAGTTTTTAGTGGATTATTGGGTGACAGACTGTGGACAATGATGCTAAATCGATCCTTTGTAGATTTTTCGGGACACCAAACACTAGTCTTTTCATCTAATTTTGGTCACATTAATTGTACCCTAACAAGTATAAATTTGAACGCCAAACCTAAGGGTCCTTCACGACCCTTGTCCTAGAGACTTGTGAGATGAGGTAAATTGCCGAGACTTGTGAGATAAGGAAATACATTCTGTACAGTTAACAATTTTTGTTTGATAGTTGCTGACACATAATATGATAGCTATAGATACAGAAACTGAACTGCAAGTAAAGAATGGGTCAACTACAGATACATAAAGGTTATATTTTATCAGGGTCTACAATGCGAGGTAGACCCTGATCCTTTTTTATCAGGGTCTACAATGCGAGGTAGACCCTGGTCTATGGTATAATTTGCCCCTTCTCGTCTCCTGTCTTGGAGACTTGTGAGATGAGATAAATTGCAGAATGTGCCTTGGTGGTGCACTGATGAGTGTTTGCACTGACTTGACAAAATTTGATTCTGAATACTCGCTAGATATTACGATTTGACCCAGGATACTCGTTGGATACTACTCCAGCCACAGCTACTAAAATGTTTAACAAGTATCAAATCATAATATATGATATTATGATTAATTAATATATTATTCATGGTGAGGACTCTTGTAATGTTAAGTGCATTGAACTTTGCCAAGATCATTTGGAGGTGTAATAAGCGGATGTTTACCAGTATCAAATCACAGTATATTATTAAAATATAGTTCCTAGAAAGGGCTCTTATAATGCTTGGGGTTAGTGTGAAGTGGAGCTAAACAAAAGTAAGTTAAAACCGTCAACAAAGAAGCTAGGCCCATCATATTTTGGATGGATCCAAGAGAGTAATTGATCTTTGAATTATAGATTTCTTAAATATTGTTTTCAAATGTTTAATTAAATAAAATTAAAGACATATTATTAACAATTAAAACAGCTATAGCATGGATTCTCAAAAAAAAAAAACAGCTATAGCATGGTGTTTTTAATTTGTTTCCAAATGTTTAGCCACACTATATACATAACATTTAAAGTTATGTTGAGCATCCAATTAAAGATTACAAATAAGAAACCTTGAAAATTATTTTCGCATTTGAAGGAAGCGACCAACTGGTCTGTCTTCTCCAAATGCCGGAGAAGGCGACCAATGGTTGCCTCCTCCAAATGCCACCGGCGACCGGCTGGTCATTGGTGATTATGGCCGGAAAATGTTGAAAGGGTCGCCAAAATCATAGGTAACCTGTATTATAGGTTACAAACTGGTTTCTGGGCTTAAATGCTTCCAAATAACATGTTTATGTGTTTAATTGCAACTTTTGAAATTTTAAGGGCTTAAATGGACTTTTTGAGTAAAGTTCAAAAGCCTATTTAACCTTTTTTTCCCATTTTATTTTGCAATAAATTGATTAAAATTTTATTTATAAATTTAATAAAAATTACATAAACTTAGCTTACATATAAATTCCCTATATATTTTGTTCCACATTACTTGTGAAGCAAACAGTAGCCTTAGGTGGCTCGGGCTATCGAACTAGCACACTAAATTTCGAGCTAACCAGTTCGGGTCATCAGTCTTATCAGATTATCTTTTATCCAGCTAAAATTTTTTGGACTTATTAGGTTAGCTCAACGGTTTCGAGCTAAGATTGACATTCCTATACATTATAGCATGGTTGAAAAAATCGCTAGGCGTTACTCGGGCGCTCGGGGGCGCCTAGCACCTAGAGCGCGTAGGTGGGGATTAATCGGCGCCTAGGCGCCCGTATATTTTTATTTTACTTTTTATTTTTTAAAAAATTTGTTTAAATTTTTAAAATTTTTAAGACTTGATAATTATAAACTATTTAATACTTTAATAGTTTTTATTTTAAAAAAATAATACTTTAATAGTTAATACTATTAACCTAAAAAACATGTAGAGCTTGAACAATTTAAGATTATTTCGCTCAAAACGATGTTGTTTTGAGTGAAATAACCTATTTAAAAAAAAGAAGAAAGGAACAATAGCTAATCGGCCGACTAGGCGACCTAGTTGGTGCCTAGGAGGCCTAAGCGGCCTAATTAAGTGGCCTAGCCAGCTAGTCGCCTAGACCACGGTGATACGCTAGGCGAACATCTAGCGCCTAGGTGCCGATTAATTGGTTTCTAGGCGGGATTTTTGCAACATTGCATTATAGATGCCCTTATGCTTTATTCTGTACTATGTTGAGCTGGCGAACATATATAATGAGTGATGTCTTACAATGTATTGTCCTAGTTACTAGTTACCATTAAAAAAAAAAGAGGAGATAATAAATACTGGGTAAAATAAAGGGAATAGCATGAACCTGGTCAGATTTCTGGGTTGAATGAGCTGAAGAGAATAAAATGTACAGACAATTGGTGATCAAAAAGGTCTTATCTTCAGTTGCATATTCCATAACTTTCAGACATTCTAGCTTTCTGGTTTGCACATGTAGTAAAAGCTGTTTAGAATCCTTAAATTGGGAACAAAGTTCTGATCTTTAATTCACAAGATGTACCTATGCTAACGGCTAACCCTACCCTTAAATCAACTTGTTTTAATCTGATGTGTTGCTGAAAATTAAGCTACCATTGTTATGCAAAGTTATATTATAGGTAGTCTCAATTAATTGGTTCCTACTCCCTAACCACATTTATGTTGATTGATCCTATTGGCAAATGTTTGGATGATCGAATCCAGCATTTTACCATCTATATATAGCGTCTGTTGTTATGCATTTATAAAGAAATAAAATTATGCATTAACTACTATGTATGACTTTGATGCAGTGATAAAGCTGATTTGACAATTAATCACTATAAGTAAATAGCAAAATACTTACCGATCAAATTTAGGAGCAGATTAAATACCTAATAAGGATTTCAGTATTTTATGTAAGGATATTTGGTAAATACTTACGGGTTTTATTAACAAATTTTGCCCGATAAATTTAATTTTTCTTGTAGTGGATTAGTATCAAAATAGGTCATGGCGTTTGCATAAATCTAGAGGGTCAAGTTTTACATTTTACCATCACAATGTACTGGTATATATTGCCGTAAGTGCTTAATCTTGGCAGATATGTGTAACTGGAATATATATTTCCAATAAAACAAGTAGAATTTTTCACATTACCATTAGGTAGATGTTAATTCAATTCTCAATTATCTCAAATGTACCCAAAAATTTGCCACCAACACAAATAAGCAACAGTGTCACTGCACCTTAATTGATTCTCTATCAGTAACCTAGTCCAAAGTTAGGGCTAGGTACACCAGCTTCTGCTCTATACCTTCAGGCTTTAGCCTAAGTACAGGCAGCCATGTGATACACACACACACATAAACACTTATATATAACAGCACCAAGAGAGTTGAGTGAACCAATAAAGGCCACAGCTCTTCAGGTTTCCCCTAGAGTTCCTCCGGGCACTTCATTGATTACTCCTTTAGCCTTCAATTTAGGGCATAGGAAGCTCACTGAAGTGTTTGGAGGAACTCCTGGAGTTACTTGATACACACATTATACGAAACCGCAAACTCATGAATTATGTTTAATTTGTCAGATCAAATACTTATCACTACGGTTCTTACGGATACTTGACTCTGCTCTCCATCTTCTCTCAGTACCTGGTCGGCTTTTCAAACTCCCACCCAACAATCTCATCCTAGCACCTACCTCATGGCTTACTCTGGTATCAATTGTCAGTATCAAGCGCTTGTCACAACGCTGAAAGTTATAACTAGTAGCGAAAGTTTAATTTTATTTTCTTATACTTGTGTAGCAATCAACGTCATGTTTCGATGGCAGGATGCTGAAATGCCGAAATACCTAATGTTTTCAGGTATTCTATTTTGCGCTGAGTCACTTTTGCTATCAACTTAGCTTGATGGTTGTATAATTTGCAGCTAATCATATTAGCAGCTCTTCTTCATTCACTTCTACACACCTAGGGTTTGTTTTGTGCTTATGATTTCATTATTTTTTTTAGGGTTCGGTTTTAATTTAATGGTGGATTCATGCTTTGGAATTTGTTTTGATCATATCATCTCCTTCTTGGTGGCAGCTTATGGATCTTGTTTTAGCTTGTAATTTTACACAAACTAATTGCTTGTGGGTCTAAAAGCATACTAAAACTTTGATTATTGTTGTAATCAAAAGGGTTTGCTAGCTACCTGGCGAAACCAAACACGTGTATTATAGTATATATGCACATTTACTTGTGTGGTATAATTAATTTGTTTGACTAATCATTTTGATTTCTGGTTAACAAAAGGTGAAATTATTCCTCGCTCCAAGGATCTTCACACTTCAATATGATAGAATGATAGAGGTAAATTACGATGATTCGACGACATTTTAGGTGAAAGGCCAGTGTATAACGATATATGATACCCATGTCACATTGATTTCTTAAATATAGTATATATACTTGTTGTAGATTTCTAGGACTTGAAAATGAATAGATATTGTCTTGCTAAACCAATCATGCATTATATTCCTTAGTCCTTACATGGTAGAGACAATAATCTTTCATCACTACCCCATTTAATTTAGACCTTCCAATTCTTGTTATTTTATACTTTGTATTTTTTAATTGTAGGGAGTAGATGAAAGAAATGGTCATCGATCAAACTTCATCCAGAAATGCAAGACAATATACATCCATTTTCAAAGTCATAGAGTTGATAGGATTTCTCATTCTCTATGTGATGATCGATATTTTGGTTATGAATATGGAAATTAGGTTGAATCATGTTGAAACTTATGTTGTAAACATATTCTTGTACGTGGTTGAATTGGTTTTATTATGTATTACGTAGTATTTGATACTCCGTAACTACTATTAATTATATTTCATTTTCTAATTAAGGTTGAGTGTATAATTAAGGTATATTTGTAATTATACTATATCTATAATTTTGAATGAATGAATATAATATTAATAATACTTTATAAGGGAGGTGTGTACTTTATACTATGGCTAGGTGTACATATTTTATATTATTGATAGGTGCACTTTAAAGTCAAACCATAACTACTAAACTATAAAGTGAATTCTAAACCAAATTAGATAGCGTAAACCATAAATCAGACAAAAACAACAAAATCATAAATTGTAAATTGTGAACAATTTCACGACACACACACACGTATATGTATGTACCACAAGATATACTTTATGATATTGCTAAGTACACTCTATAGTGTTGTTACTTGCACTTAAAATTTAAGTTATTTATTAAAATGTCACCACGTTTTTCCTTTCCCTCCCTTCGGGCGGTTAGATAGACAGCTGTGGTTGGCTCCTAATTCTCTTATGCGCGCAAGCTCTTATTTGATCCAAATTATATATGAATAACAAATATTAAATCTTTATCATAAAGTACCAATAGTGGTGAACTAGTTTCATTTCTTCGAGATTTCTCCCTCCCAATTCCAAAACCCAAAAAAAAAAAAAAAAAAATCACCCCAAAAATTATGTTACACCAAGGGCATATCATATCGTGCTGCAAAGTATAATACAATTTAAGCAAAAGCTACTTTAATTTGTTGTATGTCCAACTAATATCATATCACTATGTATATTTATAAGTGGTAGCTAGCTAGCTTATAATATCCATTTTTTTTTCTTTTTGTAAATCCACTAATGTTCTGGGTCATTTTTCGTCCGTTTAACCGTCTGGGTCCACCCGACTAATCCTTGCTCACTCCGGCAGGTATGGGAGCTGGCCCAGGGAATCGTCGCAACCCAGGCACACAAATGTTTACACTAAAATGTAGGACAACCTTCCACCGATATACCCTTAGCCGTGGGACAAGTAGCAAGATCACAATGTTCAGGGTCATTGGTCCCCCACCACGACACATTTTTGTTCTCCAATCCCACACTGAAATACAAAAACACCGCCATGAATGCAACGCCGGCATCTAACGCCGCCGAGAGAATATAATTATACCTCTGCCACCATTTCTTTCGGTACCTAAAAACAAAGAAATTGAAAATAGTCCCAACCAAAATCCAAGAAGTGTAGTTTAAGGATGTTGCCGGTGGCATTTGGGAGGTTGCACCAAGAAGAACAGGGAGGTTAATGAGGGCAATCCATGTTTGTGAAGGGAATGATTTGTGCATGAGCCATATTAGAATTGGACCCAAAATTCCTCCCAGAAAGAACCAGTTAAGGGCAGAATAGTCTCCGAGAGGGCCAAAAATCCTCTTGGGGCCAACAAGTCCCCATATTACAGATGCATCATAGAAGACATGAGAACCAGGACAAGTCCAAGGACTGTTTGAAAACTTGTCTTGGTGGCATATGTTGTCTATAGAATGTAAGAGCCACCAGGCAACAAGTATATTGGTTGTTCCAGCAATGATGGTTCCAAGGAACTGCATGCATGTAAGTGATAAAATTATTGATATATAGTCATATAGATCATGCTCTCATACCAAATTGAATATTTTATATAGGGCGAGTCTCCTGTGAGACGGGCTGAATATAGATAGAAATGTAATACTTAGGCTGAAAAATGCACTACTAATCAGAAATAGTTGTTTGTTATATTCATAAGAGAAATATATATAATACTTTTTAAAGAGAAATGTAATGTGTTTACATAAAAATATAATATTTAGAGGTTGAACAATTATGTGTTAGAAAAATGTAATACTTGACTGATTGATTGATTGTTACTTATGAGATGAAGTGTAATACTTATGAGGAAATATGTAATATTTTTAAATCAAATGTAATACTCCCTCCATCCAGAATTAGTTGTCACATTTGCTTTTTGCATGCCTTTTAAGGAATTAAAGTAAATGCTATGTGTTTTTTTTTTTCAATTATGCCCCTCACTTTTCTCACTTTTGGAAATAAAAGCAATATAATAAAGAAATTAAAACTCATAAGGGGGATAAATTGAGAAAAATAGAATGAAAGTGGACAACATTTTGGGACAAACTAAAAAAGAAAGTAAAACAAGCAAAATAGAATGGATGGAGTATTAGGGGTTGAAGAGTTACTTATGATAAAAAAAAATGTAATATTTATGAGAAAAAGTGTAATACTTATATGAAAAATTGGACTATCTCCCGAGGATTAATGAAACAATCTAATAAGAAATTTTGCTTTTGTATATATTATATTATATATGCTCAATAACGTGGACCATTAATGGAACTATATACCTGAACCAAGAACATTGACCTCGGAGGAATCTTCATGTAATGACCCAACTTGAAGTCACTAAGGAAAGAAACAGCTTGAGCCGTGCTCATGTAACCATAGGTCTTGAAGCAAACATTAGCTATGGGTCTTCCAGGATAGATCACACCCATAATGTACTCTGTTATGATATTTAGTCCTGGTGTCTGTCTTAACCAAAAAGATATACTAAGGAGAAGAAAAAAAAAAAAAGAAAAAGAAGGGAAAATCTAAAACAACCTTAAAAGAATTGAGGGACTAGGTAGCAGAATTACCAGGTTTGTGGTAGCAGTAATGATACTAATGGGTAGGGTAAAGATGAAAGCAACAGCAGCTGCAAGAAGCAGCCCCCAGTATGGCATCTGGACCTCATCTTTCAAGAAGATGCACATTGCAAGTGAAACAATCAATGTCCCTAAAAGAAGTAGGTAAAACCACCAAGAAGGTATGTCTTTGTACTTTCTCATCAATCTTGTATGAATATCCATCTTTTCATTTGAAGAAGCTCGATATCGATCATAAATCTCTCTGCACACAGTACAATCAAGTTATTGTAACACAAAACTGAAGATCATATTATGCAGGAGCAACTTCAGTCAAGTTAGTCAGATTGTTGACTTAGTAATAGTTAGAAGTTCAACTTTCAAAACAGTGGTGTGTTGGTCTTCTTGATTTGAGCAAGTCAGTTATGAGCAACTTAGGTCGTTTACCTCCTCGTGATCCTTACTAGCTAAGTTTATAAGACTATATTTACCCGGTATGCGGGTTTCCCTGTGTTGGAAGATATCAAAAGGACAGAATAGTCTTTCTCCTTCTACCCTTTCGGTTGTAACCGCATTCCCTCCATTGTATATAAATCCTTTTCCCGCTCATGCTTTTGCAACAACTCTTACCATCAATGAACAGATTCAGTTAGTTTCTTCTCTCGCGTTTCTCATTCTTCACGCTTTCCATCATGGTATCAGAGCCACCACGCCGTGGTTCTTATGCCGCCGCTCTCTCCGGCGAACAGAATCCAGAGAGAGTTGCGACTACTCCAGTCAGTCGTTCTCCGGCAAGGTCCTCGTCCACAAACGCTCAGCAGAGGAGCACAAACCTACAGCAACAGAGAGGTTACAATATGGAGGAACTGGACAATCCGTTCTTCTTCAATGCAAGTGATGGTCCAAACATCATTCTCGTCAGCCCTCCCCTGCAAGGCAGTTCGAATTACGGATCCTGGTGCAATGCGATGAAAATCGCACTCGAAGTGAAGAACAAATGGTGCATCGTTGATGGCTCTATCAACGGGCCGAACGCAGAGCATGTCGTCCAATTCGCCGCTTGGAGGCGATGTAACCTAATGGTATGCTCTTGGATCTATAGGTCTGTCATTCCTTCTATCGCACAAAGTATTATGCATATTCATGTAGCAAAAGACGTATGGGAAGATTCTCTCAATGCGATGCACAGAAAATCTCTATTTTACAGAATGATATAAATAACTTGAAACAAGGAAACATGTCGGTGAATGATTACTACACAAGGTGTAGAACTCTTTGGGAAGAAATGAACTCCTTGAGGCAGATTCCAATTTCTAGATGCAATCCAAAGTGTAATTGCGAAGTAGTTGCTCAGATTTTAGAGGAGTGAGAGACAGATCGTGTTATACGATTCTTGCAGGGGCTCAACGATGAATATAGCACCCTAAAGTCGAATGTATTAGTCCTCGATCCCTTACCTGAAGTCTATAAGATTTTTGTTATGGCAGAAAAGGTGGAAAGGCAGAATGTGTTCACCAATCTAAATTTGAATAGTCTTGAGATCAACCAGGCCAACGCAGTTCATCAAACTCAAGATATTGGAAGTGATGTTATAGCAGCTGTCAATTCCTACAATGGGAAGAGGACTGGAAACACAAACAGGAATGCAAAATGCACATTTTTGCGGCATGAACGGACACACGGTGGATAAATGTTTCAAGAAACATGGATACCCACCGGGATGGATATCTGGTTATAAATCAAAAGGGAAACAGACAGATGCAGTTAACACTTTCTCGTCTAGCTCAGAAGGTTCTGGTTCGACCCTGGATCGAATGGAACGATTGGATCGAATGGAACGATTGGATCGAATGGAACGACTGATATCCCAACTTCAGAATCAGATTGGACAGTCATCAACTGATAGATCAAAAACCACAGCAGCTGTGTCTCTAATCCCAAAGTTCACTGAGGAAGATCCCACAGATGAAGGCAAGTCTTATATAAATTCTGTTTTTATGTCTTCTTCCACTTGGATTCTTGATTCGGGGGCTACAGATCACATTACATGCTCAACTGATTTCCTTAGTGATTTTCGTATTATTCATAATGCTGAAGTTAGCTTACCTACTGGAAAATCTATATCTGTTAAGCATGTAGGCAGAGTTAAATTGAATGAGCAGATCTGGTTGAAAGATGTTCTTCACATCCCATCCTTCAAGTTTAATTTGATTTCTGTGAGCAAACTATTGCAAGACAATCATTATAAACTGATCTTTGAATCTGGACAGTGCTTGATTCAGGACACTCTTGGGATGATAGTTGGTTCAACTAAGGAAATCAATGGCTTATATCTGATGAAGGAGTCACCAAAAGAACAAAGTGTAGGCCGTAATGGCATATTAGCTCAATGTAATAGCTGTGAACTTTGGCACCAAAGACTTGGTCATTTTCCTGTTAACAAGTTGCATCTGTTGAACAATTTTAAAATTCCTGATAATAAAAGTTTTGCTTGTGATGCTTGCAGTTTTGCTAAACACAAAAGGACTCCTTTTCCTTTGAGTATTACTACCTCCAAGGTTATTTTTTATCTAATCCATGCAGATATTTGGGGTCCCTTCCCTGTCTATTCTTTACAAGGGGAACGGTACTTTTTGACGTTAGTTGATGACCATTCCCGATTCACTTGGGTACACTTAATGAAAAACAAGAGTGATGCTAGACAGTTTCTGAAAGGGTTCCATGCAATGGTTCTTACTCAGTTTGGAGTATTGATCAAAACCATTCGAACGGATAATGGAGCAGAATTCAATATGTCTGATTTTTTTACTGAGAAAGGGATCATTCACCAGCGCTCTTGTGCCTACACACCGCAACAAAATGCAATCGTTGAAAGGAAACACCAACACATACTCAATGTGGCAAGGTCCATTCGGTTTCAAGCCTCCTTACCTCTTGAATTGTGGAGCCAGTGTATATTGCATGTTGTATATCTTATAAACAGACTGCCATCACCGGTTATTGAACTCTCAACTCCATACTATAGACTCTATGGAAGGCAACCAGATTTAACAAACCTCAGGGTTTTCGGGTGTTTGTGCTATGCTGTTAATCTGTCAAGTCACAAGCACAAAATGGCACAACGCAGTAAGAAATGTATTTTTGTTGGTATTCCTGCCCATACCAAAGGATATCTAGTCTATGATATCAATGAGAAGGTCATCTCTATATCTAGGGATGTAAAATTTTATAAATCTTACTTCCCTTTTGCAGATTCCTCCACAGGTACTCTTGAAACTGCATCAAGTGATCCCTCACTTCCCATTATTCCCATTGACAACCGGTTACACTATGAACCAGTGAACACCAAAGTGAATATTCCTCCTGAAGTTAGTGATGAGGATGAGGAAAACACTCACAATAATTCTGCATCCAGAGAAGTCATGAACTCAGCAGACATTAATGGCTCATCATTCCGGCAGAATCTTTCTGATGAAATGCCCAATTTCCACAATGACTCCTTACAAGGGATAGTTCAAAATGAATCCTCACAAGTAGCAGATGATGACAACATTCGTATAACACAGCCAAGAAGGTCTGAAAGACCAAGACGGGCCCCTAGCAGATTGCAGGATTATATTTGTGATGTAGTGATCAGCAGAGGATCATCTCCACATCACTTATCTAATGTCATTTCCTTTGACTCCTTGTCCCCAGCACACAAAGTTTTTTCCATGGCTGTAACATCAATTAACGAGCCAAAAACTTACTCTCAGGCAGTCAAAGAAAAGCATTGGAAGGAAGCCATGGATACGGAAATTCGGGCTCTGCAGGAAACAAGAACCTGGGACTTAACCACTCTTCCCGCCGGAAAAACACCAATCGGTTGTAAATGGGTGTACAAGATCAAGTTGAAAGCTGATGGCTCTGTTGAAAGGTATAAGGCACGGCTTGTCGCAAAAGGCTATACTCAACAATTGGGGATTGATTATGTCGAGACCTTCTCACCGGTAGCTAGGATTACCACAATTCGAACATTCCTAGCAACTGCAGCAGCAAGAGGTTGGCACATCCACCAGTTGGATATCAACAACGCCTTCTTACATGGCGACCTAACGGAGGAAGTCTATATGTTGTTGCCTCCCGGATTCCAAACTGAAATGCCAAACCAAGTGTGCAGGCTGCGTCGTTCCCTTTATGGCCTAAAGCAGGCGAGCCAACAATGGAATGCAAAGTTGAGCAGTGCACTATCCAGCATGGGTTTCATCCAATCAAAAGCTGATCCGTCGCTGTTTACTAAAGGTCGGGAAAATAATTTCATTGGCGTTCTTGTTTATGTCGATGACATATTGGTTATAAGCCCCGACCTGTGTCTGATCGAAGATCTTAAAGTATTTCTGGACAATGCATTCAAAATTAAAGATCTGGGGACCCTTGGATACTTCCTTGGAATCGAAGCACAGATGAATAATTCAGGCTTGAATATCTGCCAAAGGAAATATGCACTCGACATATTATCTGAAGCCGGCTTCCTTGAATGTAAGCCAGTCAACACTCCAATGGTTCCAGGTTACCATCTTGCCCATGGTGACGGTAATGTTCTTGAAGACGTCACTGCTTATAGAAGGCTCATAGGCCGGCTGCTGTACCTCACAGTAACAAGACCGGACATATCTTATGCTATCCAACAACTAAGCCAATTTGTCGATGCTCCTACTGACAAGCACCTCACTGCTGCTCATAGGGTGCTTCGATACATCAAGGGAACTCCTAGGCAGGGGTTGTTTTATCCCAAAGACAACAGCTTGCAACTGAGTGTCTTCTCAGACTCTGATTGGGCAGCGTGTGTGGAATCTCGGCGCTCCATTACGGGTTATTGTGTTTTTCTTGGATCCGCTCTTATATCCTGGAAGTCCAAGAAACAGGCAACCGTATCCAGATCCTCGTCGGAAGCAGAGTACCGAGCCCTTGCATCTTCAGTCTGTGAAGTACAGTGGATTATGTATCTGTTAGCAGACTTACAATTATCTTTGCCCAAGCCAGCCACTGTCTTCTGCGATAATAAGTCAGCGGTAGCCATGGCTGAAAATCAAGTTTTCCACGAACGAACGAAGCATATCGAGATCGATTGTCATCTCGTTCGGGAAAAGGTGGCACAAGGATTAATCAAGCTCATGTCAGTCTCATCATCTAACCAGATGGTCTTACAAAGCCTTTACCTGTTGCCCTATTCAAGGTTTTTTCATCTAAGTTGGGCATCCAAGACTTGCACGCGCCAACTTTCGGGGGGGTGTTGGAAGATATCAAAAGGACAGAATAGTCTTTCTCCTTCTACCCTTTCGGTTGTAACCGCATTCCCTCCATTGTATATAAATCCTTTTCCCGCTCATGCTTCTGCAACAACTCTTACCATCAATGAACAGATTCAGTTAGTTTCTTTTCTCGCGTTTCTCATTCTTCACGCTTTCCATCACCCTGGTTACTCAAAAGATTTTGTGTAATAAATGTGTGTGCAGAAAATTTGAAGGTGCCCATAGAATTTTATGACATTTTGGTTGTTATTGAGAAATAATGAAGATTTAACTATTCTGAGATTAAAATTTTAATATTTAATTTTTTTAAAAATATTAAGAATTATACTAGTTTGATTATTATTTAAATAAAAAAATAATTTAATTAAAATTTGACCCCATCCGCGGAAATTCTCATGGGGATGGGGAAAGATTTCTCATCCTTAACGGGGATGGGGACGGGTTGGGTAGGGTTTCGGGGACGAGGGCCGGGGTATACTCCGGATCCCAGTCTCGCCCTACCCCGTTGACATCCCTATCCTTATTGGCTAAGGACACAAGGCTGATTTACTTAATACATACTCATATATAGATATAGTAGCAACGCGTTTTCCTTATCACTCAAAAGAGGAGATGATATTATATTGACAAGCAAGAAAACAGTCATTACCTTCCATAAAACACTCCAACATGAGAAAGTGTAGATGCAACTGTGGCAAACCCAAACCCATAGGTCAAAGTACTAAACATGATGCTCAAGTGGATTTTCCCTTGCTTAGCATATTCACCTTCATCAAGCTCAAACTTCTCATTCACAATGGCAGATATGTTATACAATTGCCCTTCTGCAGTAAACAAGTCCGAGGAAAAGATTGGAAAGCTGTTCGCATTGTACACATTAAACCCCCAATAGAACATAGGAATCACCACATACACCGCAATCACATAGCCAACAAAAACATTTGCAATGGCAAAAAATGGACTCACAAGAGGACTGAACAGAAATGAGGCTATTGTTGACCAATCTAGTGTTAGTGCCCCAAGGCCCAAACCATTCATCCCAGAACCAATCTGTTGTGCAGTCACAGATCTGGGAAATGCCCAGCAAACCCAAGAAATGCTTTGCAGGCTTTGGAAGAGATAACCAGGGAATAAGTACCAACAAAAGCTACAAGTTAGTGCAATCACAAAGAATTTTGAACGGGACATATACTGCTTCTTGTCATCTTCTTCGTTTTCCTCTTCATGAAGGGTCCTGTGAATCAAATATAATGGAGTTATGGACTAGAACCTTAAAATTACCACTATAAGTTTTGTGATCATTTAAGCTAAATCTAGGCAATTATACCATGGACTAGTGACTTGGTCCGAAATGACATTTACATTATGTGTTTGTAATTAATAAAATCAATTGTTATATCATGGACAATGGTCCACACTGTATTGTGAATCCTAATTCAAAAATTGTGTTTGTAATTAGTACTGTCAAAGTGGGCTCGTCCGTCTGACCGCGGGCCTAATTTCTGACGGGTTTTTGCGGACCGGCCTGTTAGGCCCACTGGTTAAGGTTCATGCAACTCTAGCCCGCCCCACAAGGGTTGACGGGCCCAGCGGGCTTTTGTTTTGTTATATATATAGGGCTTGGCCTGCAAACAACGCGGGTTACAAGCTAGGCCCGTTCCTTCACGAGCTATCTTTTTTTGTAGCCCTAACTCACCCCAATGCGGGTTTCCGCTCACTTTGACAGTACTATCTGCAATTAACATATTAATTACGTGCATTAAGATCATTTAATAAATTATATGTCTGTAAATAAATTGAAGGTACATAATAATTTATTAACTACAAACACTTAACTTCATATTATATATGTTTACAATTAACATATTATATGTATCTGAAGTTAACATATTATATGTCTTCAATTTATTTACAGATCAGACGCATAAGCTATTAACTGCAGACGCATAATTTGAATTTCATTTTAGATCAAGGTTTATAATACAAGATGAACCATGGTCGTCTATAATATAACTTTACAAATAGAATATGCACCTATAAATAAATTGAAACTACGTAATATGTTAATTAGCTACATGTACATAATTTATTAACTATAGAATAATATGTTAACTATAGTAAGCATATAATTTATTAATTGAAAGTATATAATATGATGACTGCAAATATATAATCAGAATATGATTTTGAACTAGGGTTTATCATCTATAGTATAACAATTGATATATATTGACAATCTATACCGGAATAGTGAGATTTGGACGAGGTTGTTTGGCCACCACATGTGAGCTGGCTCAACTACGTATTTTCTTAGAAGTCCTGCCCATCCATATCCAAGAAGCTGCCATAATAAGTCACCACATGAAGCAAAAATAATAATAATAATAATAATAATTAATTAGTTGATACTTGTGGTTTAGTGGCATCCGATTGCACCCTCGTGGGAGGGGATTCGAGCCTTAATGGAGGCGATATTAACTACAGATACTAGTTAATAGTGGTGCAGGTATAACTTCTCGTGGAGTTGTGCAGTTATACCCTTTAAGCATACAAACACAAATCAGGCACCTTAAGTTTTAACACGACACACCTTCACCATATATATATATATATATATATATATATATATATATATATATATGTAAAAGATAAGATTAGATAATAATTACCTGTGTGGTAAGAATAAGAAGCCAACCAGTGAACAATGAAATTTTCCTCCGATAAAAAGCGATTATAATGTTCACAATCGCCACCCCAAGAGGAATTCCATTTCCAAAGGAAAACCCCGCGTTCGCAAATATGGTGATGAGCACGTGTTCCTTCATGTTAAACGGCCCCGGGTTAAGCGAGAATTCCCGGGCCCCGAACCCGGGAACCCGGAACTTCGCCGTCGGCAACGTGGCGGCCATGAACCGGCCGATGGGGAGCGCGGCCACCAGCGCCGTGATCTGGGTGACGATCAGCGGCTCTTTCCGGTAAGCGAAGAACTGGTTGAGGAAGGAGAGGAGGACGCAGGAGAAGAGTCCGAGGACCCACATTCTGAAGGTCCATATTGGCAGGGTCGGGTCGTCGGTGTTGGGTACGGTTAGCCGGACCTCCTCCACCGGAGAAAGTTCGTCTTCGTTTATGCCTTCTTCGTAGATTTTCGGAGCCTCCATTTCCTCAGAACCCATTGTTCTTTAATCTTTAGTGTAGATAAATGGAAGAGAAAGGATATATCATATATGGTAGAAAAGGACTAATTAATCAGCCCAATTAGAGCTAGAAACGTAGAGATAATCCACTTGTTGGTGTTTGCGTGTGTTTGTATATATATATATATGGAAAAGTCTCCAGTGTCACACTATGTATAGTTAACACAGTTCCAGATGAATGTTTTTTTAGGCAACATTGTATAAAAAAAAATAAAAAAAAAAGGAAAAATAGTCAAATAGGCCCCTAAACTTTACACCAAAAGTCAATTAGGTACCTAAACTTTGAAAATGGTCAATTAAACCCTTTTACATGTCAAATTGAAGCAATGAAGCCCAATAACCGGTAAATGACCTGTTATTTACAGGTCATTTAAGTTCCGACGACGGCCTATTTGACTCTTTTCCCTAAAAAATTTTATTATAAAATCGATCTTAACAAAAAAAAAAAAAAAAAAAAAAAAAAAAAAAAAGAACAAAAGCAACTGACACTTATATGAATCAATCAAACCGAATCAGTCAATAAAAATCTTTAAGTATTTGAGTGGTTGGTGTGGCATAGGCTCGACCGACAGCCCTTATACTCTTGGGCAGCGTGAGCGATGGGTGTGCGACAACGTCTCTTTCAGTCTTTGTGAGTTCAGTTCTTGACTTCCAGAAACAATAAACCCTTTTTTTTTTTAATATATAATAAGTAATATTATATATATATATATATATATATATATATATATATATATATATATAATACTCCGTATATCTTATGGCCTATGGGTCCCCTATCGAGATGGGCCCTGGACAGGTGGCCACCCTGAACCCTCCTTAGGGCCGGCCCTGAAAAAAATATAGGATAAGAGTTGTTGGGTGATGAAGAGTTGTTGAAGGGGATGAATAAAAATATAGAAGAAGAGAAAATGCCAAAAGTGTTCTAATTGGGAGAGGTAAATGATCTCATTTATTCAAAATAATATTTAAAATTATAAAGATAAAGATAGAAAAAAAAGTTAAGAGACTACTAGCTTATTTTTGAAACGCACCTAAGGTGTAGTGTTTCAAAATAAGCTCTTATTTTAAACTACTAGCTTATTTTGATAACAATATAGCTTATTAGTAACTTAAAATAAGTTATAAGGTCCTAAATAAGCTCTGACAAAGGTTAATCTATTAATAAAAAGCCAAAAATTGTGAATTTGTGCAAATACTATGGACTTTGTGATGCTACCAAGTATAAAAATCATTGTGGGCAAAGTATACAATTCTTAACAATAACATTTTAATTAAATTTATTCTTGATGCCATCACAATTACTTTCCTCATTTTAATTAGAGTTAACATTATATTAAACATATACTACCAAAAAAATAAAGATATTTGATGTGACAAAAATAATGTGACGTAATCATGATAAAAATGAAATTAACATATAATGTGACAATGACATGATTACAAATTTCTTGTTAAGATAAATCATTTATAGCTTTAGGTCAAGTAAATAAAAATACTACTTGGATTGTCAAGTTCTATTCCTTACTTTTACTCTCTCACTCGAAACTTTTGTGTTAATATTTTACAAAATAAAGATAATTTATTATCTTTTGCCACATCAAAAAATAAAATTGAGCCAGAAAGAAATCACTTATTCCCTTGTGGTCGTATGGCCAATGAATTGGATAAGCACTTTGATTACTACATTGTCTTTTTATACTGCAACTATTGTTATTCGCCTGTCGTGTTGTCATGTTTGATTATTTGACAATAAAACATATCTATTTTCCATTTTTTTTTATTTTGTTTAGTTCTTTTTCTTTTTTTTTTTCAAATTTTATATGAGCATTAGTATTTCATTCTCCATTATCTAATTTCAATTTTAAGAAATATACAAGTAAATACATTTCTATTTTTCTTTTTCTAATTAATTTTTTTTTAGAAAATAAAGAATTTCTTTGATTAGTAAATATGTACACACAAAATCTCACTACAAGGAAATATTAATTAGAATCCTACAAATATATATACATCTTAAATACATGTAAATTTTGTTGATTACTTATATCTTTAATTTTATTTGTAGTATTTCTCTGGAAATTAAAGAGTTGGAAAATAATGGTGTTCGTTGGATATGGGACGACAAAAAATAAATTTTTGTGGATAATTTTGCTAGATGCTAAGCTGATCACATGCTTTGTAGAGAATATCTATCAATGGAAGAATCTTTGAAGATTCCACGAAAGAGTTAAGATTATGGCCCCCCAAGAGACAATGCCCTCTCTTGGAATTACTCTAATTCTCATCATTAATTAATTGACTTGTATTAGTGTTGGATTGAGAGAGATGTTTCATGTAAGAATAACCTCTGAAGTAAAAATGCGGACTAATACTAACTGTGGATTTGGGATGATTAATGGTTTTGAAATAAGAGGTAAAACGAAATTATATTTTGATAAATACAAAGAATATAAATATGGCTATAATGTAATAGAAAAGAAATAGAATACAAATAATATTTTATTGTTCAGATTGAATTGATCGTAAAATTACATAAAGGATTGTATTCGAATGTTTGGTTAGTTGAGAAATCTATTATTTTATTTTTACGATAAATATTATTCTGTGAAGATCGAAATGATACAATTTCACAAGCTTTATATGCTTATTATTAATGACTTAATTAGCACTTATTTGCAACAACATACATGCTTTGAACATAGGCCTGTAGTTTTGCCCTGCTTCTTGCACGCCTCGCCGCATTTAGCCTCGTCCTCACATTGTCCCAGGAACCTGGTGCTCTGTACTGATGGCGGAGGGCATACCGACCCTTCAACTTTTAAGCCCACAACATCTGTATGTATGTGTATATATATATATATATATATATATATGAAACACTTTTGAATATAATGTAAATCACTGAAATAAAATAAAATCATTAATCAAGAACTTTGTAAAATGAAAAAAAAATAAAAATACCAGCAGCAGAAGAAAGCAGTGCAGATAAGAGAAAGATAATGGCCACCAACTTAAAGGAAAGTGCCATTAGTCTTCTTGATTTTCTCAAATAAATTTTTACTTTCTTTTAACAAATATATGTAAATGAACCTGAAAGAGTTCATACATTTAACTCTCTGTATATATATGTGTGTATGTTGGTTCAGTAATAGAGACGTATTGTTTTTGTCCTGTTTTTAAGCATGAAAATCCTTAAGCATGACTCGAAACGTGTAACAAACACGATAGGCCCCCGGAGGGCCTAGCACCTAGGGCGCATAGGCGGCGATTAATCGGTATCACATGTTTCGTGTATTATTTTATTTTATTTTATTTTTTATTTTTTAAAAATATGTTTAAATTTTTTTAAGATTAATACTTATAAACTATTTAATACTTTAATAATTAATGTTAAAATATTAAATATTAACCTAAAAAATCTCGAATTTGAACAATTTAGGATTATATCATTCAAAAAGACGTTATTTTGAGTGAAATAACCCATTAAAAAAGAACAATAGCTAATCGGCCGACTAGGCGGCCTAATCGGTGCCTTGTCAGTCTAGTCGGTAAACGCCTAAGCAACCTAGGCGATGCTTAGACAGCCTAATCGGCCGGCCACCTTGACCACCAATTATGGTGATATGATACATTAGGCAACCAACCGACGCCTAACTCCTAAGCGTCGATTAATAGATGCCTAGGCGGGAATTTTACAACACTGTTAGAGTGCTAGGTGATAAGTGGAAAGTAAATTCATACAACAAAAAATAGGATGATTTAGTAAAAGTTTCACTTTGATTCCAAAAGGAGGCATCAAGCAATTAAACTGTACATTTGATCTATGGTTGAAACAACTTATGAAAGAAGGAAAAAGTATGAAAAGTCAACTATAAAAGTTCATAAAGGGATTGCCATCCTCATGTCATCAGATCATATACCTTTCAACCACTCAGTACTTTTTGTAATAAACTCTATAGCTTCTTCAATAAAACCCGGTTTTTCAATCGAGTTTTGATCGACTCACTACGGCGCCACTGCATTTTCACTCACGAGGGGTTCACTGATCACAAGCAGTTCGTTGGAGAGACCCGTGAAGACAACAGAATCAGTCTCGATAGGCTTGCACTTTATCAGGGCAGCGGGAACCAAATCCTCCTCCTCGAGTGTTCGGGCTTTCTCTCCCGCTGCAGGGAAACATGGTATTACACGGCGTTTAATCAGCACGGGATGCAGAAGTTCAAACTCCAAGCTTTGTTCCTTCAATGCAGAGCTCACAAACTGTGTAGGAAAGAATATCGCAAAGCATTGAAGTCAATTCAATAAAATCCTATATACGGATGATCAGATACTACATTGTAACAGAGTCAGTAGTGTTCAAAAAAAAAAAATCCTATATATAGATGCATATATGTATGGATCGGGCAATTTACTTTCACTAGATCTTGTATCAAATGGATGTGATTTCATCACATTGACTCGGGTAAGGTCAGCCAATTTATACGTAATGTCGTAATCAATGAATGTAATGTTCCTATCTGTAAAGAAGGGAAAGCAGCCTCCCTAACGCATTTATTTCAAACGAAAATGGCATGTATCCTATAAGTCTATAACAAGAAACACAGGGAAAATTTAGGAAAGGTAATTTGTAATGTGGATTTCGGTCATTTTCATTCCTTGTACAGTTATTCAAGAGCATCATTAAAGAAATGAATATTCACACATCGATCATAATAACACGATTTCTATGTTGAATAACCAGAAAGAAGGTATGTTTTGCATATTGACGAGATTGATCTAAAAGAACTAACCTCATAAAGGGAACTAGTTGGCTCCGATGGCAAAAACACTCCTTGAAGTACCACTCCATCTGGAAATTGAATACGGATGACAGTTTTTGTATACTTCTTTTTTGTAGCTTTTGCCAACTTTTCCTTGTATGATTTAGGAATCAAAAGTTGGGATTCTTCGAGCTTTTTCCTCCTCATTTCTGCCTCTCTTCTCAACTCCTCACGTGACAGGTTGAAAAAAGAATCGGGCAGCTCAATTTTAGCCGCTACACTTTCGGGCACAGCAAAGAACACCCTAACCTAGTGGATTAAAGAAAATTGAGCTATCAAAATACAAAGTCAATGATAATAATCTAAAAATAAAAACTGTTGGACAAGAACAATCCATCATAGGTGCTAATAGGGTATCTTGGGATGAATATTTCAGTGATCAATCTAATGTTGTGTCCAAGGGAACTGCAGAATGACTAATCGGTACCCAGTGCTGGCTATGTTTGGAGAATGAGAAACATACCCTCGTTTTGGAGTTTAGTAGGGGGCAAACTAGGAAAACTACGAACAAGGGAGTAAGAGAAGAAAAGGGAATTGAAAAACAATGTTTCACTGGTTCTGAGGCTGGTCATGAGGTCATCAATAGAGCATAAATTGGTAGTCGTGGTTGGATAATGACAACGAAAAGTGGTTATGTTATGTGCTCACGTCATGGGCAAGAAAACATAAAAGAAAAGAACAAGAGTTCCAACCATGCCTCAAAATGAAGCCAAAAGATACTATACATAGTAACAAATCATAGAATGTCTACAGTTTCTTATCAAATGAGTATACTAACAAACAATTGTCCATCTAATATAATCTTGTCCGTTAAATATACAACTAAATACATAAAGTGAAATATTGAACAAAAGCAAACAGTCTTTCTAATTTCAAATAAATAACGCAATGAAGCACTTAATATATTTCAAAGAAATTTATACTTTGTCATTTCCTAAGCCACCTCTTAACATAGAAATTTCATAATTACTAATTCACGGGAGAGAAAATAGATAGGTGGACATATTATATTTCCAGAACAAGAATGACAGATACAGTTGTAACCTAGTGCTTTAGTAATTAATACATGGTCTATCAATACGAAGCAACTCTACTCACAGCCATTGTTCATCACCACAACATGAAAAATTACATGGTCTATCAATATATTGTTCATCACAGCAGCATGCAAATCTTTGAAGCAATTCTACTCACAACCATTTATTCAAAAGCATTTATCTTTGATTATAATCTTCTAACATCAAGATTCCAGAGTACTAATTATGGCAGTAAAATGCAGGAGCATAAAAAAGAATTAACTTTGTTACCAATGCACACAAGAACAGGCATACCTGTCTATCTATCTTCTTCGGTTCAGCTGGTTCTTCTGCCTTAGCAGGAGCTTTCGACTGAAAGTTCTCGACTTTTTGGGGCTCGAGCAACGAAACCGCCTTCTTAATCAAACCGATTCCTTCTTCAGAAGGAGCATCCATTGCAGCCCACATTTCCCCACCTTCATCTTTCAATCCAAACCCCACAAACTCCAACAGCTCCACACCTCCAGCCACATCGGCAATCGCCTCCTTTATCTTCGGATTCCCCATCCTAACTTTCCTAAACTTTGCATTCCCGGGTTCCTTCACGATATTCCTCAGCAGCTTAAGCACGATTTCGAGAGACCCTTCTGAGGGCTTCCCAGAAAGATAAGTGGAAACACAAGCTTCCAATTCAGTTTTCACCTCAATTCCCTTTTCGCTTATCTCGGAATCATTGGAAACATTCACATTGCTCACTCCGGAGCTCAAACAGCTCTCCACATGAGCAGACACCTCTTCCTCGGACCCGTACCCTCTTCCACATACAGGGCATTCGATCACATTCAGCTCATAACCATTAGGGTTTCTCTTACCAGACGTAATCAACGAACCATAAGGATCAAATCCACTCCTCGCTTCAACCTTCGCCTCCTGATCAGCACGAATTTCAGATTTTCCCTGGATTTTTTCCTCCGATTCAACCCGAATTTCGGGCTTTTTCTCAGCTCTTTGCTCCGAATTACTCGACTGCTGAACCGCAGGTTTAGAATTCGTAGGTTGATTCGGCCTCGGATTTGAATAACTCGAAATGGAATTGGGGGTGGGTCCCGACGAAGATGAGCCCAAAACTCTGCCTTGACCCTTGAATTTGCCCGAGGAAGAAGAAGAAGAAGAAATCTGATTGTTCACTTTCTTAATGAACCCTTTGAATTTATCCTTCACATCATCCATTTCGTGAACACAAATGATCAAAATCAAGTCTTGCTTCAAGCCAAAGAAAAAATCAATGAAATTTCTGATCTTTTAGGTGGTGGGTATGAGTAAAAGTGCCTGATTTTCTGAGAAAACGAATTCGAATCTGTATAAACAAAAAGGAAGGGAAAAGAACAAAGAAAGTGGACTAAGAAAGCAAGGAAAATGGTAGGGTTTTGGCCATTTTAGAACTGAGAAGAAGCAAAATTTTAAGAATTGTAAGAAATTTTGTTGCAAGAAATCTGGAGTGGAGGGTGTAAAAATGGCGCGTTATGGGCTGTCAGACCCAATGGGATCATGCCAATTCAGCACGATTGTATTTGGGCCCCACGTGGCATCTGTCATCAACCTGTAATATTCTGGTTAAGTCTACATTTAGGCTGTAATAATATTTTGTAAATTTTGTGACAATATTACTATATTAGTTTAAACATTCGAGAATTTTCCAGTCTATGACTTTTAAAAGAAAAATACACTAAATGAAAAATATTTGTTTTTCTAAAAATATTTTTTGAATTACTAAATAGATCTTTAGGTAGAAAAGAGAGTGTGGCACATAATTTTTATTTCTTTTTGGGTACTAAATTATAAGAATGATAACTCATTAATTTAAATAATCATTATAAGACACCTCATTAAGAATAAAAAATAGAGTATAAAATAAGAGTAGAAATAATATTACTCCTAACTAACACATTAGAATTTTTTTTAATTAGATGACGAAATTACACTATTAGTACTTATTTGACTTTTTATTTTCCATTGTTCTTAATCAAAATTGTTAATTTTATTTTTTAATAAAAAGTTCAAAAATCCAAATAGTCGACTCCAAGATGTCATTATTTGGGTTTCGAGAAATCAAAATTGATCTCCACAATTTCATCAACTCAACAACGTACGTAACGTTTAGCGATTTTAATTGCATTGAATTCTCAAGGTAAGTCAATAACATAGTGTTTGGTGGTAGATAATACTATTAATAGAATTTACGTGTGCATAGGGGCAACTGTTGTGTGGATATTATAATATGCACACACGAATTTTAAAACTTCTAATTGCATATAGTACATGTCCCTTATGTACATGCAAATTTTGGACTCTCAAATTGATCTCATCCATACATTTATTTTTTTTAATGCACTAGATTGGCTCTTTTGAACTCATGGGAGGGTAGTTCTCATATGATCACCGATTGAGACTATTTCCCGGAAAGGCATCATCCGTATGAATGGTCGGGTCATTGGCCTCTTGTAGTCCTTGGCAGAACCTGACCCAGTCCGACCACTTTGCTTGGGTTGGGAGGTCTATAAAGGGCTAAAGGCACCTCTGACCTTATCGACCCTTTTGGTATGCATTAGCCAAGTCCTCATCCGTTATCAAGCTTCAGAGCTCGGTAAGAGTAAGACTTGTAGCCTAACCAGACTCGCCATGTGTGAGGCGCTGATTCCGCTTGGCATTGGGCCTTTGCATATCCTCCACATGTTCGCCATGCTGAGGGCACGGAACTTGTCTTTTTCCCTTACCTATAAATACTGCATTTATTGAAGAGATAGGAACTTTTTGGCTATTACTCAAATCAGTAGCTAAACTTCAGAGGTCTAAAAGCCCACTGCCCGATCTCTCGAGGTATAGACTTTGACTCGATGTCATAGCGCGCTAGATCGGTCCGATTAGCCTTTGTATCTAGTTCCAAAGATCCTTAATAAAACTAGAATTTTATGGTATAATCGTATTTATCGTTATCTATATATATATATATATATATATATATATATATATATATATATATATATATAAAGGATCATGTGCGATAATAGGCTTCAGGTAAAAAATGAGGTTTAATCTCAGTCCTTGATCTAATCAAAATCAAGGGTCCAGATTGAAGAAAATTTTTAAAAACACGCTGTGACAATTTAGTCATTTTTCGTATTGTTGAAGTTAAGGTGCATAGTTTATGTTCTTAAGGTGTCGATTTAATACTTAATTAAATTGCGTGATTTTTTACTTAAGGTGCGTCAAACTAAAGCTGAGCGTGTGACTTCTGTGCTTAAGATGCGTTAAGTTTGAGTTGAGTAGTTATTTGACGTTTTATATTTTTTTTTTTCATTTTTCTTCATTCAAAATGAGTATTTTTTGTTAATTTTATTTTTTAATAAAAAGTTAAAAATCCGAATAGACTTAAAGATGTCATCATTGTCACAATTTCATCATTGTTTGGGTTTGTAGAAACCGATCAAAATTAATCTACACAATTTCATCAAAGTCAACAACATAAAGTTTGGTAATTTTAATTGCATTGAATTCTCAACATAAGTCAAGTCAACAACGTAGCGTTTGGTGATAGATAATATTAATGGATCGAATAGAATTCTCAAAACATCTGGACTCGACCGGGTCAACTCATTCCTGGTTTTCGAGCTTCTCAACTCGCTCACTCAGCTTCTCCATCCGCGCCACCATGTGCGTGACGGAGTAGAGCAGCCAGTAGAACACCAAGGCGGCGCCCACCAGCAGCCCATTCCGCTGGCTCTTCACCACCGCCTTCTGGTACCGCAAAAGCTCCGCCGCGGTGCACGCCTCCCCCGTCAACTTGCACCTATAAAATAATTGAGATATAAAGTTACAAAATAGACGTTTACTGAAACTGATGTTATAACAACCTTAACAACGGACACGAATCAGAATTATGTGCTGAGTCGAGTTACACATGTAAAATAATTGAGGTATAAAATTACAGAACATAAGTGTACTGAAAGTCTGAAACTGATGTTGTAACAACCTTAACAGCAGACACGAGACAGATAATAAATAATAAATAAATTAAATCAGTACCGAGGGCGAGCATCGTGTTTCCAGTAGATGTCGAGGATCAAGAAGAGGCAGAAGGGGACGACGGAGAGGAAGGGCTTAAGGAGGCTCCGGCTGCCGGAGATTAGACCCTTCCGGAGAGGATTCCCTACCGGAAGGGTGAGTAGAATGACCATCACCGCCTCTGCGCCGGCCGCCGCGCCCACAACCACCCACTCTAACGCCATGCAATACAGTGTTTTTGATTATTTATTTATTTTTATTTTTATTTTCAATTTTGGTTATTGTTTTTCTCAGGATATTGTGCAATATTCTGACAGCGAGCAGTGTTATAGGAAGGCAAAGAGGATCGGAATGGATTTGGTGATGAGTCAGCAGATGGGAGAAGTTGACAAGTGGCAATTAGATGACATGTTCATGCACACGTTTTGCTACAAATGTTACAGGTGGCAGCTTTTCATGGAAACTATAACTTTGTCATATGTTGCAATATCATCTTTTTCTTTATAAAATTTAAATTCAATTCTTTCTCGATTCTTTTCACAAACCAGGCTGTAAGTTCAAATTTAAGTTAAGATCATTTTTCCCAATAAAACTAATATTTAAAAAATAAAATAATAACCCATACATACTACAAAGACACAATCGTTATACCCTGCACCACGGTGCACATAGCAATGTGCACCACATATGTAAAACGACGTCATTTTGGTGTTAGTGGACGCGGACGCGAATGACTCCAGAGAATTCATTATCTATAACTAGTATTTTCACCCGTGCGTTGCACGGAATGAATTTGTTATAATATTTTAAGAAATATTTGAATCGATATACAATTATATAAATTATAACATCGAATATGAGTATGAATAAGTGTATAAATGCAATTATAGTATGAGTCTTCCTTGCATACAATAAATATCACAAAAATTCAGTGTTCTAAAATAAGTGTATAAATGCAATAGGTAGATAATTTACATTATTGCATCATATTCATTAATTTAATTACTTGTCGGTTAGTTATTGCAAGATCTTGAGGTACACTTATATTTTGATATTCAGTAAGTATAACTATATTAGAGAAAAATTTACATGGGAGTAATGGGATAATCAGTTGAGTAATTGTTGGTTGACCGTAGAGCATTGTGTTGAAGGAAGAAGATTATATATAGTGAAGATGATATTGCCCTTCACTATATATCATCTTCTTCCTTCAACACGTTGATATTTTCTGGACAAATAACCGTTGGAAAAAAATTAGCATAAAATGGCATTTTACTGGCAATATTGTAGTACAAATATATGTGGGTCCACTTTCGATTTGGGTCGGGTCAAAGTGGATTCGTGTTCTTCGTAGTTAGACGAAAAGATTGATATATTGTACACTCAAAACTGAATGGGTGAATGAGAAATTGGTTCTCAAAGTTGACCCATTTGAGTTATAAAAATATAGAGAAAAACATTTCAAGTAACTTTTGTCCCACATTGGTTTGAGAAGTGGTTTGCACCACTACTTATAATATTACGCAAACCATAATATTATAGATCTGTTTTGGGCGGGAAGTTAAAAGTGAGGATATTGTTTTTATTAATAGTATAGATTGCATTGCAGAGAAATATATATACTGAATTATTACCATTAGTAATTCTAGTCTAGAATTGTATTACGAATAGGAACGTAGGGAAGAATATATTTTATTAGAAATTCTATTTTAATTTACAATTGTATTAGTGATAGGAATTGTATTACCATATTTTACAATATTACGCACACCAAAATATTATAGGTCTATTTTGGGCGGGAAGTTAAAAGTGAGGATATTGTTTTTATTAATAGTATAGACTAGTATAGATTGCATTGCAGGGAAATATATATACTGAATTATTACCATTAGTAATTCTAGTCTAGAATTATATTACGAATATGAACGTAGGGAAGAATATATATTTTATTAGGAATTCTATTTTAATTTACAATTGTATTAGGGATAGGAATTGTATTACCATATTTTACAATATTACGCAAACCATAATATTATAGGTCTGTTTTGGGCAGGAAGTTAAAACTGAGGATATTGTTTTTATTAATAGTATAGATACTCATAATCATTATCTATAATACACATAACGTTTGCCTAGAATACACAGAATGTTTGCCCAGAATACACAGAATAATGACATAAAATACACAGATGTTAGTGGACGCGAATGACTCCAGGGAATTCATTATCTATAATACACATAATCATTATATAGAATACACAGAACGTTTGCCTATAATACACAGAATGTTTACCCAGAATACACAGAATATTGACACAAAATACACATAACTCATCCTCCTAACATTCGAATGCACAAACACATCACAACCTGTGTTAATAACATGAATACACAGAATATTGACACAAAATACACAGAATACACAGAACTCATCATCCTAAACATTCGAATGCACAAACACATCATAACATGTGTTACTAACATGAATACACATAACGGTTGCCTAGAATACACAGAATGATTGCCTGGAATACACAGAATATTAACATAAATACAGAGACCGGGCGAAACGAGAAACGTGATTTCCAAAAAAACAGATGATTAGTTTACAATGCTCAAAACGACGTCGTTTAGGTACGTAGTGCACATTGCTATGTGCACCGTGGTGCATGGTATAATTTGCCACAAAGACAAGCCATTAAAGTAGACCCGCCCATTTTGAAATATTAGCCCAATTATAATTATAATACAAGCGAAGTCATTTTGGCCCAAATAGAATAAAGTGATAATACCTCAACCAATCCGGCAAATTATTGCATGGACCAAAAATAAAAAGTACATTATTTTTGTACTGAAGGTACATTATTTTTGTACTGTAGGTACATTATTTGATAGATATTATGAAATAATGTACCTACAGTACAAAAGTAATGTACTCTAAAATAATGTACCTACAATACAAAAATAATGTACCTTCAGTACAAAAATAATGTAATTTTTATTTTTGGTCCACACAGCTGTGTGGACCATGGTCCATGCAATAATGATTGAACTAATCCCATATACAAACTAGTCCATCACCACACCATCCAATCATTATGATCCACACAGTTGCGTGGCTCAAATTTTTATTGTGAACCACGACCCATAATAAATTGTGATCCATACATCAAAATGACGTCGTTTTGATTAATGAAAATAAATAGCTGAAAGAGTTTCGTTCCGCGTCGTTTTTTATTTTATATACACTGTAGTTTCCTTTCAACACACAACTACAGTTTATTTTCAATATAACTACAGTTTCATTCAGCATTGTACACTCAAATATGTGAAACTTTTATATAGTTTCCTTTCAACAAAACTATTGTTTCTTTTATAATACATTGCAATTTTCTTTCAACACAACTACAATATCATTTCGATATAACTACAATTTCATTGAACAATATACACTCAAATATGTGAAACTGTTATTCAATTTCATTTTATATACACTGCAGTTTCCTTTCAACACAACTACAGTTTCATTTCGATATAACTACAGTTTCATTTGATAATGTAAAAACAAATGTGAGGCAGTATCTTTTGAGATGAACTGTAGTATCCTTTACAGAGCTCCGTTAAGACTTACAACATCTGTTTCTTTTACTTAATGAAACGACGACATTTTTTGACCATGGTCCACTGTATAATGACTGGTTGTGTGGAGCATACAATCAAATAATGTATATTCAATACACTAAAAATGTATTTTTAGTATACTAAAAATGTACATTATATTCAAGGAAAGTACATTATTTGAGTATAATGTACATTCAGTACACAAATAATATATGTTTAATATATTAAAAATGTACTTTTTGTTATAATCCAGACAACACTAATAATTGTCCATATATAACTGGATGCCTAGATGTTGTGGTCAAGATGGTTGGAATGAATTAATTTCTAAACCCATTTTAAATCTTTGGCCCTGAGACAACCTCACAAGATACCCTATATATTAAAACGTTGGTTTATAAGCAAAATAGTCCTTAACTATAGTGAATTTCACGATTTAGTCATATTCGCCCATTGTGACATACTTTAATTTAGCCCTAAACTTTTACGACTTTGCTCAATGTAGTCCTCCATTTAGGTTTCCATCCACCAGCAGTTAATGTGAAAGTAAACTTGTAATTTTCATATTTCTTCTTTCAATCGTAATCAGAGCCCATCTTCTCTTCTTCTTTATATAGATTATAGTTGCCATTAAACCCTAAGATAACTCTGGCAGCACCTCCCTAGGATCTCTGAGATTGACTAGCCGCGCGAATGGGGTTAGTTTGGCTATTCTTTTATATTGAAAAGGAGTCTCGGATCATACTCACAGTATTTAACTATTACTTATCTCTGATCTCATAATTACATAACAATTTACTTTTTAAGTAGTCTAAATCACGATAGGGTTAATATTGTTCCCTCTCACTAATTTGTATGCAATGGACTGTAGACAAAGCACACTGACAACAAAAAGTTGAATGAATCATCTCAATTATATATTTTTCATTAGCCCATGCTATCATCTAGCTTTATCATGTCCCTCTTTTATAAGGTAATGACCTAATTAATGATATCATGATATCTAATGCTTTATGCTTTGTTATGGAATATACAAAACCCTTTTCTCTAATCCCATTAATTAAACCAAGAATCTTATCATCACCAACAAATTCATTTTTAAAATGAGGGTTTAGCTTTAAGCAGCATGATTGCAAAGGAATATCCTTAAAATAAAATTGTTACTATTGTACCATATGCACTATTATTTAATTTAATTCAATGTACGAAAGTATAGAATAATGAAAAAGTTAAGATTCTACACAATTTTTATTTCTTTCTTTTTCATAAGAAGAAGCTGGAATATATTAGATAGATTTAGCTCCCAATACAATACATACATGGATTCAATAATCATTCCAATATTCTTGAGATTATATCCTTAACAAGTTAACATTGCCCTTTAATTTGAATATTCTATATACCATTAAAAAAAACTCAAATTTATTTTTAAATGTAGTCAATAATTTAGGGTACAAATTCTTAAATATAAATCTCACTTCATAGATTACATGTGTGGAATAATGTATGTTATTATTGTTTTATTTTATAACAAATTACATACATATGTTAAAATTTTTTAGCAAAAATGATATTTTAAGTGGTTATTTTGCGATACAAATATATGTAGGGTCCACTCTCGAGTCTAATTAGGTCATCATAGTGAATTCGGTACTACAAAATAAACACTTCCTATATATGCTATTTTATGCTATTCTTTCAACATTTTCTTTTTACGTTATATAAAGGTTATATAGACTCAAATCATTGTTTTGGGTATCCAAGTACAAAACTTGGGACATCTATGATTATTTGTTATTGAAGTTATTATTCTTTCCTCTTGGTCAAACTTTGAATATATTTCTTTTTTTAGTTGTTTGCCTTTGGGTCAGTCTTGAACATCCAACAACTCTCTGCTAAAGAGGTTACATATAGTACTATCACATGCATAAACTAATCTCTCCTTCATATTTACACTTTTGCAGTGCCCAATCTACCAACCATAATATTTTGCAAGTTAATGTAACTAATTTATAAATTTAACTCTTAAAGTTTTAGCTAGGGCAAAAAAATAAAATAAAAAATGGAGTAGTTGAATATGAAAAGGGAAAGGCAAAATATTCTTATGAGCATCCTCACCTCAACTCATCATATCAAAGTTACTAAAACTTTATAATATGTTGCTATCTTCTTTTATATAGTATCATTACCCTCATATATTATTCAATAATCATATTATATTTTAACTAATTAACTAATGTGTCGTTGTCAAACTATGGGTATGATCTTATATATAGTTTGCACTTGTCTTGATACTTGATCCCAATTATTGAAGAGTTCATTACAAAATACTAGTCCAGAGCTGAAAAAAATATATTTCGGAAGGATGGTAGCTCTAAATAGACTATAGCCTAGCATGATAATGGTAAAAATGTTCTGAGATTGTTGTCCCATCTTTTAATAATAATTTCATTCCTTCTTTGAATAGTTCTACCAATTTCCCAATGATCAATGTCACTAGGGATAAAGATAGTGTAGGTATTATAGGTGATGATTGGTCGAAGTATAGAGACATTATTAGGCTGAATCAATTGGAGGTTATTATGTTCACATTATTCGTTCTTCGTTTAGAGATCGAGAAAGAGATATATGGATGCATGTTGGGATTACAAAATTTTAAAATGGGGTCACTTTCATAAATATTACAAAATTTTGTTTATTTTCAATCGTTAGATCTATTAGATAAATGGTTTGGATTTGTCCACACGTTATCACCTAATTAAGTGTATATATATATATATATATACTCACCCCGTGTTTTTCAATAGTCATACTTTGAAGAAAAATACAGCAGAACCCGTTAAGTTTAAGTGTCACTATACAATCCGAACTAGAAATAAATCGATGCGGAGCAAATCATAAAACCTCTTTATAATATGTTACTACAAATTAAACCACCTGCTAGCATACATAAATTATGTTTACTCAAACATATTCTAGTCAATTCTCTCACCTATCTTCACTAAACCATTCTTTGGAATAAGCTATATTATTCATATCAGATCAGAAGACATCAAAAGGGAAAGGGGATGGTAAACTATGCACATTTTAGAAAAGAAAAAAAAAGTGTCATGCCCTAAAGTGAAGGTAGAGGCCATCTTTAGCTGCAAATAGATTGACAAACTTTAAAGTATGTATACACAAATCAATAAGAAATAGCAAGTGGGGTGTCTAAGTTTGATCTCATCATATATGTTATTTCAACAGCCTTTAATTACTTCACTTGTTTCAATGTACCTCTTTACAGTCCATATAAGAAGAGGAGAACTCTTCAAAAAGCACATTAAAAAGAGCAAAGTAGCTAGGCCAATAATAATAATAATAATAATAATACAAAAGCAAAAGATGAGCACCTAAAGCAAAACAATTTACCCAAAGGATGCAACAACATACACTTTACTACTATATCCACAAAATGCTCTTTGCCCTTTATTTTCCACCTGCAAATTCAAAATAAAGAAGGCTCAAATTCCAATCTCACCTTTCCATATCATGCATACATTGAAAAGTCTTGTCAATATATATCTATACAATTACAATTTATGATTATGTATCGTGAAATACTTTACAACCGATTCAAATTAAACAGATCCAGTTAATTATAAGTTTGATGAATATAAACTAAAAAGGATACTATTAATATGTCTATTAACTAGAGAAATTCTTCATTCTACGGAGAAATGATAAATTGAATGAAAGCATAGAATACGTTTACTTGTGTGTGTGTGTGTGTATATATATAGTTCCAAGTTCAACCCCGTAGAAGTTACTTATTGACGTTTTTTATTTAAATCGGTCAACTATGAGAAATCAGGCTGGTATATGGTGTACCTCCTTTGCTGATTAGGGTTACAAATTGAGTTTCATCCAAAGTGCAATTTTGAGTAGCGGTCATTAGCTTTCCGATATATTAAAGAAAATGGTGAAATGAAAAATTAAAGAGTTGAAGAGTTAAAAGTAAACACAACCTATGTAACTTATTATAATTTAAACTATTCATGGAATATAGTCAAAAGATGGTAGAAGATTGTAGATTATTTGATACTTTATAGTTCTCCATACACATGCATACATATAAACACACACATATATATGCATATAATTAAAGTAAGTATATATTTAAAAGAAAGAGTGCCAAATTACCTTTTGGTTCACAAAGTTTGCTCAAAACAGAGAGGAAAACAACCAGTACAGCCACACCAGCAATGAGTCCTATTGTGATTGCAAGTGTTTTCTCAACTTCTTCATCGTTATCATCATCTGCAAATTAGAGTAACATTAGTCCTTAGTTCCTCACTAAACACACTCACACCATATATATAATTTCAAATTAATTTCTCGGTTCTTTTAATCGAATTGATTCTTACACATATCTAATCTGAACATATTACAAACACTATTTTATTTAATTGTTACACTCTATACTTATTAGTTGCACGATCAATCATATCCTACTATAAACTTGCTTAATTTGCATATTACAAGATTTCAGTACACCAAGCGGCATATTATAAATTAGGCATTTCTAACAATTTTTTTCTAGGAGTCTTATCTTATTTCTTAGGTCAACATACAATTGGAAATATTTCTATTATATTACTTAAGGTTACAACTAATTTCATTTCTAAAGTGATTCATTACAAACCAAGGAGAAAATAATAATAATAATCCACTTGGGGTACTACATTGCTTGTTCTCAAGAAAGTACAAGATTTGGTGACATCTTTTTTTGGTCAAGGCTAGAATTTGGTGAAGTTTCTTGGAAATTATATTGGCCCATTGCGGTTGGTAAAATACAAAGTAAAGGAAGCCAACCATGGCATGTGCAATTGGTTGAACTTTTTGTTATTTGTAGCAATAATAGTGAATTATCAGCTTGGCTACGTTACAAGATTAAGTCCATTTTTTATTCTTGCAAGGACTAAACCTATCCAATATCCAAATCCATACTCTTTTGCTTTGTCAAGGAATGTCAAGTTGTCTTTTTTAATAAGAGTAATAATTTTAATTGGAATTTCAAATTTTCTCACCTTATCTAAAAATATCTTATTTAGTCTTACTCATTATTTTTTTCTTTTGATACCAGATCATAAATTAAGAAATAAAAAATTAACATATCAGATCTTTTGACGAATTGATTAATGATACGAGAATAAAAATTGTGACCAGATTTTGATTTAGTAAATACAGTTTTTATTTTTCTGGACCAACTAGGGTGGGTAGGGGTGGGGTGGGGGTATGGGGTATGGGATAGTGGTGGTTGCTTTTGAATAAAGAATCAAAAGAAAGATTGGAGATGGATGAGAACTACCCTTCATCAATCATCAATCATCAATCATCAATCTTGTATTTTTTAATGAAAAGAGAAAGTTGAGTCCCTTGGGGGATTCTGTTTCTACTTTCTCTCATATCTTGTATTGAATGGATCAAGAGCTATACTTTATTTCTACCTTTAACTCAATAACTTAGCATACCAAAAGTTTCCATATTCTTCAAACCATATACACCACGTAAAATACTAAAACATATAAAACAATAAATATAGTGCAATTTTCAGTTCAGTTGCGTGAAAAACATTCTCAATAACTCATAATTTTATTGTTTATATATATTCTTTTAATATGTTTTGACTTGTTTTAGGGCAAATGAGATGTGAATAAATGCATGTCAGGGTTTGATAAAATATCAAGCATGAAAAATTCATAGAAACTCACATAGCTTGATTTACAAGTTGATTAGACTTGGAAAAGAAAAAGATAAAAAAAAAATTAAAAAAAAAAGTGATGAAATTCATGAGTGATAATGAGATAAAATTAAGTCAAAAGTAAAAACGAAAAATAAGCAAAAAAGCCACAAACCGTCGCCGGCGACCGCTTACCGGTTTTTGACGAGAACCCACGCTCCGAGTAACGCGCGTAGCACTTGGAGAGGAACATATCTCCCCAGGGCGCGGAGCCACACTCGTTTCTCAGCCGTGCGATGGCGTCGGACAAGCAATCCTGGCACTCCGTTTGGCTCAGGTCTTGCGTGCACTGCGCCACGCCCTGGACGCGCCCGGACCCACCGACCCGGAAGTACTGTCCCCCAGCCGTCAGATACGACAGCACGGCATCGCGGCGCGTCTCGTCGTCGGAGCCGTACGAGATCGGGGGCCCACACTTGTGCGAAACTACCGTCTTGTCCTCCGCCCCGAGGAACGAAACATTATCGTACTTCACGAAACACCCGTCCAGCTGCAACGCGCCGCCCGAGGTGTCGACGCACAGCATCCCGAGTTGACTCACCGCCCGCCCCACGCAATTCCGGCAATCCGCGCCGCCCAGATCGCCGCGGCACTGGTAAAGGCCGTAAACAATGTCGCTCTGGGAAGAGCCCGGGACGGATATCTTGTAGTTATTGAAATTAGCCGAACCGGCCGAGTTAACGAACGAGGTGAGGACCGAGTTAACGTTTGACTCGTACGGCGTCCCCGGCGTGAACTTCATCTGCGAACAGCCGCCGTAGACGAAAGTGTCGATGGCGGCGCGTGACGGGTCGATCATCATTTGAACCGCCAAAAATAACAGAAAGAAAACCTCCATTGTTTCCTCGATCTTTTGTGTTCGTGGAAATTAAGGAATTGTTTGATGTTTTGTTACGATGATGTTTTTGTGGAGGGAGAGAGTGAAGTGGCTTGGAGAAGATTATGTATGAAGATTATATTGCGTAGGAAGATATAGAGAAATGAGGAGATGAGGTAAAGACGATGAAGTGTGAATAGTAGATGACTAGAAAACTATAAAAGAAAGTCTTGGTGGTTTACTACGTAGGAAGGTGGAATATAATATACAATGAACTATGAAGACGTGTGACTTAGCTTGTGGGCTTATGGCTACTTTATTCAATTTTTCATTTTTGAATGCTTAATTGATCATAACAAATTATATCACGATGAATTAAAGTCTACCTTGTATTATAGATTCTGATTCGAAAATAATTTTAAAATTTTGAATATGTAGTTGACACATACAAGGTAGACTCTAGTCCAAAAATAACCTTAAGATTCTGTATATGTAGTTGACACATTTTGTATTTACAGTTGACAATTTTTGTACTTGTAGCTATTATATTATGTTAGCAATTATTTTAAGTTATATTTGTTTATATGTACAAAAATGATTAACTGTAAGTATAAAATTAAGCAAGATAAGGCCCTGAGCATGCAAGAGGCCCTAAGTTGGTTCAAGAACACCGGTATGGGGGATGTGGATGTGGAAACTGATTCACAACTTTTATTTAATGCTTTAAAGTGTAATTCTTTTTATTCTGCTTTTGATTATTTAGTGAATGATATTAAAGAATTGGCATCCCTGATTAATGATGTCGAATTCGGGTTTGTTAGGCGATCTGCGAATTGTGCCGCCCACATTGTTGCTAGNTTGTGCCGCCCACATTGTTGCTAGGGAGGCCATTTCTGAGTCAGGTTGCGGGGAGTGGTTAGATTCCCCTCCTTTTTTCCTTGTTGACTGACTCGTTGGAGATTTAATGAATTAAGTATTCCTTTTCAAAAATAAAATTTCTTAACTGAAGGTATATATTTTTGTATTAGGGTTCACAAAATAATATAAACCTGGTCCATAGTATAAGAATTGATTGATTATCCCAAATCAAAAGTAATATATATGCGTGATATGATGTGCGAAAAACTTGTGCCAAATAATAAAGTAAGTAATAATATATGGTTCTCACTTGATATTATTTACACACACTAGTAAGTAATATATGCGTGATATGCGAAAAATTGTACCAAATAATAAAATAATAATGATGTTAAAATTATTTAAAATTTTAAACTCAAATAGTCTTTTATAGTTAATTAAAATGGTTAATTCTTATTATTAAATTCAAAAATATTAGATAAAATAAAGTATTTATACTTTATTGGACCTTAGGCGAGATTTTTGCAAAAATGGTCTTAACCCGCACTACCATGGGACAGAATTTATTTGACCCTTTGGACACTCATGATGTTTACATAATATTTAATACTTCGTAAATAATTTTGAGCTCAAACTTAAAAAATATATTTAATAAATATTATCATCAAAGAATATAAAAAATAATTGTATGTAGTATGTGCATAGTGATAATTTTAGAAGAAATAATAGAAGTTATATAGGTGAGGACATTTTTATCCCAAAAACATATATATATAGAACAACCTCCTCCTTTTTTTTTTTTTTTTTTTTTTTTTTTTTTTTTTTTTTTTTTTTTTTTGGTTAGATTCCCCTCTTTTTTCCTTGTTGACTGACTCGTTGGAGATTTGAATTAAGTATTCCTTTTCAAAAATAAAATTTCTTAACTGAAGGTATATATTTTGTATTAGGGTTCACAAAATAATATAAACCTGGTCCATAGTATAAGAATTGATTGATTATCCAAAATCAAAAGTAATATATATGCGTGATATGATGTGCGAAAACTTGTGCCAAATAATAAAGTAAGTAATAATATATGGTTCTCACTTGATATTATTTACACACACTAGTAAGTAATATATGCGTGATATGCGAAAAATTGTACCAAATAATAAAATAATAATGATGTTAAAATTATTTAAAATTTTAAACTCAAATAGTCTTTTATAGTTAATTAAAATGGTTAATTCTTATTATTAAATTCAAAAAATATTAGATAAAATAAAGTATTTATACTTTATTGGACCTTAGGCGAGATTTTTGCAAAAATGGTCTTAACCCGCACTACCATGGGACAGAATTTATTTGACCCTTTGGACACTCATGATGTTTACATAATATTTAATACTTCGTAAATAATTTTGAGCTCAAACTTAAAAAATATATTTAATAAATATTATCATCAAAGAATATAAAAAATAATTGTATGTAGTATGTGCATAGTGATAATTTTAGAAGAAATAATAGAAGTTATATAGGTGAGGACATTTTTATCCCAAAAACATATATATATAGAACAACCTCCTCCTTTTTTTTTTTTTTTTTTTTTTTTTTTTTTTTTGCATAGTGTACACACCTCTTAGTACAACAAAAAAGGGACATAAATAACTTGCATTTGCACATATTAGGTTTTTAGATTTAGATAAGTGTAATATACCATGTATGTGCTTGATAAATGATGGATTCATTCAATTTTTAATTAAATTGTTAAAAGTTAATGTTTGATAAATGTCAAATTTGTCGATATTTTAATCAAATGATTAAAATTAAAGTTTATGAAATAGTGAATTACTAGCAGATTAGAATAAAAACAAAGAAAATAGTAGTTTTTTAAATTTATTATATTCATTAAAAAAAAGTATTTTTCCACTATTAGTTCGTTCAAATTTTATATTCAAATTCGGGCTCGAGAGTTTCTGCAAATCACAGCATAATAATTATTGCTAGATAGTACCTTAAGAAATAATTTTTTTTTTCTAAAATACAAATTAGGAAAAACCCCAAAATAGCAAACGGCTTATAATCCTCGACGACCAAATTCTCTCGGCCTCATCCTCCCACAAAAATCCATTCAAAACATTCGAAAGATTCCTCGATCACACGAAATATTTCCAAAACATGAAAACGCTTATTCCGGCTTGAGAGTTTCTGCAAATCACAGCATAATAATTGCTAACAAATTAAAATGAGATGTTGTGTTGAAGTACTGGGGCAGCTGTCATCTATGGCCCTCCCTAATCAAAATAGACTTTTTCTTAGACTCTTCCATTGAAGAAGTGTGGTTATATATGGATGTTTTTTTTCTGTACTACTGATTCTGTTACAATGCAGTATCTGTTCATAACTACTTTCTCAACATACTGAAGCACAAAGAGTCAATATTTGTTCATAACTATTTTCTCAACCTAGTGAAGCACAAAGAGTTAATATCGCCTCCATTGAGGCTCTAACTTACCATTTTTATATGAGAATGCAATCGGGTACCACTAGACCACAAGATCTTGGCGGATGGGTTAATTGAAAGATAGATGATGAGATCAGATGAGATGCATGCATGCATGGCAGGGCCCTCTACTATAATAATAATAATCTCACTTACTTACCAAAACTAAAGTTTCTTTACTTGTTTATGGGGCAGTTGTCCGGGATGACTGCTTAACCAAATTAATTATGATACCAAAGTTTCAACACATCAATTATACTTATCTAACTTTCTTTTCGTTCTTTCAAAGTCGTTTGTGAAATAGACAGCCCGCAGTACCATCTAGTCATCATCATAATACTATATATAATAATAAAGAATAGGCAAATAACCATTTTTTATACGTAACTAATCGTTTTAGTCCCACAAGTTACGGTTAAAATTTGTAAAATATATTTTCAACTGTACAAGATTTCAAGGGTTTTGATGATCATTTGTTCAATACGCACTCTTGAATAGTGGTTATGGGTAGCAAACAATATTATAATAGTTTCTGGCAGTAATAATGTATGTTTACCGATGTATTAGTAAATAGAGACAATCATATTACTGCAGTTTTTGTACAAGAAGCAAAGCATCCCCTTACTTGTTACATGGGCTCAACTTTTATAATGTACAATGGTAACGACTATGGGCACTAACGGCCTCCTAATAAGTGCAACGGTTCCACTCCATAAGTGTCAAGACTCATCAGTAATTGCTTTGCGTGCGCTCTCCTCCGTAACTACTCTTTGATGAGGCGGTATTGGCCTCTAAGAACCGTTCCACCTCTTTCTACTACACATTACTCTTGATTGTGTTGATTACTTTGACTACTGCGGGTAAGATGAAATGTGCTTTAGGTCGGATCTAGTGCTTTATCCAATTATCCTGTCAGTTATAATGTCTAATGTCTAATAATAGTTTGATATTTAATCAGTAAGCGTCTAATTATGCATTAAATATCAAAGATCTTTGAATCCTTTACCAAATAATAATAATAATAACATATAATAATCAGTAAAGCTTATAGGATTGTTTGTGAACTAAGAAAAATAGCAAGAGAGAGGCATGAATTGAAGTTTCGAGTGCGAGCTGATGCATGGGCTGTTTTTGCGTCTTTCGCAAGTTTGCAACCCATGCACTCAATATTTCAATTTCTTTCGCCGCAAAAAATGAAATACGTTTCATCTTTTTTTTTTTTTTATATAAAAAGTTGTGTTATTAGTTATAATTGGTGCATAAAAGTTTATAATTAAATTACTAAACACGTTAATAAAATTAAAAATTTCCATTTTAAGGCAAATCCGAGAATTATGAGGACTAGATTGCAGTATGAAAGTAATATAATATATACACTGTATACACCTTTGAACATTCACAATATATGAATTTTTTGTTAGATGTTTTGTTTGCCAAATAGGAGGGAGTGAGTCGAAGAAAATGAAAAAAAAAAAAAAAAGGAAAATTGAGAGCGGAGAAAAAAATAGACTCGCATTTATGTGCCCACTGGGCCTTACTGGTGAGCGAAATACGCACCATCCAACTTTTTTTTTTTTTAATTAGCGTGAGACGCACCAAATGTTTAAAATAATGTCTTTCCTACAACATACTCTCACACACTCTTTCTCATCTAACTAACAAAAAATTTGATAATATAAAGCCCAAGTCCATCATGCTTCGTATTAATATAATGAAGTGTAGACAAATTTCAAGCTCTCTATGACTGATACATATAATCATTTACTAATAAATAATGATATTTATGTGTGATATATTATGTCCATATATACCACATTAGCTAATTAATAGATTTAGTTATGAACATTTATTCCTTGGTATAGACTATAGAGATAGAAAAAGGAATGTTTTTTTATTTGTTGTTGCAATGAAATTAGACAGATGGGACGTTGCGGCCACGAGTTTAGCCCCAAAATTGTCACTGTTAATCACCGGCCACGCCCCAAGACATGAACAAACAATTGTGACAAAAAGTGAAACTTACAAGAAATGCCACTACACCTTGTCTTATTGCCTCTCTCTTTGATTTGCTCCACCCTCCCTTAATTCACAACCATCAATATTATTTCAATCAATTTTTTAAAAAAAAACGTTACAAAATCTTTCCCATTTTTGGTGGTTTGGTGTCCCCTCGGTGCAATTCATGTGCGTTGAAACAGATAAAGTTTCCTTTGTCTCGAAATGACGCCGGTGAGCGATTGATATGATATATAAGCAGATGAATTAATATAATTCAAATATTGTTGACAGGGTAATTGGACAAGCACCCGACCCGAAATCACAAGAGGCGAGGCAAGGCAAACTGTCACATGGAAGTCAAACTGTGACATAACAGGGAATTTACTCCGACATATTGAAGGGAGGATAATTACTCCAACAGCTCCCCATTATTACGACCCAGCACTCATGTAAGCTCATTATTAGGAGTCCGGTACACTCATCAAAGGAGCCGTTGCACCCGTGGTATAAATAGTGGACCCTGTAATAGACGAGGGTTGCACACATAGTATAAATTAAATAGTAAACCCTGTAATAGACGAGGGGACATTCTGATTCTTGTACTCTTAACAATACAACTTGTCTCAGTTTACATATACACAAATATACTCCGATAAACATTATTACCGTCAATTGTAACTATACAAAAGTAACAGATAAAATATAAACCACATCCATGGAAACGAAATTTGAGTTCTATCCACATGTAATCTTAATAAGAATCGAAATTATTATTTTTATTATTTTTATTTTTATCATGGGATGTTATATAGGACCAAGCTAGGGTTCATGGGCACAAGAAAAGTTATCCACCTAAGTGTTGATTGTCAAATTATTGGCAATGTGACGACAGAGGCCAAGTTCTTTCATGCTACTTTCCAGCTGCCTCACCACTATATAAAATAGTTTTGTGCAATTATTTGGAATATAATTCATTTGGGATTCTTTTTGGTAATAGAATAGACTTTGATTAGCCTTTACTCACCTTAACTACCTTTTGCATACAAATTGACTATGGCCCTAGCTCCGAACACACCAAACTTGCTTTATGTCTCTGCCCCTTTTTCACTTGATATGCTTGTGGATGAGCTTCTTTGTTAGGTGAAGGTGACTACTTGATGCCAACTCCCATTTATTTTTTTGTGTATATACTAGAATAAAGTGCATGGGATTGGTATAGGTGTGTGAAAGTTCATGTTTAATATTTCCACGTTAAATTGTCGTTACAAAAAGTAAATTTTTTAAATGACGATTATTAAATTAGAAAAAATTAGCACTCAATAAGTCATTCACGACGGTTATATATAGTAACAGGTGCTCTCTAAATAGATATATTTAATTAATAAATATTTAGCACTATTTAATCCATGATATTATACAATTGCGGGTGATATTTGGAGTCATCTTTTAAGGTAAACATGTCAGTATTAGGGTACAATAATCTTGTCTACGTGGGTTTGGATTTTTCTAAGTGAGGGAATAAATTTCATATATTTATATGTTTCAAATGGTTAATGGATGAAGAGAAATTAATTATCAAAATATATTTATAAAGTTGCAAAAATAGCGTAGAAAGGCTTAAAATTAAACCCTTAAATGACAGCTGCTTAATACATTGGAGCCTTAGAGGAGAATATGAACTAGTATATAACTGTTTTCACTTTTTAACAAGTATTAAATATATTGTTAGAAGATCATATATCTTGTGTGTCTATACATGGATGGGAGTGGTGCAAAATTGCAAATCATGCTACACCAAACACATTTTTTTTAGTACTACTTACTCTGTAACAATGCAGTATCTGTTTATAACTACTTTCTCAACCTACACCAAACACATTTAAGAAAAAAAAGAAGTTAATGTGCTTTCTTCATATCAAATTGTAAAACTTCGGTGATGGTTAATACTTAATAGTAATAATTGTAAAAATATTTTTTAGCATGATTGGTTTTGTTAGGATCGGCTCCACCATAAACCAGGTATGTAAGTACAAAACAGGGGTAGGAAATTAAAATAGTACTTGTAAAGTAGTATTATTACTCGAGGCGCTAGGCCCAAAAAAAATACATACACAGCCCAATATAACGTCCCTAAACAGCGACCCAAATAAAAAATGACTAATATAATCAACAACTTATAGCCCAAATAGTAGACTAGGGATAATAATGTTGATGCTAGGAATCAATCTTGGTGTATGAGTTAAAGGTTAGGAACCCATACCACTTGACAAGGAAGGATTGTAAGGACTAAGGGATCATGTCTTAAGAGGAAATAAGGGTGTCTATTATTTATTATGTAGAGGGCCTTCCGAATGGTTGAGAAATGTACGGCATCAGATTGGCTTCATTCTTAGCCACACATGTGTATCCCACACTACTTTGCTTCTAGCATACTTTCCATGTATAACTAGAGCTTCCTACCCTCGAGTATACAAGATAATTAGTAGTGGTTTGCTGTGTTGGGGGGTGTGTTGCCTTGTGGAGGTTGAGGGTTTGATACCCCTTGACAACACAACCTTTAATTTTTTGCTTCATGTTTCATTCTTCAATCTACACCTCCTTACAATATGAAAAGAGTCATACGAGCTTGCATTTAGGGAAAGCAGCACAAGAATCCTGCATGTAAGGAAGGCGGTTCATTGGCCTGCAAGTAGGGAAGGCGGCTCAGCAAGGCATCACGCCTAAAAAAAAAAAAACGAGTCATACTGGTTTGTAGGTAGGGAAGGCAACTCAAGGAGCCTACATGTAGGGAAGGCTGCCCAAGGGACATGCATGTAGGGAAGGCGACTCATCGGCCTGCAAGTAAGGAAGGCAGTCAAACACCATCTCTCCTGGGCTCACAAGTACGGAAGGCAGCCCATCGAAGCATCGCACCTCCAAAAAAAATCTTTCATTTTTATACAAGGAATGTGCAAGAGTGAAATCTTCTTGACGAACCACATGCAGAGGAGGTGGCGGGGTCCAAGCACTGTCAAGAAGAGATGAAGAGCTTTCAGACCAGGAGTCGAGAGGATCATGGCAAGTAGAAGGTCAAAAGTATCTATAATTTATTTGCTCGTCAAAGACAACCAAAGAAAGTCGGAGACTTGTGATGAGGATGGGACCCCAAGGCCCATTTTATTGGGAAAGTCAAATAATGGAAATCTATTGGGCTAAGGAAAGAAGGAAGTATAAAGCAAAATAATATAAAACGTAGTGTTATGGGGTTTGAACTCACAACATCAAACATAACAACACAATAAGTTCCAAATGACCAAACTACTCAAGATCTTGTGTACTAAAGGGTAGGAAACTCCATTTATGCATGTAAGTGCGCTGGAAGCAAAGTAGTGGGGCGACACGTGTGCGGCCAAAAATGAAGGTTGTACGATGTTGTCCATTTGTCAACCATCCGTGAATCCTTCAACAATTTAAATAGGGTGTCTTCCCTCCCTTTAAAAATCATCCCTTGTATCACCAAACCCTTTCTTGTCCATTGGCATAAGTCTCCTCCCTACCTTGGCATACCAAGGTTCAATTCCAAGCAGTAACATGATTATTTCGGGTTGTTATGCCGTGGACCCAGGTTCACCTTGCAAGGTGGACCTGGGTTTACATTCACATACACTATACTCTACATTCACAAATTACAGGATTATATGTTTAGTAACTATATTACCATTGTTATGCAGGTCCTATACTCCACATTCACACATTACAGGGCAACTCTACATTCACACAATCATAAATCTACATTCACGATTTCTATACTCTACATTCACACATTTTTGGACAATTCTATATTCAGCAATATGTTTACTTAAAAAAAAAAAGAGAGAGAGAGAGAGAGAGAGAGAGAGACCAAAAAAAAAAAAAAACGAAGTTTTGGACCCAAGGTGGACCTGGGTCCACAGCATAATTTGCCGATTATTTCTATTTTATTATTAAGAACATAGCTTATATTATTTATTATTTTTAGCCCATTATTTGCATTATAGCTTGAATTATTTATTTATTATTTGGACCTCCGTTTTGGGTCAGTATCTCGAACTTTTATGTATTCTTTTGGGCTTAGAGCCCCAAGTTAATAATATTACTATTTTCTTACCCGGTTTCAACAATACCATCAATAATATGTCTAATTGTATAATATTGAATATGGTCAACACTAATACGGACCGGAATTGCAAAAAAAACTCTTCATTATTTAATAAGTTGTACGTAAAATTGTTACGGAGTATTATATATCCTATTTGGATCTTAGGCCTACTCAGCTGAAAAATCTGTATGCAACTAAAAATTATAGGCCATTAGAATTGGGCCTCAAGTTTTGCATATAGAGACTAGGGGCGTTTGCAACTCCACTAGGAAATGTAAAATATAGTCCAAATGGAATATGTTTCTATAATTATTAAGGATTGTTATGATTAATAGATTCAATACAAAAAGTTAAAAATTTTACAATAAAAGTTGAATTTAATTTGTTTCTCTATTTTAAATGGCATCCAATAGATGTGTGCTCTTTTCAGAAGTTCAAAGTTTTTCGTATAGTTCAAATTGAGAAGCCATAATTAAAATAGGTAAATAAATGTTTAATTTATTTTTGGTGCATCTTGAATATTAAGGGTGATATGATTCAAACTCAAATATATTATTAAAAATGATATAACTTCAGTCAAACTTCGCTAATCGAACCAAACATATAAATTGGGATATTATTATTATTATTATTATTATTATTATTATTATTGTTATTGTTATTGTTATTGTTATTGTTATTGTCACAAATATCTACCCCAGTTATCAAACCTAACAAGTTGATAATTTTTATGGATATGATGTTAGATTTTTTGTGCAATATTATATTGAAAGATATATTGGGATGGCAATCCATCCAATTCGATAAAATCTTGAAACATGACCATACAAGTGTACTGTGTGGCAACACTTATAAAAATGATTGTTACAAGATAGAGACAAAAAGCTGTTTTTATCTGCCATTGCTTCTGGTACTTTTGTCACTGTTCCAATCATTCGGATTATTCGTGTAATTATTCGAGAATGTTTGGATAAAAAATATTATTTTTTTTAATACTACTAACTCTGTTACAGTGTAATATCTATTTATAATTATTTTTTCAACCTACTGAAGCACAAAGAGTCAATATCACATCTTCGAACCTCTTTCATATGGGGGTGCAATCGAGTGCCACTAGACCACAAGGTCTTGACGAAGCGGACAAAAAAAAAACAAGCAATTGGATGTTTCTAATTTATATATTTTTAAAATTTTTATACGTCCTAGCGAAGAAGCAATTGGATGTTAATGGGGGTTATGGCCACTGGTCAACTACCCAGACCAATTAAAGCGGCACAGGTTAGTTGAACAGTGCCACGTGGCAAGCACCCACATCCTTCATTCTGAAGCAGCCGGCGTCCGACCGCCAACAAACTTAACCGCCTAACGTGCCATCTGAGCATACCCGTTCGTTAGAGCCACGTCATCTATCACTCATGAATTTTTTATTTTTCTTTTCACTATCTTAATTCTGGCCTCCTTTCTTCGCTAATTTTCCAAATTGCCCTAAGCTTAAAATTTTAAAGCATATATTTTGTTTAATTACAACCTACCGTGGATCACATTTGCATGACCTTGTGTTCTAATGACATAAAGTGTTCAGATCAATACTAATCACAATCCTACACGAACAAATACATAGCTCTTTTATAAACTCCTATTATATGTTTGGTGATATCTTCCATGTGATTTTAGGTGATATCTTCCATGTGAACAAGAGAACATATTTGTTCAAATTAAAGATTGTAGCAAATGCTGCTCACGGGCTTCACATTTTTTCCTATATCAAAGCAATGTGAAAATGGTAATATAATATATAGGTCAAAAGATTTGCAGTTTGAATACGTATCTGCATGTGTATGTCATTGCGTCAAGCAAAACTAAATAAATAAGACCGCATGGGCATTTCAGTTGGTCACATGGATGAAGTTTGGGAAGAAAGATCAGGGATCGAGTCTCACCGGCTGCAGTTTGAGTGCAACCTCTCAAAACAAGGAGGCTCCTTATGCAAAGTAAACAAAGGTCAGTTGAGTTATCATAATTTACATCCTCTCAAATGTTCTGTCGGGTCGGAGCGTGGGGTCCATTAGGATTGGGATTCAACCTTTTCGGAAGAAAAAACTAAATAAATAAATAAATAGGAAGCTAAGGGGTAAGGACTAAGGAATGCCAAGCTATGCAAGGCATGGAATTGGTCAAAGGTCAACAGAGGGTCAAGTACTCAAGTTCTACCTGTTGAAGAATTATAGAAGCAGTTCCTCTGACCAAATCTGAACACATTTTATGAAGTTTGAAAGCAAAACATAAACGGGAAGAATAAGTTAGAAACCTAAAATGGATCATAAGATATGTTGGAGTTGGTCATGTACTCCACAATTGTTTTCCAACATTTACCTTACATTAACATTGATTTACGGAAAAGCCTACAATATATATATATAGCTACTTGAATAGGTGCGGTGTTCTGGAGCGTTTTAGGTGAATCCCGTCTTATACTCATAGTCAACAAAGAATCACAAAGATTTAAATGACCTTAAATAGCTCATAATTGACTCACGTAAACTGAGAATGTTGTCCCGATTGACTGAGAGTCCAATTTGTTACCTTACATTAACTTGGGAAACTCTGAAAACGTGTGCAGTGTGACTACAAACATTATACTCCCTACGTGTGTAGTAATTGCAGCTTATGGACTGCATATGTTGTCCAAGTCTAAGCAATGTGAATATGTCAATAAGTCAACATAAATATGTAACCCTTCTTAAAAGGATTATTATTATGCCTAATTTAGTGTTTTGATTTACTAATAGTGGATGAACCATAAAAAAAATAACAAAAGACATCTATAGTTTTTTTTTCTTTTTTTTATAAGACACCTCAAATGGTCTAAAATTGTACAGTGAAAATTTTGTAATTTTTAAACAACTTGACACTTTTGTAATTAAATAACACAGACATACTAAGTCCGCTTTAAAATATATAGGAACTTTACGCATCTATAGTAAAATACATAAAGTCTAACCCAAAAAAAAAATGCCCCTACCCATATATATATATATATATATATATATATATATATATATATATATATGTGCATATTGTATGTCATTTTTTTTAATTAAAATGAAAAACGCCTATTGTTGTCTTCTAATTTATTCAAACCTACCTTCTACCCAAAAAAGGCTTAAATTAACCATATTCTTTCTCTCTTACAAAATTTGAACACACCATTAGGTGAATTGAACGACGACTACGAAAAGGCATCGATCAACAACGACGACATATGACTCTATGATTTTGGAAGAAAAGCATATATTTTCATCACAACCTAGCAGCTACAAATTGTCAAATTAAGTTGCCATGCTCTCAATTATATACTTAATCAGATTTGTCAAATTATATGAAAAGTTTTAACAAACATCAAAATAATCTTGTGGTCTAGTGGCACCCGGTTGCACTCCAAATGGGAGAGGCTGAGTTTGAGTTTCAGTCGAGGCAATATTGACTCTTTTGTGCTTCATTTGGTTGAGAAAGTGTGACCATAACTCTATTCCAGAAACTAAATATGTTAATATATGTGTAATACTACTCTAAATATTATATAAAAACAAAATTGAATCAATTATGGAAAAAACTATTGAAAGTGAGACCATTGATTTTTAGGGTTGGAGCAATAGAATTTGGACAAGTAAACCATGCATTATTTTCCTCTAAGGACAAGAGATTGGTCAAGTTAAGGAAGCCTCTAGTAGTGTAGAATGGGGTAACTATCCATTCAGTTTCCTCATGACAATTGCTACTCTTTGAACCCCTCAAAGTGTCAATAATAAATTGCAAATTAAATTCCATCCAAGAGAAAATCTGCTTTCTAGTCTCCACACTAACCCACAACTCCAATTGCTTCATGACACATAACCCTCAATTTTCTCACATATTGGTCAACTATGTATCACACGAATCTATACAAAATAGCAAGAAAATTATGTTTATGACCTTTCAATTATATTCATGATTACTCGTTCTGATGATCTTAGATTAAAGGTTTATAAAAAAAAAATTATGACAGTTACAGTCTTTTGACGAATAAAATATTTCATTTACTGAGTATGTGTATATGTCGCTTTTAAATCAGGTTATACATATGTTCACATGACTATTCAGATCTTGATGGATGATATTTTGGGCATTTTATGATCAAACGAGGATATCTTCTTGGTGTTGATGGTCATATTTGATGGAATTGTCTTATCTTTTAAAATATTTTTAATGAATTAAATGTTTATCATTAGGATTTAAATTGTTGCATAAAACTACAAAAAAAGTGTCCCATCTCAAAGGTCAGTTCAGCAAAATTCATTTGCTTTGAGGGATATTTTGGTAACAGGGTTTTTGAATATTTCTAGATAGGACCCATTAAGTGCCATGTTAAATAAATTTTTAACATAATCAATAAACAAAGACCAAAGCTCTAGCAGCTCAACTTTAAGGCACGTTTGGCCCTTTTTTTTTTTTTTTAAAGAGAAAAATATGCATCTATTATTCAGTAGTGTGTACTAAATAAACCTCACCCCTATATAATAGCCTGCACACCACACATAAAAGATACCCACACAGGTTTACTTGTGTAGTTGTGTAGATTGGTACAGTTATCCCAAAAAAACATATTCAATTCAACTTAAAATTGTTTCTCATATATATTTGTTATACATATGACAAATTATTATGTGGACCGGATCGACCTTGCGAGATGAATTCGAGTATAAAATACACAATTTACATACTAAATGTACACAATTTACATACTGAATGTTCACAATTCAAACTGTGAATATTCAATATGTAAATTATGACGGTCTGACGAGTCCACCTTGCAAGATGGAATAACTGTCCACATAATACAAAGTGATAAAGTAAAAACTTTGGTTAGAGTTAGGCCAACGTTATAAACTTTGGATATTAAATTATTATTAAGTTTGAAATTCCAATAGCCAAACAGTCCCTAAAACTTAGAAGTCATCCCTGTAATCATGATTTATCAACAAACCGTCCCTTTCACCATTCCCATTCAAATATAAATACTTCTCCCCACGTATAGAACTCCCCACACACCCCAAAATCTGGCAATAAGAGACGTTAGGCGTTAGGTTTGGGAAGGTGAAATTCGATTTGATTTGATTTGATTTGATTTCGATTGAATTCAATTCTCTCAAAGCGAAGAGCAGAGATAATGGAGCAGAAGAGAAGCAATTTGCAGCAGGAAGAGGAGGAGAGCTTCTCCGGCGGTGGAGTTCCGGTTCACAGCCAGGTGAGGAAGATCCGGCAAGAGATGGAGAAGATCAAACACCCGTCATTGCAGCAGCCGGAGATGATGAGGCCGGTGTTTCGCGATATCACCGGACGGCAGCGCTCCCGATCGCCGCTCGGATTAGCTGAAAGGCCTATAGCTGTTGGTAACTGATCTGATCGATACAAGGCTAAGGGAAACACTCATCTTCTTAAATTTTCCCCTGGTTCCTAGTTTTTTTTTTTTTTTTTTGTTTAAATCTTTCTTGGGGGGTGGGGGGNTGAAGGATATGGATATAAAAGGGAGCTCTATATATGTATGTCTGTACTGTTATGTTAAGTTGTCTCCCTTTTCATCTCTGGTTGGATGATGACATGATGTAGCTCTGCTTCATAGCTTCAAATTTTGCAGAAGAAGATGATATTAAACCTTTGTTTCAGGGTGTTTACTAAATAACCGTTAGTTGATCCATAGTTGATTATCTGCAAAATAATTTTCTTTAAAAAATTTATTTTGAGTAACTTTTTGAAGTTTAACATTTTAAAGTGTTAGAAACACTTAATTAATTAAACATTCATATTGATTGTTTAATCAAGTCAAACAACTAATAGTGCTCAAATAAGTTAAAATTGACTGATAATTATTTTAAACTCTTCAGTTATATATAAAAATTATATATATATATATATATATATATATATATATATATATGGAATTTCTATTCAGCATGGTGTACATGTATATTAAGTTACGCAAGGAACAAGTGGTGATAATAATGCATATAACTCTAGTATAAGAGGTAAGGTGTTAAGTACAAAATTTTTGCCACAATAGATATAATTAGTTATGAGGTAATTAAGTCTTAATATATATATAATAAATTAGTGGGTAGGGTAATAGGTTGGTAGCCTTGAGACCCGTGGGTCTCGAGCTCCTAACTTCATTGTCTTTTACATTTTTTTGTCTCCTAATAAATTTTGTTGTTTTGTCTCCCTCTGCATTTATTGCAGTTGTCTCCTTCTGCATTTATTGCAGTTTGTTGTTTTCCTTCTCGTTATTTTACGAGGTTTGTTTTGGAGTGCTTCAAAGTTATATATGATCATGGCTCGTGTGATACTCATCCTGATCGAAGTAGACGACAATGAAATGCCTCTCATGAACATCAGTTCAGTCAAGAGGATGCCCACTGATGAACCGGCCGAAGACACAAGGCTGGATATGTACCTTCGGTTGGGAAAAATGTCAATGGACTTCAGTAAGAAGAAAAAGACTCAGGTGGTTTGCAAGTTGGTCCATCCAGAGGTCGACTTGTACACATTCTGCAAGGCCATCAATCATTTGACAAAAGTTTTAAGGTCCTATAAGGATCAAAACTCTCATGTAACACAGTTTGCGAATCTAAGTTTTATTAGCTTTGCTAGAAAATTTAGTTCTATGTCAGATTGTATGGAATGGCTTTACATTTCATTAAACCTTGTTGTACTTGTTTCTAATGTTTATTAATGAAGGTTTATTATTATCAAAAAAAAAAAGTCTTAATATTTAAATACAAATTTCATCCTAAATTGTTGTATGATATAGCTAGACTCTACCATAAGCTAAAATTACTATATTTATTTTACGTTTTTATTGTATGATTGCATAACTACTTTTAAAAAATAGAATGATTATAATAGTACAAGTTGAGAGGTGGGTGGGGGGCATATATAATAATCTTTGGGCATTTGACTTGAAGCAAAAGCATAAACTAAAATAAATATTGACATCATGAAAAGGTCGGTTCTCTAAATTTTTAAGACAATCTAGAAAGATGATTCCATTTTTTTTGAGTGGCAAGAGAAATTCGCAACCACCATCCAAGAATATGGACTAGGTAAACTCCTTCTTGTGGCTCTAGTCGATAAAGGACTAAAGGAAATTAACTAGCCTAGATTATCCATAGCTGATCGACCCAAACCAAGGAGGTTAATAAACCACTCTCGTTGGGAGTCGAACTTGTACTATCGTGATTATGTGATTATGAAGTCAACAACTTGACTAGCTTGGTTGTGGTTGAGGTTGCTCCCAAATTTATTTTCTTTATTCCCCATGAAGTTGCCTATTAGGCTTCTTGATTTGAATCAATGAATTATATGCACCTTACGTTGTTTTACTTCTTTTCAATCATTTGACAATTAGAATTATAAGACATGGTTCACCTTAGAGTATTCATTTGTATAATAATTGTGTATTTCCTCGTAAATCAAAAGATTTTTCTTTATTTACAAGAAAATCTACAACTATTACTTAAAAGAATAATCTAAATGAAGCGCGCGCGCTTTATGATCTTAGTTGACTACAACCGAAACAGTTGAAGTTGCCCTCTAACTTTACTTTCTAAAAGCCGTAAAGAAATGAATGAATGGAATCAGAGGAATTATTTTTAATACTCCATAATATAATTCCTTTTTCCATTTCTATTGTCTTATTAATTATTTGGTTGTACGTCGCCTCTAAGGCACGAAAGCATTTGGTGGTTTGATCATGGACGGCGACGCATTCTTATAGATAAGTTGGTAACTTTGGTCCTCTACCATAATATAATTGGATATTCCTATACTCTTATTCTATGACCAATGAGTAAATGACCAAGTTGTTAATATTTTACATTTAATCCCTAAAAAGTCAAATAATTCTAAGAAAGTTCTTCATTTTCTATCTGCCAAATAATTGAGCGTAAAAATCTTGACATAACTTTTTCATTGTCGAGAGTAAAAATCTTGACATAACTTCTTTGTTATCTATCCGCCACACAGTCAAGAGTAAAAATCTTGACATAGCTATATTCATCTCAATGACATTTTTTAGTACTATTAGCTCTGTTATATGTAGTATCTGTTCATACATACTTTTTCAACCTACCGAAGCACAAGAGTCAATATCCCCACACTGAAATTCAGACCTAAGATCTCTCATTTGAGTCTCTCATTCGAGAAGCCAGAGCCGCTCGACCACGAGGCCTTTGGCCATCTAAATGACATTATTCACAAGAGTGATATAAATATTTATTCCAAAGATTTAGTTGAAACTTACATAAAATTAGGGTTACAATTTGCCAATTGGACAAGGATAGGAAAGAACTAAATTCCCTGAAAAGAGGATGCAATATCAATGTTGTATTCTTCAATGATTCCATTCTAAGTCGGCCAAATGACAGAACAAGGAATCATAGAAGATCAAAGGTATGACACTATCAAAAGTTGTTCAATATGAGACAAGACTTGCATTATAGTACAACAAAAGAGTTGGCTAAAGAATACTCAAAATGGATTGGCCATAGTTGCAAAGATTCATATGTGAAAAGCTCTTCTAGAAGGGGAGATTGATACCTAGCTTTGGGCAGTGGCAGATTCCTTTGAGAGGAGCAACTTCACCCTCCTCGTAAGATCCCGCATAACGTCTATGATGACGGACTTCTTCTGGATTCTGAACCGAATGGCCAAATCAGCCGTAGCAGACACGTTTTGTTTCAACAAGGCCTCGTCCTCCATGATCTTAGTCGGGAAGTGCCCGAGGGCAATCACGCACAAGGCAGTGACAGTGCGGAGTGCAGCTACTTCGTTTGCTGTTCCAAGCGGTGGTTCAACCGACAATGACTTAAGCGTGTCGATGCTGTGGTTTTGAACCGACTCCATGTCATTCGATAGCAAAGCTCGTAATGCAGCCATCAAACGGCCCTCTACAAGCTCGGGACCTCCTAGCGTTACCTATTTTAGGAAGTCATCAAATTAAGTCTGTTTTTTTCAGTACTGACTCTGTTACAATATAGTATCTGTCCATAACTACTTTCTCAACTTATTGAAGCACAAAGAATCAACATGCCTCCATTGAGGCTCAAACCCACCCCCTTTCATATAAGGGTCAACCAGGTGCCACTAGACCACAAGGTCTTTGGCCACAAGGTCAAATTAAGTCTGTTGATATCGCGGTTTCAACATAGCAATAACCCAAAAATTAGAGAACATATTCAGTAAAGAGGAAATAGCCAAATAGGTTTACCTTTAGATCAGGATTTTCGCCATCGAGATTTAGCTGGGACAAAACCTCTCGCTGCCAAGGAGCGGGTGAAGAGAAGTTCGGGGATGCGACTCCAGCAGCCATACTTGCAGCATCGAGAAGAGCGGCATCGTACCTGAGTTCAATGCAGTCATAGGGATTGGAGGGTACGACAAATCCGTAATCAAGAAGAAAAAGATCATTATTTAGACAGCCATAGTTAAGTTCTAATGCATCGCTTTGTTTTATATGTTCTGCGGCAATCACCTGGCAAGCCAAAAACGATAAAAGAAAATACGTACTTAAAAAGAGAAACAAACATAAAAATTGGATGGATGATTAAAACTTTTGCAAGGGATTCTCTTTAGTACCTTTACGAGCACTTTTCCGTCACCTGCTTCACGTTCCTGTACAATTTCAGCATTTGGATGGAAGCTGTGATTACACATATCAATTAGCGGAAGCATCATTGGAACATCGTTATGGGTCCCATCCAGACGTTTGCCGCCATACAAGCGGAATGCACGAGATGAAACAGCTGACATTGCCCATCCAAGTGCTGATGAATCCACGCCTTGGCCTTCGAAAGGATGGTTATCACGTTTTACGTTACTGAGTTCATGTACTACTATTTTCTCAAATTCCAGAAGAAACCGGCATCTCTTGTTTACCTGGCGCAATTAAAATTTCAGCACAATCACGAGTCAAAAATATCAAGTACCACAAACCAAACACGAAGGAGCATTGGATTGTATTGAAATATTATTAGCCAAGTACCAAGCATAGGAGCAAGTAGAAACTGTTCTTCTTATCTTTAGGCCTAACCTAACATGCATAAATGAGTATGCAGCCTGTTGGGTTCACGAAAAACAGAAGGAATGGAATTTCAATTCCACTGTTTTGTTTGCTCAAACAACCTAGAAATAAGATTGCACATATTTTGCTCGTTTGATGGTTCGATTGCACACTTTTCAAGTTCAGTGACCCAATTGCGCAAAAGCGATAAGTTCAGTGACCTATTTGACACTGGAAGTCGAGAAAGTACCTGATAAAGAAGCGGGGCATATTGCAGGTTCTTTATATCTTCTCCAGGAAAGAAAATAGGAACGCTATACTTTTCCGGAAGATTGCTGATGTATGGCCACCAAAAAGAACCTTTTCTTGATCTTTCTTGCAGGAGCTTCAAACCCAATTTCATAGCCCATAGCTCCTCTGCCAAATGCTTTACTTCTTATATTCAAAACTCAAAAGCCTATTTGTGAAGAACTCAGTTACCAACCTATACTCAAAAATTATAACCTATGTACTAACAAATAACAAACAGGTTTTCAATCCCATAAAAAGAGTAAGAAAGTGATGATGCCAAACAACACAATACTGACACTAAGTCACTAAAGGAATGATTTTATGAAGACTGACCGTTATAATCTAATATTAGGCCAAGGTTACTTACCACGAACAATCGGGTAAACTCAAAGTGGACCAAACAAGCTTTGATATCATATGATCGGCCAAGGTTACTTACCACAGACAACTAGGTGAACTCAAAGTGGACCAAACAAGCTCCTTATACCATGTTACAGAATATAATCTAATATTAGGCCAAAGTTACCACGGACAACCGGGTTAACTCAAAGTGAACCAAACAAGCTTGGATACCCTATGCCAATGACCTTGTGGTCTAGTGGCACGAAGTGGCTCTTCCAAATGGGAGGTCATGGGTTCGAACGTCAGTGAGTAGGTTTTGAAAGTAGCTATGAACAGATACTACAGTGTAACCGTGTCACTGAGTCAGTAATACTAAAAAAAAGAGTTATTCAATTGGGCTGTAATACACATACCAAACCACACTAAAGACGGAATCCAATCAATTAGCTAGTGCATATATTCTATTTCTTTTATACCATCTATCTTACATTATATCAATTTCTCTATCCATTCATACACTACAGCACACAGAAGAATGTCTCCTTTTTCTTTTATAGTAAATATACAATTCAATATCAAAACTAAAAATTGATATAACTGACACACAATTAGATATAAAAAAACAAAATTTTACTTTAAAAAATAAATAAAATGAAAGAAAAAGATACCAGGGACTTGTAGAGCCAGTTTGGCCATGGGAGAATCAGCTCCGACCGGACCAAATTGCAGCGGGAGGTGCTCCGGGAGGGCAATGAGGTCAGAGCCTTTGGGGATATCATCAGAAGCAACCACGCCGAGGCCATAGGGCTCTGAGATTGCGATCTTCACCGACGGGTGCACGAACCCACCTTCTCTCTTCACCCATTTGATGAGGTCCGGCGGCTGCGGGTCCAGCCTCGAAGAATAGAGGGCGGCGGAGACGGCGGCGCAGGATAGAGGGCGGAGGTGTGTGAGCGAGGTAGCCATTAGCGTCATCTTCGTCGGCATTCTTTAACTCAGAGTCGGCATCAGCCTCTGTGCGCTGTGGAGAATTTTGATAAGCCTAAACAAAATATTGGGCTTTCCGGTAGAGAAAGGTCACATGTTTGGGCCAACAAAATTAATCCACAACTACAAAGAAAATTAGAAATTTGAACCCAATCTCACAGATATCGACACGAGTTTATCTTGCAAGGTGGACTCATAAAAATTTGCATACTGACATTTAGTATATAAATTATGTATTTTGGACCCGAGTTCATCTTGTAAGGTGACTGAAGTCCACAAAATAATTTGTCGGTAGATTCTTTTTTGGGCGATGAGGCAAACCTGCTACTTAAGGGGTGACTAAACTTAGCACTAGCATACTAACTCGTAAATCGTAAAACACACTTTATGTGTAAGAAGTTCGATTGAGAAAATGTTAGAAATAATTGAGTTTGTGATCTTCAGCTATGAGAATCATGCATAACCCATTGGGATCATCCCTTTTTGTGGCAATCTCGTAGCATTTAAATGGTATGAGAAGATGTTGAAGCACAAAGAGTTAAAGTTGAGGCTTAAGCCCACTCCCATCAACCATGTGGGAGTGTAAATCAGGACAGCGGGTACCACTAGACCACAAGGTCTTTGACAAATACTCATACATTTTAGTTTTATCATTATTCAAAAATATTTTAGTGGGTGCAAACAAAAAAAATCAGAATTTAATTAAATGCATTAGTCCATGATTGATAACAACTTCAATCCCAACCCCTCAAAATAATAATAATAATAATAATAATAATAATCTTGTGTGAGACGGTCTAATTTAAGACCTGCAATATTATTTAGTTAAAATTTAATTTAATAATTTTCTATGCGTTCATAACAAAATTATATTTTAACTAAAAAATAGAACTGTTTTATGGTGAAATGGTCCCACACAAAATTTATTCTAATAATAATATATTCAAGACATTAAGTAATAGAAAAACTCTAATATCTTCCATCTTTATGTTTTTAACAAGCAATGCCAAAATGAAATAGGGTTATTTTCAATGTTTAAGCTAATGCATTCCTACCAAGAAATTGAAGTTTGATCTTCTTGAGTGCAACCAAAACATCTTTCATGCTAATCCTTTCTTCAGGTGCATCTTCACAGCATAATAGAAGTAACACATTCTACATACTTGGTGGATATTTCAATTTGATCTTGAGGCAATAAATTCAAGTCTATGACTTGAGCTATTGCATTTGGTAGTAGTGAAGACTCTACCAAGCGCTTTAAGGTTGAATCCCCAGAGAAAATGTTATCACTTGGTTTCATCCTCGTGAATGTCTCCATTAACACAACACCATAACTGTAAACGTCACTCCGAATTGATACCAGCCCTTGAGATCCGTATTCTATAAAATCAGAAGTGAATAAGATATAATATCCATTCATTACTAAAAAAAAGAAAGATTAAAGATGATAATATATATGATTAAATAAGTATCAACAAGATATTGAAATTTGAGATCACCTGGAGCAATATACCCAAATGTAGTCAAGGTCTTCGTATGTGCCATGCTTTGCTCATCATCTAGGAACTTGGCTATCCCAAAATCACTTACATGACCAACCATTTCTTCATTTAGCAAAATATTGCTGGGTTTCAAATCACAATGAACGACTGGTACAAAATAATCATGGTGAAGATACTCCAATGCTGATGCCACATGTATCATTATATCCAGTCTTTGACGTATATCCAAGAAATTTTCATTTGAGTGAAGCCAATTATCTAGACTTCCATTAGGCATGTAATCGAACACCAAAGCCTTGAAGTCTAAATTTGAGCAACTATTGATTACTCGGGCAAAGTTCCGATGTCGTAGGTTACGCATTACTTCACATTCTACATCATAACTCTTGAGTCCACCTTGTATTTCCATGTCAAACACCTTAATAGCACAAGAAGTCCCACTTGACAATATTCCTTTGTAAACAGAACTAAAGCTGCCTTTCCCAAGCAAGTTGCTATCACTTAAACCATGTGTCATGCGTTGCAAATCATAGTATGAAATCCTTGGGGGGATGCACCGTGGTGGTAGATCAATTTCTAATGATTTGTTGGTTCTCTTCTTTCTTCTTTCAAATACAATAATCACAACAACTGCCATTGTTGAAATTGATAGAAAAGCAAATACACTAATAAAAATGTATTTTCTCTTTACTTTATTATGATGAGTTGTGGTGCATTGATGAAACCATGGGGTTCCACATAACGCTTGGTTTGACATAAAAGATTGGTTGGTGAAGTTTGCAAAAGGGCCTCCACTAGGAACTTCTCCACTTAGCTTGTTGTATGAAACATTGAAATGCTTGAGATGCAAAAGCTTTTCAAATGATTTTGGAATTTCACCAAGTAAATTGTTAAGTGATAGATCCAATTCTTCTAAGTTTAACATGTTATCAAGTGACTTTGGAATCAAACCTTGCAAACGATTGTGTGCCAAAGAAAGATTTTGCAGCATCTGCAACGCTCCGAGTGTGCTAGGGATATTGCCCTTAATTTGATTTGCTGATAGATCCATGAGGATGAGGGATTTCAAGTTTCCAATTTCAAAAGACAATGAACCATTTATTGAGTTGGAAGACAAATTCAATTCCAATAGATCTTTGAGACTCCATAAACTTGCAGGTATCGTGGAAGTCAAGTTGTTTGAGTTAAGATAAAAGTATCTTAACGAAGTAATATTCCCAAGACAATCAGGAATTTTTCCACTAAGTCTATGTTTTGCCAAATCCAACTCGCCCAAATTGAGGAGGTGACAAAGCTCAACTGGAATTGATCCTTGCAACTTGTTACTTCAAAGACCTAATATCTGAACCTTTGATAGCCTCTTCATGCTTGTAGGAATAAATCCTCCCAAGTTGTTGGCCTCTAAATGTAAAAATTGTATGTTGCTCAAATTTCTAATTTCTGGTGGTATAGTTCCCATTGTCCCACAATCTCCCATCACAAGAAATTCAAGTTCACTTGAAAAATTTCCTATAGAAGATGGAAGAATTCCATTTAGATAATTTCCACTAAAGAACATTTTTCTTAACTTCCTGTATTTTGTTAGGGAACTAATAAAACTCAGCTCTTTATCAAATCGTGATGACGAGCTATGCAAATTGTTGTATTCTAGATTCAGCCACCCCAACGATCTTAGATCACCGAGAAAACTTGGAATGAAACCCATAAATTCATTTATCAGACATGTCTAGAAATTCAAGTTTAGATGCATTCACAAGAAATGGCGGTATATTCCCACTCAGGCTATTACCACCCATAAATATTGCTATTAGATTTGGTACACTCATCATCACACTTGATGGTATCTTCCCAGACAAGTTATTATCTTGAAGTGACATCATGTATAGCCTTGAAATGTTGAATACTCTTGATGGGATGGAACCTATTAAGTTGTTTACACTTAAATCTAGCAGCTGCAAATTGCTAAGGTCACCCATTTCTAGCGGTATTATCCCTGTAGAGGTTTGGAACCTATTAAGTTGTTTACACTTATCATGGGACATATAAATGATATAATACTTTTCATGAGAAATATAATACGTTTTGTGCAAAATTGTAATATATTTTTCAATCAAAAAATAGTTAATGTTTTTCTTTTTCAGTGAAAATATTGTCAATCAAAGAGTAATACTTTTGAAGGAATAAGTAATACTTACAAACTAATATGTAGTGTGATAACATAGTACTGTCAAAGCGGGCCGGCCCGTCCCACCGTGGGCCTAATTTCTAACGGGTTTTTGGGGGCTGGCCCATTACGCCCGCGGGCTAGGGTTCACGCAACCCTAACCCGCCCCACGCGGGTTGGCGGGCCCCGCGAGCTTTTTAAAAAATTATTTTTATTAAATTTTTTAATATAAATAATATAATTAAATATAATAATATAAATATGTATATAATTAATTATATATAAAAACTTAGTGTACACTAAGATTATATATATAAATAATTTATTTTTTTTAAAAAGGGTTTGGCCCGCAGCCCGCACGGGCTAAACCACGCGGGCCACGGGCCACTTATTTAGTAGCCATAACCCGTCCTACCGTGATTTTGGCCCAGTTTGACAGTACTATGATGACACAATTTATTATCACTAAAAATATTGAAAAAGTATATAATATATAATAATCAACGTTACTCACCAAACAAGTTGGCATTCGCTACGGAAAGAGTCTCCAATTGCCGAAGATTCCCTATTCTGTCAGGAATTTCTCCTGCATATATATCATCAACCTTAAATATTACGCACAGTACTTGACTTCAACTCTGAATGCAATAATGTGAAATCAGTATAAACTTCCTTCGTACCCATCAAATTGTTGAAATCCAGAAATAAGTTTTGAAGGGAGGTTGAGTTCCCAAAACTTCTGGGAATTGGACCCTCCAGCTTATTGAATGACAAGGCAAGATCTAAGAGCCATGAACATCCACTGATATTTGAAGGAAATATTTTTCCCTTCAACTGATTGTGGGATAGATAAATCCCAGAAATTGAAGGTAGATGAGAGCAGATATCCAGTGGAATGTGTCCAGATATGGAGTTGTAACCCAAATCCAAACGTTGCAGCATTGAGAAGTTAAGCACGCAGGGTGGGAAAGAGCCAGAGAGTCCATTAGAGCGCAGGAAGAAATGCTTCATCTTGCGTAGACTACTGTACTCATTTGGAATGTTTCCGGCGATAGCGCCATTTTCATGTAGATAAAAGTACTGTAGCTCAGTTAAGTTTGATAATGAAACAGGAAGGGCACCTGAGAATCTGCAGCCATAGAGGCCCAGGTATGTGAGCTTCTTCAAGGACCCCAACCACGCCGGAATGTTGCCGACGAAGTTGTTGTAGCCGGCATTCAGGTATTTCAGGCGTCGCAGATTAGACAGCCCCTCCGGGAGATGACCGGAGAAGCTATTGTTTAGGAGGTTGAGTTTAACTAGGAAGGAGAGGTTCCCTATTTGGGAGGGCAGGGAGCCGGCGAGGCCTTTGAAGGAGAGGTCAAGGGCGAAGACTCTTTTATGACGACGATTACAGAAAACTCCGATCCAGTCACAAACGGGAGTGGCGGTGGACCAGTTGGACAAGATGTTGTTAGGGTCGGTGGTGATATGGGATTTAATGGCAAGAAGGGCAGACTGGTCGGTGGTGATATTGGTGGAGGAACAACCAAAATTTGGAAGCTGCAGGAGTAGGAGGAGGAAGAATGCATAATGTAAATTGAAATGTCGTAGTATTAAATTCATGATTGATAGTATTAACGTGTTTGTGTCTTTGTGATTGACATGCATGTAGATGCAAAGCAAGTATTTATAGCTGAGGTTCTCCATTCAAACCAAATGACACGTTAAATTAATTAAACTAAAGTAATTTGACTCATATATATTTTATATTCAATTAGAATGAATTATACACCTATGGAAGTTATGTTTTTCCTCTTTTGTTGTGTAACATGGAGCGGGTCGGGTTGAGGAGGCAGTACTATTACGGTACGGTGAAGGGGTAAGTTAGTACATGTACCTTTTAGGATTACATGTAAATATGGTTGACAGGGAATATATCTCGATATACGAACCTACGCGTACTAAACATCTGATCAAATAATCTAACTCCCCGCACAGTGAGGATCCTTTCCCGACCTGCTCCGACCCAACCTAGAGCATTGTGTCCCTTATTAGCTTAATAATAAGCTCCTGCTCTTACTCTTTCGTGTCCCGAGCGTAGGAGATAAGCCCTTAAAGACGATGTACATTGACAGTAACACTTTGATCGGGTCCAAGAGCCACTTGTTGTTCAGGTGAATCTACACGTGAACACATTTCTTTAGACCTTTGGTCTGCCGAGTGCATGAAGGACATGTGGTGTACATGTCAGCCTCCCAACATGTGTCCCCTTCAACCTCCAACCCTTGGTCTAGCTTGTTTTCCCAAGCCACTATACCCGCAATATACAATAACATATACAAAGTATGAATACCCGAGAGTATTTACTCCATCAATGGTGTTTGTAATTGTGGATGTTCTACATCACCTTGTTCCACCTGACTAAGCACTTCGCGAGCTTTGAAGAGGGCACCACCAAGAACTAGTCCCAGGGCCGAAAACCTAAGGCTGTGGCTAATTGGCCAAGAACATTTACATCTTGACTACACCTGTCTCACAAGAGACGACTCACCATTTTAGTAAATAAAGATATCATATGAATGCCTTTTTTATTTTCCTATTAGATGTTTATAATTCTATTATTCAAGGGACCAAAAGTGCAACATTTTTGTAAAGTTAGTCTAAATCCAAAAATAAAAATAAAAAAAACCCATGGATAAATATAATGTAATATTAGACATATTCTTCTAATTATGACTATTATCTTTGATATAAGTTTACAATTAAAGGGTCCCTCAATACTCCTATTTTGAAAATATGTGGAGAAGATAAATCGTATATGATAGGGAATATAAGAGTACGACCGGACGTATACGAACGTGATTGGTCGGAATTAACCATCTCCAAGTTAACCCCATTTCCTAAACAGGGTTCATGTGCTGAACAAGTGTCCAGTAAACTCAACTTCAACCCACGTCGATTAACCGTCGCTATTGATTGGACTTGATTGGGAAGTCCATTAACATGCCTGATCGTTTAGCCTTTTGGCCCACAACTAATTCAAAGATACTCCCTAGACAGGACGCTCACCCATATCACATCTCATCATCTTTTCAGTTTCTAGAGGGGGGATCTTTAGCTTTTTTCTCACTTTAGACACTTCAAACCCACCCTATTTTTGTTTACCGATCTCATAACTTACCAGAGTAGTCATGTTCATCTGGGTTCAGACACTCTAGACTACGAAACTATTAACCCAACTGTATACCTTAACATTTGTTACATTAGCATCATATATATCTTAATTGATCTACAAACTCTACCTTAATTATTTGTACACTAGTATCAACAATAACGTAACGACAAATTAAGCGTAGTTAAGGGTCACACTTGTGTGAGACCGTCTCACGAATTCTTATTTGTGAGACGGGTAAGGGTCGGGTAAAAGCATCATGCAAATGTCATACTTATATGCTCAAATATAACACTAATCAAGAATACAATTTTTGTTACTTATAAGAGAAAAAGTAATACATTTTTCATAATAAGTAATGTTGACAAGTGCCCCTTATTTATAAGGGCAAATATAATACTTTTGAGGAAAAAAATTAATACTTTTAAATCGAAATGTAAAAGTATTGTATTTTCCCTTAAAAGTATTACATTTACCCTTATAAGTAACAAAAATTTTATTCCTGATTAGTATTACATTTGAGCATATAAGTATGACATTTGTGCATATAAGTGTTACATTTACATCTTGACCCGATCCGATCCGATCCGTCTCATGGTGAGACGGTCTCACACAAGTTTTTGTCCGTAGTCAAGTATAGAAGTTTTTGAAAAAGTGTGTGCTCTCTTTTAATGGTCAAATGCGGAAAAACGAAAAAGCATTGCACCTCAGTAAGGGGTTAACATTAATTTCAAACCAAAAATATATTTTATTGGTCAACACCGGAAAAAGCATTGCCCCTCATTAAGGACATAACATTAATTCCAAGTCAAAAATATATTCTACTGATCAATACCAGAAAAAGCATTGCCCCTTTGTAAGGGCTTAACATTAAATTCCAAACTAAGCGAAGCATCTTGTACTCAGATGGCAGAGTAGTGGCTCTCTCATATGAGAGGTCATGAGTTTGAGCCTCAGTGGAGACGATACTGACTCTTTGTGTTCCAATAGATTGAGAAAATTTGTTTGAACAATATAATAGAGTTAGTTGTATTTGAAAATTAAAAATATATTTTACCTTCTTGAGGGGCCAACATAATTTCCCCATTGAAAATAGCGTAGCCCCAGTAAGAAGGCATTGCGCAATACATTTTTTAATTTTAAGCAAGTGCAAATTCTTTAGAAGAACTAGGGGGAAAGAAAAAAACAAAGTGAAAAATTGGAAAAGAAATACGGAGTAACTTTTAAATTTGCTTAAGAAAATTAAATAGTCCTTAATAGCACAATACTAACTACTACTCTCTCTATGTCACCTTATTTGTCATACATACATTTCTTTTTGGTCTGTCTCACAATAATGTCTACATTTTTATAATAATCAAAACTGACATTTTACTTTAGACAACTTACCATTTATATATCCGGACTTTTTACTTTACCCAAGTTACAATTTATATATCCTTTTTTTTTTCTAGATGCAATGGGTCCAAATTCTCTCATTTATTTTTCTTAAAATGCATGTCAAATAGAGCGATTATTGTCCTTGTCCACAAAAGACAAAATTTTCTCATGCCAGGACTCAATCACTTGTCCTTACACACAATCTACAATCTACCACTTAAGAAGAGTAAAAATCACATCATTTATAACATTGATAGGGCCATGGGGGCCATGTGGGCAGTAAAATAGTGAGATATATAGAAGATGAGACACGTGTATGGCTAATGTGAGGGGCTAGTGAAGATGGTACACTTGTCAGTGAATGAAGAAGGTATAGACACGATCGAAAGGGCCTCATCATGTCATCTTGAGACATCACCCCTTGGTTCATTATTACTTCATTTCTAGCTAGCTTAATCGTGTCTTGTGTCCTAAATTTATAGGCACATACTAGAATTTGATTCCTAGCAACTACAATATTATTTCTAGCCCATTACTTGGAATATAACCTTTATTATTCTTTGGGCTGTCAGTTTGGGTCGTTATCTTAGGCATTATGTATATTCTTTTGGGCTTAGCACCCTGAGAAATAAAGTTATTATTTTTCTAACTTCCACTTTGTATATCTATACCAGATTTATAATAGGTTTAGTTCCCGCAAAACTAACATTGGCACCGTCTCTGGGGATTGCTAATTAAGAAACCCACGTGTTCCTAGCTAGTTTCTACCTGTTTTACCCTACACAAAAATCCTGATTCGATTCCTAGCAATTACAGTATTATGTTTAGCCCATTACTTTGGATTGTTATCTCGGACATTGTGTATACCATTTTGTATTATTTTTCGACCCCATTTTGTATATTTGTACCCATTTTATGATGGATCCGGTTCCTGATCAAGTATAATGCACAATAATTTTGGATTGAAAAAAAGACATAAAATATGAGGTATAATTTTTTCTCGCTTTTTATATGTAAGTTAGATATTAGTTTTTTTTTTTTGGTAAATCCATCGGGCCGGGTCCGTGTAACAGTCCGGGGCTAGCTCAGGGGCAATCATCACTTGTGGGAATCGAACCCGAATTCTCTCGAAATTCTTCCCCACAAAAAGAGCTCACTTGTAACTTGAGTTACTCCATTGGGTTAAGTTAGATATTAGTTAATTTAAGAAGAAAATGTGTTTTAATGTTTCAATTATACAACTTTCGCTATTTTAGTTTATATGTTTCAGTTGTTGCATAATGTACTTCTACCCCTAAAAAAATGTAAATTTCATTGCTTGAGCAATACAACTGTGAACTTTCAATACTATTTAACTAGCATATTACTAATGAAGGTAATGCTCAAGCGGAAATCCAATAGGGTAGCTCAAGTGGCAAGTGAGCTCTCTTTGTAGGAAAGAATTTTGGGAAAACCGGGGTTCAATTTTCACAAGTGATGATTTTCCCTGGGCGCCTTCCGGAGTGAACGTGGGTGTACCTGGATTGTTAAACGGAAAAAAAATGCTCAAGCGACTAATATTGTAAATTTGTTATTATTATTATTATTATCGCTGTCGTCGTTGTAATAATATTAAAATTGTACCGATAATTGGAAAACTAAAAATTTATTTTTGTTTTAGTACTATTGACTACTATATGTTCAATATACTTTTTCTATTTGTTATAGTTTAAAGAGTCAATAAATCAATAAATCACCACTCCATCACTAAGATTCGATTCTATGATATTCCTTGTAAGAAGGAGAGCCATAAAAGCACTAACTAAGCACAAGGTGTTTGACCCTTTTTTTCTTCTTAATTTGAGCAAATTAATATATAAAATACGGAGTAAAAATTAAATTTAATTAAATATTGTTAATGTTTTATATTATTATTCTTAATAAAAATTATATTATATTCTAAGTTACTACTCTAAAAATGACACGTGTACAATCTAGAATGATCGATCAAACGCCACGTTTAATGCCACAAATCAAAGATTCAAGGGGTTCACGGGCTCAACATAGCCAACCGTGGTCCCCTAGTTCACGAGCTATAGGATTAAGCCCAGCTTGGAATTATTGTTTAATTTGATGACACGACAAAAAATGCTGATCTCTGTCTCATGCTACATTTTGCTAAACACCACCAATTTATAAGACCAAAGTATCACAACCATAGAAAAATGGGACATTGATTAGATTATATTGTCCCACAATATATCAACGTAAGGTGAAAAATGTAATGGCACAATATATATATATATATATTTTTATACATTAGACATCATCTTAGTTTACCTTAGACTAATCTTAAGTTTTCAAAGTTATTGTACAGTAGTTGATCACTAGAGGAAGTAAATTGCAAGTCGTCTCGTCAATCTCCATGTTCTCACCCCTAACCTACATGTACATTCTGCACACAAATGTCTTCATTATTTCCTTTGATCGGTCAAGATTTTTCTGTCACCCCATAGATAGATTCTCAGTGAGATTCGAGCTCCCACATTATCCTGGTAAATATTTCTATTGTCTGAAGTTGATGTACATTCATTAATGTCTACAAAGTTTTTAGTATCAAAACTTAAAATGAGATAGCATTATTTGCAATGTTTGGCAAGTCTTATGTTATTTACCAAAGCTTGGAGAGCATATAAATATGTGGTGAAACAATATTCTTCTAAATGTAGCCATTTCTCTCTCTATATATAGCCATTTCTCAAAGGAACCGGCCGGCATGAGTTGCTCACAGGGATAAAGTCTGAGAAAAAATATCAAGATCAAGCCTCACCAGGTGTAGGAATAACTTCTTAAACGGAGAGGGACTCTTTACATGTAGTACCATGATTTACATCCTTTCAGACGCTCGGTTAGGTCAGATTGGGGAAGAAATGTAGCCATTTCTCTCTCTATATATAGTAGCATTATCTGTCCCTCTTTTCTATCTACTCAAAACTAGAATCCTCCTAAACCAAACATGAAAACCCTCCATTTTCTCCCTCTACTCATTCTCTTCATCACCATCACCCTCACGACAGCATCCCCACCCTCCTCATCATCATCAGCACCACCCCCCATGAAAAACCTAAGCAACGACACAATCTACAGAATCTCCAAAAACCTCTGCTGGAACTGCCTAGGAGAGGCACTACAGTTCCTATTCCGACACAACCTCGTCAGGGCGTCCAAGTGGGAGCCCCCACTCGCGTGGGACCCCCAGCTGGAGACCTACGCCACGTGGTGGGCATCCCAGAGAAAGGCAGACTGTCGCCCCATGCACTCCTTCCCAGAAGGGGATTTCAAGCTGGGAGAGAACATATATTGGGGGAGTGGGTCCACGTGGACCCCGGGAGATGCTGTCAAGGCTTGGGCTGATGAAGAGAAGTATTATGACTATGGTGCAAATAGGTGTGCTGAAGGGGAGGTGTGTGGGCATTACACTCAGATTGTGTGGAGAAAGAGTGTGAGAGTTGGGTGTGCTAGGGTTGTGTGTGATGATGGTGATGTTTTCATGACATGTAATTACTACCCACCTGGGAATTATATTGGTGAGAAGCCATATTAGTGTTATATTTATCTCACATATATATATATATGTACATGTGTGAATTGAATCATATTCGTTACACTTCTGTTTATCATAAATGATTGTATAATATACTACTGAGTATTAAATATTATTGGAATAAGGGTCAGGTTATCGAATTGCGCACGAAACTGCAACTAGGCCACTAAAGCTGATTAAAAAAACTGCAATTGATGAGTCATTGAACAATTGCATCTTAATAGGGATAATTCTCCCGATCTACATATTCTACTCCCGCGCGCTCTACCGTGTTGACTGGTCTTCGCCTCATAACCGACCATTACGGGCTAATTCAAAGGGGCTAAAAGGTCTTTTGCGGGACACGCTAATAGCCCGGATAGATCGGGGCGCCGATCAGCGGAGAAGCTGCTCCCCCGGGAACCCGCACGCACTGGTAGCACGACATTTGGCCCTAAGGTAGTGGGTCGACCTCTAGCCCGGTGCATGCTCACCACGTGTTGGTCATGCCGTAGGTTCGATAGTTGTCCCCTATTCCTCTATAAATACCGTATTTAATGCGGCGAGAAGGACTTTTGGCTTTTTCCTAGCCTCTAGATATTAGTCAAAGAAACCGAGAATCTCTGACCCACTGTCACGTTGACCGGACCCCCTTTGTGTACTTCACATTGTACCCGATCCATTTATCAATAAAAAGTATTTTTTTGTTACACCCCGTATTTTACTCTAACACATCTAAAGTGACCTATTTACCCATTGATTACTGACGTAATGGTTAACGAATTAAAATATTTTTTAAATCCTATTTTAATAATTTTAATTAAACTGTTTACCCTACCCCATCCCTGCCTTCGTCTCCAGGCTATCGGAGATGAAGAACCAATATTTGTCTCTGGCATGGAGACGAAGGTCGTCAAGACAGGGGTGGATTTTTTAAAAAATAATTAAAAATTTTAAATATTTTTTTAAAATTTATTTTTAAATTTTTGAAAGATTGATGTGTAAGTGGATATTAAAAAAAGTCATGTTAATTTAAATAAAATGATGTCATTTTGGATTAAAATCTACGTTATGTATGGTAGGTGGAACCTAACCCATAATATAACGATCTCCACAACACACATTGCCATTTAATTTGGGCCAAATGATTAACTCATTAAATTAATTTGGTAAACAATCTAATTAATTAATTAGCTCAATTGGGCCAAAACTTCAAATAGTAATGAATTCTGGATTAATTTGTATAGCAATTCAACCATGTTGTCTATACAAATTTTCGTTTTTTATGGCGATGACCATCTTTTCCAGACATCCATGGCTCTCCATGAAACGTGGTTGAAAAAATGCTAGACGCTCCTTGGACGCTCGGGGAGCGCCTAGTGCCTAGGACGCTTAGGCAGGGATTAAACAGTACCGAGGCACTAGTGTATTTTTTTTTTAAATTTGTTTAAGTATTTTTAATTTTTAAAGACTAATAATTATAAATTATATAATACTTTAATAGTTAATACTAAAATATTAAATATTAACCTAAAAAATATCTAGACTTTGTACAATTTAGGGTTATTTTGCTCAAAACGATGTTGTTTTGAGTGAAATAACCCAATTGGTCGACTAGGCGGCCTAGTCGGTGCCTAGGAGGCCTAGGCGATCAATGCCTAAGCGGAGCTTAGGCGTCGCCTAGCCGGCCAGCCGCCTAGACCACCATTTAAGGTGATATGCTAGGCGGTCGACCCGCGCCTAGCGCCTAGACGGGAATTAATCGGCGCCTAGACAAGATTTTTACAATATTGCCATGAAGTGAGAAAGTCGTTGGTTGTATTAAAAAAATATTTAAAATAGAAAAAAATATTTTTAAAAATCATTTAAATTAATGATTGTGTTAGCCATGTAGGATTAACGGGTTAAACAAGTTAATTAGAACTCAATTGAATATTTTTTCTGATTTAGGGGGTTAATTTAAATGAAACTTTTTGAACTTGTGACAATTGTGCCAGCTGTGTTTGGCAAACCTAGCTGAAAGCTAAAAAGTTATAAGCTAGAAGTTGAAAAGTGAAGAGCTGTTAAGCTAGCTGATATGCTTAAAAGTGTTTGGTAAAATTAGCTTTTTGATAAGTTGATAAATGTAAAAATGCTAAAAAAAGAAATTTTCATAAAATTTAAATACTTTTAAATTTAAATAAGTTTGTTTACATATTAAAATTTAACATTTTGAAATGAAACTATTAGCATAATCCTGGCTTGTGTATGCATACGGGAATCGGCGACGATGGCGAAACGGTGGAGGAGAGAGGCTGTATATATATATTTCATCGAAGGATCAATGGACTTATGAATGGACGATTTGGAGTAGGAACTTTAAGGAGTTGCTGGGTGGTGAAGAGTTGCGGGAGAGGATGAATAAAAATATAGGAGAAGAGAAAATGCCAAAAGGATTTTAATTGGGATGAGTAAAGGATGCCATTTATTTAAAATAATAAGGATAAAGATGGAAAAAAGTTAGGAAGCTACTAGCTTAATTATTTTCATAACATTACCAAACAAAACTTATAGCTTATTAATTAGTAGCTTAAAATAAGCTATAAGCTCATAGAAAAAGTTCTACCAAAGAGAGCATACTATCCGATAAACTTAGAGGCTAATTTAGCTCTTTTACCAATCAATTGTAGTTTAATTCCATGATTTGGACTTTTCAGTGGCCTAGTTAATTGCAACCTTTTGAGTTTGGTGATACAATTGCATTTTCGTATTGAGTTCAGTAGCATATCGAACATTATTCCTTCTTAATTTTGACAATTCTGATTAATAAATCTAAGGGAAACTTTACGATTAAGGGTGCGTTTGGAAACCCGGAAAATGAATTTTGGAAATCATTTTTCGGGTTTCCAATGTTTGGATAAATGGGGAAAATAGGGGTGCGGTCGAAGGGATATTCCATAAAGTGATTTCCTCTTTTTTGGGAAAGTCATTTTCCGTTTGCAGCAATAGAACAACCAATGACCCGCTACTGATGCCACCACCAAGTACCACCCCCATCCACCACCACCACCCACCACAACCACCCCTTACCCCTCACCCCCACCACCACCACCCACCACAACCACCCCTTACCCCTTACCCCCACCACCACCACCCACCACAACCACCCCTTACCCCTNTTGATAAGTTGATAAATGTAAAAATGCTAAAAAAAGAAATTTTCATAAAATTTAAATACTTTTAAATTTAAATAAGTTTGTTTACATATTAAAATTTAACATTTTGAAATGAAACTATTAGCATAATCCTGGCTTGTGTATGCATACGGGAATCGGCGACGATGGCGAAACGGTGGAGGAGAGAGGCTGTATATATATATTTCATCGAAGGATCAATGGACTTATGAATGGACGATTTGGAGTAGGAACTTTAAGGAGTTGCTGGGTGGTGAAGAGTTGCGGGAGAGGATGAATAAAAATATAGGAGAAGAGAAAATGCCAAAAGGATTTTAATTGGGATGAGTAAAGGATGCCATTTATTTAAAATAATAAGGATAAAGATGGAAAAAAGTTAGGAAGCTACTAGCTTAATTATTTTCATAACATTACCAAACAAAACTTATAGCTTATTAATTAGTAGCTTAAAATAAGCTATAAGCTCATAGAAAAAGTTCTACCAAAGAGAGCATACTATCCGATAAACTTAGAGGCTAATTTAGCTCTTTTACCAATCAATTGTAGTTTAATTCCATGATTTGGACTTTTCAGTGGCCTAGTTAATTGCAACCTTTTGAGTTTGGTGATACAATTGCATTTTCGTATTGAGTTCAGTAGCATATCGAACATTATTCCTTCTTAATTTTGACAATTCTGATTAATAAATCTAAGGGAAACTTTACGATTAAGGGTGCGTTTGGAAACCCGGAAAATGAATTTTGGAAATCATTTTTCGGGTTTCCAATGTTTGGATAAATGGGGAAAATAGGGGTGCGGTCGAAGGGATATTCCATAAAGTGATTTCCTCTTTTTTGGGAAAGTCATTTTCCGTTTGCAGCAATAGAACAACCAATGACCCGCTACTGATGCCACCACCAAGTACCACCCCCATCCACCACCACCACCCACCACAACCACCCCTTACCCCTCACCCCCACCACCACCACCCACCACAACCACCCCTTACCCCTTACCCCCACCCCCACCATCCACCACCACCACTACTACTACAACCGCCAGCACCACCATCATTGTATATTTTAAATATTTAAAATTAAAAATAATTATGGTCATTTTCCAGAAAATGAATCAAACACATCAAGATAGTTTTTCAAAATGCAACCAAATACTGAAAAGGAAAACGTTATCTGAAAAATGACTCATTTTAAAAATAAATAAATAAAATTTGGAAGTCATTTTCTTTGGTTTCCAAACGGACCCTAAATTAAAATATGTTATAAGTGGATAACGTTGTTAGATCAGATCAAATGATCTTAATATTAATCAACTGGATCAATAAAATAGTAAAGTAACGTTGTAATTGAGTAAAACCTTTTCAATTTAAGTAGTAAAAAAACAACATAAAGTAGACAAAAAGGGATAATTTGTGCATGTCATGCTGAGTACTCATGCATACATTGATACTCCATAATATTAAATTCTATTCGGAGCTAGCAATTCAGTTTGTGAGTTCGTGGATCAAAACCCATGTCTGCCCAATCCCACAAAGGAACACAAACATCCCAGAAATTATTCTGCAAAGATGATGAATCTTCTACGGATTCTGGGACAGCCTGCGGATGGGAGGAAGATGACTGCGCCGCCATGGCTTCTGGTACTGTTTGCAGGTGTGGAGATGGCGGCTCTGGAGCTCGAGGGACAGCAAAAATGGCAGCTGGGGCAGACAGACGCCGGTCGAATCCGCGGTCAAACCTCGCCTTCTTATAAATACGGCACAAGCTGAACTCGTGCTGTAACTGCATGAGTATTGATATTGTTAGGATCAAACGTTTACTCTATGTGAAAAGTTATAACTCATAGTGAAGGCATAACTTAATTTTCTTGTACACCACCACATTTTCGAGTGTTAAACTTGGTCTTTCTAAAGACCGGATGCTGAACTTGGCCTTTCAGCGGCTTAAGCCAGCAATCCCTCTAGCCACAAACATAATTATTTTGTTGGACGGGCAAGAGAAGCCCACAATTACTATGTACATGAGATAAATTCTACCACAATGAGACATTTTCGAGTGTTGAACTTGGCCTTTCAAGAGACCGGATGCTGAACTTGGCCTTTCAACCGCCTAAGCCAACAATCCCCCTAGCCACAAGCATAATTATTTTTTTTGGACTGACAAGAGAAACCCACAATTACTATGCAAAGGTGTGCATAAGATAAATTCTACCACAAGGAGACATTTTCGAGTGTTGAACTTGACCTTTCTAGAGACGGGATGCTGAACTTGGCATTTCACCGGCCTAAGCCAGCAATCCCCCTAGCCACAAGCATAATTATGTTTTTTGGACTGCCAAGAGAAACCAAGAATTACAATGCAAAGGTGTGCACGAGATAAATTCTACCACAAAGGAGATAAACTAGTTTAGATTGCCCATAACCAAAAACACCAATCGATGTTCCTATTAGAAGTCGAACTTGTAAACTACGTCAAAAGTTATAACTCAAGGTGTAACTTTATTTCCTTATACACCACCACATTTTCAAGAGCCAAATGTTAAACTTGACCTTTTAATTGAGATGTAATAAGATGGTAAACTTGACCTTTCACCGGCGTACGCCAACAATCCCCCTTGCCACAGGCATAAATATTTTTTTTTGACTGACAGGGGAACCCCACAACTACTAGGCAAAGGTGTGCATGATATAAATTATGCCCATAATAATCAAAATTGACAGGTTCAAACCAAAAACACCAATGAACTGCTCTTGTTAGGGGTTGAACTTATAAACTTGCACTTACTAAGTTAAAAGTCTGACCAACTTGATTGCATATTGAAGATGGAACAGAATACATACATACCTGTACATCAGACATTGTAGCTGTACGAGGAGGTTGTCCCAGAATGGCTCTGTACTCTATCATCTTCCATTCTGTTTTTATACCTGTGGGAGCCCTACCTCTGTAGAAAATCATGGTTCTTTTAACTCCTACTATTTCATTATTATTTGAATACATGAGAGCGGGGATACCAGCTGCTTTCCAGTATCCTTGTGGTGTAAGCCTCTTAGGCTTTCCTCCACGGGATATATTTTCTTGCATATCAACAAAGAAAAAGAGCTCTTCTAGCTCATCACCCCTACAACGCTCTCCAACTAGCTCTGTTTTCATATCATAAAAACTATTATTCAGTAAATCAACGCACAAAGTTAAACCATTTTCACTAGCTATATATATATATATATCATCTCCTAATCTCTACTTTGTACGTGCATGTTAAAGCAAGAAATTACTAAGCCAATATAATGCTTCTTTCATACCAAAAAATCAAGAAAATGCTTTATTTTTAAACTATTTTTGAGTCTCTTTCAGAAATTGTTAGGCATCTGTTTAATATGAGCTTGATAAGACGTCAAGACCTAGGTGAATCTAGCAGGGATGATCATGGTTTGGTTCGAATTGAATCGTGCACTGTAAAAATTAAACCGGAACCTAATTCGTCGATTCCGGATTTCAAACTTGAATCAAAAAATAAAAATAAAAAGAAGAACAACAACAACAACAATAATACCAAAAGGGGAAGCAAATGAATCTTAAAAAATATAACATAAAAAAGGTAAGAGGACTAGGTGGACTTTGATTCTAATTATTAGAATATGACTCTTAAAAAATATAACATAAAAAGGGTAAGAGGATTAGATGGACTTTGATTCTTATTAGAATATGACTAACATAAAAATGGTAAGAGGACGATGTGGATTTTTGATTCTTATTAGAATTTTGATAAGGTACATAGTCAATTTCATCTTGATACATTAAGTGCAAAGCGCAGAGTTATTTTTATTTTTTTAGTTGAACTTTAAATTTTAAATATTTGATATAACCATTTAAAAAAAATTCAAAAATAGTACGTTGTTGAATCTATATTATTTTAAAAATAAACAGAATTTACAAAAAAAAAAAAAAAAAAAAAAAATGAACCGCGGATTCAGAACCGAACCCTCTAGGTAGTTGGATCAGATTCTGATTGCCTTCTTGGTTTTTAATCCCTTTATAGATTTTTTTTTATTTTAACTCTTGATTTTTCCGTGTACTAAGAAAATAAAATAAAAACTAAACGACCCTACAAAAAATGTTGCAAGAAATTAGTAAGCAAATGCTTTGTCTCTCATACAAAAAATTCAAGAAATTCTTGAAAGTGCTCTTTTGCAGAACTATTACTAAGCCTTCTAAAAAAGTATATTAAACATACATTTAATATGAACTTGACTAGGTTTAAGTCTAGCCGATCTGATCAGATCGTGATTGTCTTGTTGATGATTTGTTTTCCCTTTTTAATTTTTATCTTTTGAACATTTGATTTTTCCGGTCTACCCACAAAAAAAAAAAAAATGACACTTCTAAACCCTAGTACAAATATTTGCAGACATTATTTAAAATGAACCCTAATCATAATAATCACCTTTCCCAAAGGAGAATTGAAGCATGAGGAGAGGAGAAACATAAATTAAAGTAAATGATTTGCAAGGAATTGGAAAAAGAAAAACACATAAACTGTGCGTATGTTTATGTGCAATACTATACTAACGTACGAGGTAGATCCCATGGACAATGATCGTAAATGTTGACGACAGGAATAACCGCATCCATGTCTTCCCTGTCGCCTTGGAGCTTGTGTTTGAGATAGAAGCAAACTAATTCTTCCTCAGTGGGGGAAAATCTGAAACCCTGTGGATAATCCTCCATTATTATTGTCTCATCCGCAAATATATTAAACATATTACATTGTTATATATTTATATAAGCTGGGAGAGAAAGATGATGACGAAAGAATAGATCAGAAAACCATGTAAAAAGAAAACCACTAACCCATCCGTTGGAATAAGAAAACCGCCAATCTTTTCCAACATAGTACTGTAGTTGATGTGGATTGAGATTGGTTCCCAACCCTAAATTTCAAAAAAAAGTGGGACCCTAATGTACGTAAAGCAATTTTACTTTCATTTTCATGCTTTTTTTTTTGGTCATCTCTTCTGTTTTATTTGATGATGATGTTCAAATTGGAGTTGAAACAACTCAACTAAGTTAAAGAATATTTGAAAGGATGAATTGATACATTTTTGGGCAGTACTAGTCGAGTTGGTCAATCTATACTATATATATTGACGTGGTAATGACAAGGTTTCAAATTTGATTCTCACTATGAGCAGTACATTTACCTTCTTGAATTTAATTTGAACCAATAGCCGATCGGTTATGGACAACCTACGCTCGCCTACATCCTTATGATTCTTTGTTGTTGCGGGATTTCTCGTAAATCAAAGAATGAATTGATAATTCTGCCTTCTAAATGTAGTCAAAGTGTCTCAAATATACTCATAAGAAGGATAAATACATTCTTTTAATTGTAACATATTCTCTGCTTATTGACGTTTGGTTAAGGATGGATGAGTCCCTTTCACTCAATTATATTCTACAAATAATAATAATCATAATAATAATAATAATAACAATAATAGTGAGAGTACAAAAAATTCATTACACTTAACTAGCTAGAATTTGCATGCCATATATAAGGGATTTATTTCATATATTTGACAACATTTGCATGCACAATAATGACTTTACACAAATTATTATTGTTGGCCGTTGGCTAAATAGGCCGAGTTGAGCCCATGCTCGATTCAAGACATAGTGCTGTGACTTACCATGGAGGGGTGTGGTTAAATGGTTAATGTGTACTTATTTATCACCAATTGATTTTAAGTAGGATATAACAACTATATAATCATAGAATTTTATGGTTAAGTGTCCTCATAGGATGGGTGACGCACTGGAAACTAAGCATATAGATCATGTTATATATTTTTACTCTTCTAATTATTTTTTTAAAAATAATTTCTTTTGATTTCGTGCTTCTTCAGATCCTATTTGTAGGGCGGAGATAGGAATGGTCAAGTCTATAATCTTATTGCTCGAAACTTGGAGTTAGCTTGCCATGCAAGTATTAAAAAAAATTATACATTTGATATTAGTTATAACTTTCGACATAGTGATAATTGGTAAACATTTTATCATATATGGCATATACATATATAGTTTGCATGAGCAAGTATTAAAAAAAAAAAAAGATTCAAATTATAATATGAACAATATGTTAATACAATTTGCACATTATGCTAAAAGTGTATGCACTACATATGTTGGGTTGAAGCTTAGAGGATCGAGTTCATCATCTTACCATCAAAACGTGAAATTGACTGTTATGTAATTATAATGAAATAAAATTACACATACGCTAATAGTTATAACTTTTGGCATACTAATAAGCGTTTGATGTTGAAAATATTGTATTATGCCTTGTAGTCTTCAACAATATATTGTTGCATCTGTATGCACTTAATATATACAAAAATATATGACCTCATTGCGCGTAAACTCATCGTCACGAACAATATAATAATCTTTTTGTACAGGGAAAACAAGGAATGAAATTAAAAACATATGAAGTCCTAGAGTCAGCAGTCAACCGTGGTCTTTTAAATAATTATAAGATTATTTTGTCCTTCTTTGAAAAGTTGAAATATTTGTTATTTCAGTACCGTTGTAAAGAAAAGTAGGAGAAGTTTGCATGAAATTATCCAATATGCAATTTCATATCATCCCAATATATAGCATATGTTGTTGGGCTTCTAACCCAACATCTTCCACCAAAATGTGGTGTTAACTTTTAAACACAAGTATAAAAAAATATAAAAAATAAAAAATAAAGAAAATAAAAAAGTTACACATCATTATTAGCTATAATCTTTTCGCTCGTAGTAAACATTTAATTTTGATAATTGATATCACAATTTAAAATCCCGCTAATTAAAAATAAAATTATGTCTTTGCTACTATACATTATATTGAAGTGATTCTCCTATATGGGAGGTTATGGTTTAAGCTCCAATGAAGGCGGTAATACTAAAAAAAAAATATTATACATTTTGACTTGGGGCACAAAAGTCCTACCTGTTAACAGAAAACCAAGTAATGTTTTTTAGTTTAATGCTGAGACAGAAACCATTCAAACCAATGTGACGTGGAGTGCGTACATCTGTAGTGATGTTAATTATGTTTTTCAAATGTTCACATTCCTAATGTGGAAAGTTAGAGAGGAATTATGTCTTGTGTTCCCCACATTTTTTTGGTGAATATTTCTTTCTTCCAGTATGCTTCCGCCGCAGTTGATGAATTTTAAGAAGATTTGTGTGTCATTAATATAACAATGTTTGGAAAATGTTTGGCAAATCACATATAATCAAATCAAAATGTCGGCTTTAATGTTCAAATGCATAATAGTATTTTTTTTTTTTAAAGTTTGGTGATCTCAGTAAAACTGGACTAATCTTAAGCTTACAGAACTCCGTCCCTAGAGTCATTACATAGATAAACCGTGAGTCGCGTAATCAGTCCACTGATCATATCCTAATCTTCATTTAGACCTTTCAACATTTTAAAGCCTTTTTTACCATTCCAATGACCTTTAAATTAAGCAATAAGCCAACTATATTAAGCTCAGGACTACATTATAGTATCTTAAATCTAGATATAATAGTCATACATTGAGTCTCGCACCATGCAATCATATAGGCAAAATTATAGCCTGGATCCTAGTACACTTTATATTGTGAAAATTAGATTAATTTGATTTTGGTTCAAATTATGTATCTACAATTGATATATATTACATACATTTAGTTAACAGATTATGTATTGGAAATAAAATTAAGGTACATAATATGTTAACTGCATGTATATAATATGTTAATTGCAACTGGTATACATAATCTATTAATTTGAAAATTTATAATATGTTAATTGCATGTACATAGAGAATCTATCATGCACATAGTGAAACTGTTTGATAAAACTTATTTAGGAGCTTATAATTTAGTTTAAACTACTAATAAGATGTAAGTTCTGTTTCGTAATGTTTCCAGAATAAGCTAGTAGCTTAAAATAAGAGTTTTTTTTAAAACACTACTTTTAGGTAGCGTTTCTAAAATAAGCTAGTAGCTCTTTAACTCCTTTTTTTCATCTTTATCCTTATTGTTTTAAATAAATGACATCCTTTACCCCTACTAATTAAAATCGTTTTGGCATTTTATCTTCTCCTATATAGGTTTGTATTATAGATTCTTAAGATTAAAACATAATTATATATATATTTTGTGTTGATTGTAAACTTATTATTTTCATTTCTTTTGTAGAAGAACTCAGACTATAAAAAAATTTCGTAATAAATCTATGAGCAAATTGTCATTTTGGTCCACTGACTATAGGGGTCCTATTAATTTCCATCCACGACTTTCAAAAGTGTTAATTGCATACCATGACTTTTCAATTTGTATCAATTTCGGTCACTCCGGCCAGATTACCGGCCAAATTCGCCGGAAAATTCAAAACCCTAAAAATAATGAGGGTATTTTAGTCATTTCACACATGTTTTTTCTTCTTCTCCAGCGTCTCTTCTTCTCCGGCGGACCTGCCCTGCTTCTCCGACGTCTTCTTCTTCTCCAGCGAACCTGCCAGAGAATTTCATATAATAAGTATCAAAATCTCATCTTTAAAAAAAATAAAAAAAAAAGGTATTAAAATCTCATGTTTTATCAAAAATTTTGAACAAACATTTGAGTTTTACTTGTTGGATCAAGTATTCAAGTCGATCCACTATCTATCTACAATACCTAAAATCAAACATTATATTTACCTTGGTGCCATCGTCTCTAATACTCGAACACGATGGCTTCGACAGTTGTCGTCGGCGGTGAACCGGGTGAAGTTAATGTACAGCTCCGGATTTTGTTTGAATAGATCCGAGATTTGTTTGTCCGCTCGGAGGTTGTCTCCGTGGGCTTCGAAATCCGTAATCGCTCGGAGAAACGAGGCGTAAATTTGATCGTCTTTCAAGAATAAGGATGGGGTTATCACAGAGATGGAAGTAGAGATCATTTTTGGTAACTTAATTAGGTTGTCGGAGAAGAAGAAGACTCCGGAGAAGCAGAGCAGGTCCGCCGGAGAAGAAGAAGACCTGGAGAAGAAGAAAACATATGTGAAATGACTAAAATATCTTCATTATTTTAGGGTTTTGAATTTTCCGGTCGGAGTGATCGAAATTGATACAAATTGAAAAGTCATGGTATGCAATTAACACTTTTGAAAGTCGTGGATGGAAATTAATAGGACCCCTATAGTCACTGGATCAAAATGACAATTTGCTCTAAATCCATTGCTTATGCAAATATGCAATGGAAGATTTGTGGTCTAAGTTATTTGTAGATAACTATGCAAATGGTGAAGGTTGTGTTGCACCCACTATGAAACTATTTAAATTTTATGAAGATGTCATTTTTAGTTTTTTTACATTTATCAGCTTATCAAAAAGTTAATTTTACCAAACACTTTTAAGCATAATCAGTTAATTTTACAGTTCTTCAGTTTTCAACTTCTACCTTATACCTTTTCAGCTAAGTTTGACAAACATAGCTTTAGTCCACAATATAGATTTGAGCGTTACTCAACACCTTGGGCCCTAGTTACGTCACCTTAATTCACCTTTAGAAATTGTGTGGAATATTGAATGATATGGCATAACACTTTACAGCCATTAATGAAGACCTTGAAGCCCACAAAACCATTTAATAATCTAACATAAGCCCACTTCCTAGTCATTAATGTCGTCTCTTTTTGTATGTTGTTGCTTTATTTTATTTTTTTTATTTATTTTGGACTTTTGGTACGTCAATGAGACCCCAACTACACTAGTTTGTGTGTGGCTGCTTTATGACATGGAGAGCTTTCCTAATGACATTGAGGTTAATGGATTCTCTGTTCAAACTAATATGCTACTATTACTCTTTTTTGGGGAGCCTTTTTTGGTGGAAGGAAAAGCATTTTAATTTTACGTTAAAATTTATGTTTATGCCCTTTGTGAGGGGCAACGCGCTTCTATCTACTTTGAAATTTGAAAGAAGTTTTGTTTTACATCCCCTTTTAGACGCTAGCTCGAGTTATTTCTTTATATGATTGTATAATGCATTGTATATGAACATAATATTTATTTTTTGTATAATGTGTGCATGTCCATGACTACTTTTGAATTTCTATTTTTCTTTTATTTCGAAATTTGGTGATTTTAAGAAAGTTATTGTGATTAAATATTAATGTGTGCATATCTATGAATTAAAAATTTCTATTATTACTGAGTATTTTATTTTGAATTTTCACATTTTAAATATTTAATTTTAAATTTTAATAAATATGCAGTAAAGTAAGTTGCACAATTTCTTGCCCAATATTCACGGTACGGTGTGTATGCATTATTTCTCCTCCAACAATTTCATAGCAAACATACAATATATCTTTTTGTGGAATTCATGGCCAAGACTTTGGACTATTTTGATAAATGATGGATCTGCCAAAATATAATTCATTCTAGTCAAATTAAAAATTCATTTCGGGTGGAGATGGCAACAAAAAGAAGCACGGATCACGCCAATTAATAGAGTTCTGTGTTGCAAAACCTATGCTTATGGTACTATCTAGTGAAGGTGCTTTCTTCTAAAACTGTTATTGCATCAGTTAATCCAACATGTCCGCCATATGTCATAATTATGCATTCTTGAAATACTTACTTTAATGAAAAATTTGATAATCTTGCATTGATATACACTAGGATACCATACTTTGATAAATTCTGAAACACTAATTTAAAAATACACCTTGGACATTGGACTATTCGCACAAAGCAGGTGTGGTAACTAATTACTTTTTATAAGAGTCTTTTTTTTTAGTACAACCGACCTTATTACATTGTAATATATGTTCATCCATACTTTCTCTAACATGTTGAAGCATACATTGTAGTATCTGTTCATCCATAATTTCTCAACTTGTTGAAGCACACAAAGAATTAATATCGACTCCACTGGCATTTGGTTTGAATGGAGAATAGAACCTCAGCTATAAATATTTGCTTTACATCTACATTTCAATCACAATACAATCAATCATGAGTATAATACTACAGCATTTCCATTTTCATTATGCATTCTTCTTCCTCCTACTACTCCTGCAACTTCCAAATTTTGGTTCTTCCTTCACCAATATCACCACCGACCAGTCTGCCCTTCTTGCCATCAAATCCCATATTCTAGACCCTAACAAAATCTTGCAATCCAACTGGTCCACCGCCACTCCCGTTTGTGACTGGATCGGAGTTTTCTGTAACACTCATCGCCGTCACAAAAGAGTCACCGCCCTTGACCTCTCCTTCAAAGGCCTTGCCGGCTCCCTGCCCTCCCAAATAGGGAACCTCTCCTTCCTAGTTAAACTCGACCTCCGAAACAATAGCTTCTCCGGTCATCTACCGGAGGGGCTGTCTAAACTGCGACGCCTGAAAGTCCTAAATTCCGGCAACAACAACTTCGTCGGCAACATTCCGGCGTGGTTGGGATCTCTGAAGAAGCTCAAATTCCTGGGCCTCTATGGCTGCAGATTCTCAGGTGCCCTTCCTGTTTCATTATCAAACTTAACTGAGCTACAGTACTTTTTTCTACATGAAAGTGGCGCTATTGCCGGAAACATTCCAAATGAGTACAGCAGTCTACGCAAGATGAAGTATTTCATCCTGCGCTCTAATGGACTCGCTGCCTCTTTCCCACCCTGCGTTCTTAACTTCTCAATGCTGCAATTTTTGGATTTGAGTAACAACTCCATATCTGGACACGTTCCACTGGATATCTGCTCTCATCTACCTTCAATTTCTGGGATTTATCTATCCCACAATCAGTTGAAGGGGAAAATAGTTCCTTCAAATATCAGTGGATGTTCATTGCTCTCAGAACTTTCCTTGTCATTCAATAAGCTGGAGGGTCCAATTCCCAGAAAATTTGGCAACTCAACCTCCCTTCGAAACTTAGATCTGGATTTCAACAATTTGATGGGTACGAAGGAAGTTTATACTGATTTCACGTTATTGCATTATATTCAGAGTTGGAAGTGAAGTACTGTACGTAATTTTAATTTTAAGGTTGATGATATATATGCAGGAGAAATTCCTGACACAATAGGGAATCTTCGGCAATTGGAGTATCTTTCCGTGATGAATGCCAACTTATTTGGTGAGTACGTGTAACATACATACTATCATGCTGACTAGTCCACAATTATATATACTAAATTTCTTTCCTAAACTCCATAGTAGTTTAATCAAGAATTGTGTAAGATAACACTTAATTATCTATATCATCAAGCATTTCCTTCTTTGCCCTTAACAACGGAAGTAAATAAAGATCAATTGTTATACTATGGACCAGAGTTCATATTGCATTATGAACCCTTGTCTAAAAATTATGTGTCTGCCGTTAACACATTCTGTATTTATAGCTAACAATTTTTGTACATATAAACAAATTGAAGGCAAATAACATATTACTTACAGACACATAGCATGATAACTAAAGACACATAAATTTTTAACTGAAAATACAAAATATGTCAATTGCAGACAAGGTTGCAAAAATTGCTAGGCGCCTGGGGGCGCCTAGGTTTTTTCTTCTTTTTTTTTTAATTTAAAAAAAATAAAAAAAAATATTTTAAGTGTTAATAATTGTAAAGTGTTTAACATTGTAAGTCTTTACACTTTAATGGTTAAATATTTAATACTTATTAAGTTATTAGTTATTATTTATTAATTATTAGTGCATTACTTAGCTTATTAGTTTAATTTAGTTATTACTTATTATTTTATTAAGTTATTACTTATTAGTTATTACTTATTATTAGACTATTAGAGTATTAGTTCATACATTATAACATTAATAGTTTAAATGTTTCAGATTTATAATTTTATTTAATAATAATAATAATAATAATAATAAATAAATAAAAAACCAGCCGACCGGCCTAGGCGGCCTAGGCGCCGCCTAGTCGGCCGGCTAGGCGCCCGGCCGCGGAGGAGGCCGATTTCGGCCTTCCTCGACACGGCCAGGCGCCGCCTAGGCGCGATTTTTGCAACACTGATTGCAGACACATAAGATGTTGGTTAACATGTTGTGTCTGCAATTAACATATTATGTACCTGCAGTTAATAATTTCTGTCTGTAGGTATCATTTTATCATGTTGTGTCTATACTTACTATGTGATGTGCCTTCAATTTGTTTACATGCATAAAAACGGATTACTGCATGTACAAAATGAGTCAACTGTTGGTACATAATCTAAAGGTTATTTTTGAACCAGGATCCTAAATACAACGTAAATCTTGGTCCATGATATAATTTGCGAATAAAGAGGTTACGGGAAGTTTTTGTAACTTCCCTTGATCATCATTATTCCATAATGATAATAACAATTTAAATTATTCATTGATAAAATATTGGTAAAACCAATCAAAATTTTATATAATATTAATAAATATGATGAGACGGATACAGTAAGTAGGTCTCTTAGCTTAATTAATAACGTTTTTGCATTTTCTCCATACAATATTTTGTTTTTATGAAATAACCCAAATTTAGGGATTTTTAAACTTATTAAAACTATTTTTAATTAATTGTACTTTGGCCTCTCAATTATCGTAGTAATTTTTTAATCATTTTGAGTAAATTTAATCCCTTGAATTTTTTTAACCCACCAAATCTATTGTATTTATAATAAAATATCAGAAAATTTTTTAAATTCATTCTGATTAGTTGAGAGATTTTTAAGATTATTTAGATTTTAAATTTAAATTTAATAAATTAATACATCTCCCCAAAAATCAATTTTAATTTTAATTCATTTTTCTATTTTTATTTTTGTAGAAATAAAATAAATGAATGAAAAATATGTCTTTAAAAAGCTTGAATTGAAATATATTAAATATTTAAATGGCACTCATATTGATTTTTTTAAATTAGCTTACAATTGCATTAAAATTGGTATTACATGTTCATTAAATCACTACCTACTACGTTTTCATTATTGTAGGTTCATTAACTCATTATTGCGAGTTCAATAAGTTACTGCTATAAGTTTGATATTATTACAAGTTCATTAAATTGATACTACAAGTTCATTAAGTTATTATTATAGGTTTACGTACTACTTTAGTACTACATGTTTATTAAACAACTACTATAATTTCATTAAGTCATTATTATATAACCACTAAATTGTTACTATAGGTTCATTATGCCATTAGTGAGTAGAAGTCTACTTTTGCCTCTGGAATGCTTGCTAGGTTAAATATATACTTTCTAGCTTATATGTAATTGTTATTGGTGTAGTTTTAATTTAAGCATTCTATCACCAAATCTCTACAGGGATAATACCGCTACAAATGGGTGACCTTAACAATTTGCAGTACCTATATCTAGGTGAAAACAACTTAATAGGTTCCATCCCATCAAGAATATTCAACATTTCGGGGCTATACATAGTGTCACTTGAAGCTAATAACTTGTCTGGGAAGATACTATCAAGCTTGGAGATGAATGTACCAACTCTAATAGGAATATCTGTTGCTTTGAATAAATTGAGTGGGAATATGCCGTCATTTCTTGTGAATGCATCTAAACTTGAATTTCTAGACATATCAGTAAATGAATTCTCAGGTTTCATTCCAAGTTCTCTCGGTGATCTAAGATCGTTGGAGTCGCTGAATCTAGAAGGCAACAATTTGCATAGCCCGTTGTCATCACGATTTGATAAACGGTTGAGTTTTATTAGTTCCCTGACAAAATGCAGGAAGTTAAGGAAATTGTCCTTTAGTGAAAATTATCTAAATGGAATTCTTCCATCTTCTATAGGAAATTTTTCAAGTGAACTTGAAATTCTTGGGTTGGGAGGTTGTGAGATAATGGGAAGTATACCCCCAGAAATTGGAAATTTGAGCAACATACTAATTTTACATTTAGAGGAAAACAACTTGGAAGCATTTATTCCTACAAGCATGAAGAGGCTATCAAAGGTTCAGATATTAGCTCTTCATGGTAACAAGTTGCAAGGATCAATTCCACTAGAGCTTTGCTATCTCCTCAATTTGGGCAAGTTAGATTTGCAAAGTAATAGACTTAATGGAAAAATTCCTGATTGTCTTGGGAATATTACTTCATTAAGGTACTTTTATCTTAACTCAAACAACTTGACTTCCACCATACCTGTAAGTTTATGGAGTCTCAAAGATCTATTGGAATTGGATCTGTCTTCCAACTCAATAAATGGTTTGTTGTCTTTTGAAATTGGAAACTTGAAGTCCCTCATCCTCATGGATCTATCAGCAAATCAAATTATGGGCAATATTCCTAGCACACTCGGAGCGTTACAGATGCTACAAAATCTTTCTTTGGCAAACAATCATTTGCAAGGTTTGATTCCAAAGTCACTTGGTAACATGTTAAACTTAGTAGAATTGGATCTATCACTTAACAATTTACTTGGCGAGATTCCAAAATCATTTGAAAAGCTATTGCATCTCAAGCTTTTCAATGTTTCCTATAACAAGCTAAGTGGAGAAGTTCCTAGTGGAGGCCCTTTTGCAAACTTCACAAACCAATCTTTTATGTCAAACCAAGCATTATGTGGGCCCCCTTGGTTTCATCAGTGCACCACAACTCATCATCTTCATAAAGTAAAGAGAAAATACATTTTTATCAGTGTATTTGTTTTTCTATCAATTTCAACAATGGCAATTGTTGTAATTATTGTATTTCAAAGAAGAAAGAAGAGAACCAACAAATCATTTGAAATCGATCTACCATCACGGTGCATCCACCCAAGGATTTCATACTATGATTTGCAACGCATGACAAATGATTTTAGTGATAGCAACTTGCTTGGGAAAGGTAGCTTCAGTTCTGTTTACAAAGGAATATTGTCAAGTGGGACTTCTTGTGCTATTAAGGTGTTTGACATGGAAATACAAGGTGCACTCAAGAGTTTTGATGTAGAATGTGAAGTAATGCGTAACCTACGACATCGAAACCTTGTCCAAGTAATCAGTAGTTGCTCAAATTTAGACTTCAAGGCTTTGGTGCTCGGTTACATGCCTAATGGAAGTCTAGATAATTGGCTTCACTCAAATGAAAATTTGTTGGATATATGTCAAAGACTGGATATAATGATAGATGTGGCATCAGCACTAGAGTATCTTCACCATGATTATTTTGTACCAGTCGTTCATTGTGATTTGAAACCCAGCAATATTTTGCTGAATGAAGAAATGGTTGGTCATGTAAGTGATTTTGGGATAGCCAAGTTCCTAGATGATGAACAAAGCATGGCACATACGAAGACCTTGCCTACATTTGGGTATATTGCTCCAGGTGATCTCATATTTCAATATCTTCTTGATACTTATTTAATCATATATATTATCATCTTTAATCTTTCTTTTTTTTTTTTAGTAATGAATGGATATTATATCTTATTCACTTCTTATTTTATAGAATACGGATCTCAAGGGCTAGTATCAATTCGGAGTGACGTTTACAGCTATGGTGTTGTGTTAATAGAGACATTCACAAGGATGAAACCAAGTGATAACATTTTCTCTGGGAATTCAACCTTAAAGCGCTTAGTAGAGTCTTCGCTGCCAAATGCAATAACTCAAGTCATAGACTTGAATTTGTTGCCTCAAGATCAAATTGAAATATTCACCAAGCATGTAGAATGTGTTACTTCTATTATGAAAGTAGCATTGAGATGCTGTGAAGATGCACCCGAAGAAAGGATTAGCATGAAAGATGTTTTGGTTGCACTCAAGAAGATCAAACTTCAATTTCTTGGTAGGAATGCATTAGCTTAAACATTGAAAATAACCATATTTCATTATGGCATTGCTTGTTAAAAAAATAAAGATGGAAGATATTAGAGTTTTTCCATTACTTAATGTCTTGAATATATTATTATTAGAATAAATTTGGTGTGAGACCATCTCACCATGAAACAAATATATTTTTTAGTTAAAATATAATTTTATTATGAGCGCATAAAAAATTATTAAATTTTAACTAAATAATATTGCATGTCTTAAATGAGACGGTCTCACACAGACTTATTATTATATTTCAATAATAATAATAATTATTATTATTAGTATTATTATTATTATTTAATGAAAATGGAGGAGTCGTTTTTTTTTTACACACTGCCTATTCTTCTTTTCTTTTTTACAGAATAAAAAAAATAATTAAAAAACAAAAAAAAAGAACAGCTTCCCCATAATCCATTCTTTCACCAGTGCATTTTTGTATTCCCTATTGTTAAAAATAATTTAAGATAAATATAAACCAAACTCATTACTAAATTTACTTGCTTTCATTCTTTCATTATAAAATGTAAATACAACCAATTTCTCCAAAATTACATGACTTTGTACCTAACCTCCAAAGTCATATAATTTTGGAGAAATTGGTTGTATTTTGCATTTTATAATGAAAGAATGAAAGCAAGTAAATTTAGTAATGAGTTTGGTTTATATTTATCCTAAATTAGTTTTAACAAAAGGGAATGCAAAAATGCACAATGTGAAAGAATGGATTATGGGGAAACTGCATTTTTTTTCTGTAAAAAAAAAAAGAAAAAAGAAAAAAAAGAATAGGTAGTGTGTAAAAAAAAAAAACGACCACTCCATTTCCATTAAATTAAATAATAATAATAATAATAATAATAATAATAATAATAATAATAATAATAATAATAATAATAATAAAAAGAAAAAGAAGAAGTGAAATGTCATTTTTACCCTATTTTTAATAACCCAAACATCTATTTAACAGAGAGGGGGGGAAATAGCCACTTTAGAAATAATTGAGGGGGATAAAGTGGTTACATAAATAATATAGGGGAAAAATGTGCTATAAGCAAATAACTTAGGGGGAAAAATGTCATTTTTCTTAAATTGAAAGATATAATAGTTATGGTCTAATGAAACTGAAGAAAAAAAAAACTTATATTTTTTTGAATGTGAGGCGGGGTGGATCAAGATTTTTATTGTTTGGCTTGGCCGGCATAGCTCGACTCATATTTAATCAAGTATTGATAAATGTAATAACTCTGATCTAAAGAAATTGAAGAGCAAATATTAATTGTTTGGATTGTGAGTTGGGTCAAGATTTTTATTGTTTGGTCTATCGCAACTAATCCATATTTTAATTGGTCATTAATAAAGGTAATATTTTAAATGTTTTTAAATGTTTTGGGGGTTGGACCAATATTTTTACTGTTTGGTCTTGCCCAAACACCTATGTATTAACTGGACTAACCCAATTAAGTTTAAATCTTGAGTTCTTGACAGATGACGGGTCAATCGCAAATTATGCTATGGACCTGGGTCCACCTTACAATGTCGACCTAGGTCCAGAACGCGGTCTGGAATAACGGTGCCGTTAGTGGCACTGTTTTCTCAGTCAATGATTTTTATTATCTTTTTGTGAATATAGAGTTCAAAAATGTGAATATAGATTCAAAAATTGTGTTTTATTATTGAATATAAAGTTTTGTAATTGTGAATGTATAATTTTTTAATTGTGAATATAGAGTTAAGAAATTGTGAATATAGAGTTCAAAAATTGTGAATATAAGATTTAAAAATTATAAATATAGATAAATGAATTCTGAAGATAAACAACAAGTTAACCACAAAAGGAAATTGAGCAACATATACCAAAAATCAATACTTTAAAGAGTATTAGTGTAAATATTTTTATTAATTGAAATTTAAAAATAGAAATAGCATAGGAAATATTAGTGTAATAAATAATTTCTCATTAATATCCTACTTACAATTCACGCACGGCATCAGGCATCCCCGCTTTTTTTTTTTTTTTTAGCCTAATGAATTAAGAAACATTAGCTGCTACTAATATATGTAAAATGGTATCTTTTCTTTTTCTCTCAAATACTGTCTACTAAATCACTGAGCTAAGCCCGTGCGAACAAATGGTATCTTTTCTTAATATCGCATTAGGTAGTTTATTATAGTTAAAATAATATCATTCCCTTATATAACATTAAGCAGCTAATTCATTAAAACATAAAAAAGGTAACTTTCAAAGTTTTAGTACGTAGTTTTAACTATATAATGCACACTTAATACACCACCTTTAGTAAGCTGTGACCACTAAGCATTATATCTTTAATAATTTGTTCAAAATCAATAGAAATTTCAATGGCATACCAAAGGGCGACATGGACATGGGATGAAGAGAGGATGTTTCAGATTGCTCTATCAACCTATGTAGAAGGAACACGCAATAGATGGAAAAAGATTGCAGAGTTAATTCCTGTAAAATCAGCCAAGGATGTGGAAGAATATTATCCTATTTTGAAGGCCAATATAGAAGCCATGGAAAGTAGCTTTACTCAGTTGCAAACCAACACAAATAACAATGCTTCGTCACAGAGTAGAGAAGAGAATGAAGAAGTGGGCTCACTTTGGGATTTGGATGAATTGGTTTCATGCTCCCAAGTTTATCAAGTTTTAAATAAAAAATAATACTCCCTAATAATATAGTATTACACTATTTTCTAGTTTATTTACATTAGTCCTACGCATTATTATAACTTTTTAGTTTAGTTTAGTTCCAATTATAGGAAAGTTATGGGAGTTTATTTGTAATTTTTCTTATATTTAGTGCTTGATTGAACATGCATCAATTTTTATTATTCGAATACAATATGTTTACATACAATATCATAGCAATTTCCAGTAATTATGCATAATTGATTTCGATCAGTATAATTTATTGTTATATGATGTTATAGAAAAAAAATCTTAAATCTAAGTTATTAATCTATCGTTCTTATTCTATTATGTTTGTCTTAATTATTCTGGTGTTAAGAAAATTAATACCATTAATAGTTTATAGGTTCTTGCTTGTGTCCTTTATAACAAAATACATGTTAGGCCGACAACAAAACAATATTGATTTGTTTCATAATACAATTTAACTAATCTTATGTTTCACTAGTAATTGTATGGTGCAGAATATTATAAATTAAATACTCATAAATAGCGAAATGTTTTTAAGAAGGAACAAGATTGCTGTTAGATCTCTGAAACCCTTTAACGNGTAAAATGGTATCTTTTCTTTTTCTCTCAAATACTGTCTACTAAATCACTGAGCTAAGCCCGTGCGAACAAATGGTATCTTTTCTTAATATCGCATTAGGTAGTTTATTATAGTTAAAATAATATCATTCCCTTATATAACATTAAGCAGCTAATTCATTAAAACATAAAAAAGGTAACTTTCAAAGTTTTAGTACGTAGTTTTAACTATATAATGCACACTTAATACACCACCTTTAGTAAGCTGTGACCACTAAGCATTATATCTTTAATAATTTGTTCAAAATCAATAGAAATTTCAATGGCATACCAAAGGGCGACATGGACATGGGATGAAGAGAGGATGTTTCAGATTGCTCTATCAACCTATGTAGAAGGAACACGCAATAGATGGAAAAAGATTGCAGAGTTAATTCCTGTAAAATCAGCCAAGGATGTGGAAGAATATTATCCTATTTTGAAGGCCAATATAGAAGCCATGGAAAGTAGCTTTACTCAGTTGCAAACCAACACAAATAACAATGCTTCGTCACAGAGTAGAGAAGAGAATGAAGAAGTGGGCTCACTTTGGGATTTGGATGAATTGGTTTCATGCTCCCAAGTTTATCAAGTTTTAAATAAAAAATAATACTCCCTAATAATATAGTATTACACTATTTTCTAGTTTATTTACATTAGTCCTACGCATTATTATAACTTTTTAGTTTAGTTTAGTTCCAATTATAGGAAAGTTATGGGAGTTTATTTGTAATTTTTCTTATATTTAGTGCTTGATTGAACATGCATCAATTTTTATTATTCGAATACAATATGTTTACATACAATATCATAGCAATTTCCAGTAATTATGCATAATTGATTTCGATCAGTATAATTTATTGTTATATGATGTTATAGAAAAAAAATCTTAAATCTAAGTTATTAATCTATCGTTCTTATTCTATTATGTTTGTCTTAATTATTCTGGTGTTAAGAAAATTAATACCATTAATAGTTTATAGGTTCTTGCTTGTGTCCTTTATAACAAAATACATGTTAGGCCGACAACAAAACAATATTGATTTGTTTCATAATACAATTTAACTAATCTTATGTTTCACTAGTAATTGTATGGTGCAGAATATTATAAATTAAATACTCATAAATAGCGAAATGTTTTTAAGAAGGAACAAGATTGCTGTTAGATCTCTGAAACCCTTTAACGTTTTCCACGTGCAAGATCCAATGAACACAATAAAACATATGAAAATGGACAATACATGTGATAAATAAGAAACATTAATTACATAATATATTAAAATTATTGTTAAAAGCAAACAAACAAAGGAATCCTACTCATCACGCACCTACATATTTACATAATGCATAATTTATAAATCAAAACAACTGAATCCCTTCTGCAGCATAATTAATTAAGTACCACAATTATTTTAAAATACATTTTAAAAAATTATTATTATTATTATTAATATTATTATTAAAGGTCATAAAAGACTAAGCCAGATCATGTTAGGAGTTATGATGTAAAACAAGCAAACAACAATTCAACAAGAATTTAGATGGAAGAAACTAATAAACAATGATTATTTTTGTTTGTTCGTAGAATTCTTTTTTGCTTGCAACATTGGTTCAAGACGTTTATTAGATGTAGAATTACCATCACCAGTAAACCATTAAAACTAAAAAGTTTAAATTAATAAATAACAATCTGCATGCCCCAATTAGAAACAAAAATTATTATTAGTTTCTAATTTAAAAATAAAAAATATGATTAGGTATCCAAAAATACTGATTTTTTTTTTAAACAAAACCAGACTTAATATATTAAGCAAAGAAAAAATTGCAGACAAGAAGGCGGCGGCCGGCGGGACAAGGAATTAGTCGCTCGTGCCAACACATAAGCTAAATTAGGTAATCCAAGATTTCTAATCTTATCTTTAAACCACTATACCAATCAACATTAGTTATCTATTTCGAAAAATCACTATATCAATCCACATTATGTACCAATCCAGATTAACTAGGTATCCGGAGATAACTAATCTTATCTCTAGACCACTATACCAACCTAATTAGGTATCTCGAGATACCTAATATTATCTCTATCTATACCACTATACCAATCTACATTATATTATTATATCAACTCACACTAGTTATCCTGAGATACCTAATCTTATCTCTATCTATACCACTATACCAATCTACATTATATTATTATATCAACTCACACTAGTTATCCTGAGATACCTAATCTTATCTCTATACCAATCCACAATTAGTATCAATACAGATTATATTCTATACCAATCCACAATTAGTATCAATACAGATTATATTCTGAGATACTAATCTAAATCACTATACCAATACATATTAGGTATCTCAAAATACCTAATCTTGTCTTTAGACCATTACACATATTCACATTACTAGCATTATTATTCATAGAATTAATTCTATATTTAAATTTTTTAATAGATTCAAAAACAAAAGATGGAGTGTTGATCTTTAAAAAGTTTATTAAAATGTAAAAGCAATTATTTACAATTTTTTTAGTTTATGAAAATTAAAAATAATAATAAAATAAGGAGGATTTAAAAAAAAATTGTAATAATTGAAATAGTAATTACTCAAATCTTAGTATCCATAGCATCAACGCGAGATCCCATCGTCATCATGTCCCTAAACTCCTCGAAATCTATCATCCCGTTGCCGTCGCGATCGACGCCGCTGATCATATTCCGGCAATCGGCGATGGAGCAATCGTCGCCGAGGCTGTGCAACACGTTCTGGAGCTCGTCGGCGGAGATGGAGCCGTTTTTATCGATGTCGAAGACGGAGAAGGCGTCCTTGAGATCGCGCAAAATCTCCTCGGAGTCGATGCCCTGCGTGTTGAGCTCGACGAACTCTCGGAGATCGATGAAGCCGTCGCCGTCGCCGTCGACCTCGCGGATCATCGCCTTCAGCTCCTCCTCCGTCGCCACGTGGCCCAGGCTGCCCATGATGGACCCCAGCTCCGACCACGAGATCTTGCCGTCCCCGTTGACGTCGAATTTGTTGAACACCTGCTCCAGCTCATCCTCCAGGCGCGCCCGCGAGTTAAACGACGACGTTCTCGAGATTACGGGTCCGCCATTATTCTCGCTAGGGCTCTCCCGCGGCTTCTTCTTGCAGAAGAGAGATATGAATCCCATATCATCAAATATTTTAGGTTTTTTTTGTTCTTTTGGATAAGATTGGGATAATAATTTGAGAGAAAATAATATATGGAAGAGTGGATTTTGGATTGGATAGAGGTAGAAGGAGAAGGATGTGGCAAAATTGTAGAAACTTTTGTTTTTGGGATGATTTGAGAGAAGAAGATGGAATTGAAGAGATCGAGTGAAAGGTCCAATGAAAATGAGAATTAGTTAGAACAAAGAGGAGGCTTTATAGGATTCTACAACTTCACTATTTCACATCACAGCACTTATTTTTTTTGGTGCGCACATCACAACACTTATTAATTGTATAAGATAAGATATATGATCCCTGATTCCCCCCCTTTTTTTTTTCCTACTTTACCATCTATTATATTGATTATTTTATCTAAATACAATGTATTTTGTCCATGTAAATATTAGTAACGGACCGTTAACTATTTATTATTCTTAACCTACTCATCGATTTTTATAAATAAGGTCTAAAGTTTGAACTCCATCCCAATCAAAATTGACATTAGTCCTGTTTGGTAAATGTTTGTTAGCTTATTGGGTTAAAATGTATAGTTAATTGATAGAGTTAATATCTCCATTGGTCCCCCGAGTATTAGCGATATACCAGTGGTGGTCCCTCGTCTTTAAAACGACCAGGACTCATCCTCTGTCATTTTCAAAATAACCACCCGTGGTCCTCAAAAGGCTAATATTAGCTGATTGTAAAAAAGTGTTTGGTAAATTAGCTGTTAGCTGATAGCTGTTTGATATAATTTCTTTCCTCAAAAGGCTAATTGAAAAGGTTGCTTTGGGTAGTCTTTTGAAATTTAGTATTTTGGAGTTACAAAAAACTTATTAACCAAACACTTATATTGATTTTTTAACCAAGTCAACAACTAATAATGGTCAAATAAGCCAAAATTGGATAAACTAATTATTTACCAAACAAGGCCATAATTATTAAACATATACTATGAGTATGTTAGAGTGTATTAAAAATACAATATAAAATTTAACAGAGCTTTGGTCATTTAATTAGAATCATGCATTGGGCATTAATAACACGGTACACCTAATTTACATTATATATTATGAGAAACTATGCCTAGTATATATTATGAGAAGTTATGTCTATTAATTTATTATGAGGATTTGGTTGTGTTTTTTAAGGTGCACTGCGTTAAATTGCACTAAAATTGAAGTGAAGCACACCATGAAACTAGATCAAATCAAGAATTTATTTCTGTTGGGAGTGACAACAGAAAGCATGGATCATGCCAATTAATAGTGTTCTATGTTGCAAAAACTATGATTGGGGACTATCCAGTGCTTCCCCTTAAAAATGTTATTGCACCCGTTAATTCAATATTTCTACCACATGTCATAGTGTGAGCATAAATATAATATGTGCAATCCAACTATCAGCTTAGGCTTTTAGTTGAGATGGAGCACATGCTTTAATTTGATATCAGAGCCATGCATAAGGTCATGGGTTCGAATCTCCGCGTCACCCACAAAAAGAGAATTCCACGTGTTGCTTGGTTGGAAATCCACCGAACCCACCGCACACGTTGAGGGGGCGTGTGAGCATATAGTTATGCATTCTTGAAATATTTACTTTTATAAAAAAAATTGATAATCTTGCATTATATACGCCAAGATACCGGATAATACTTTGATAGATTCTAAAACATTAATTAAAAAATACACATTGAGTTTCCTCAAAAAAAAAAAAAAATACACATTGAGCATTACATTATTCGCACAATGCGTGTGATAACTAGTATCCTATAAAAGTTGTGTTAAAAAAGTTTTTATTTAAAATCTATACAAATATGTTGTATTATATATTATAGGGATAAGGGTCAAATAGACCCTCAAACTATATTGATTTGTGCAAATAGGCCCTCCAACTTCAAAAAGTTCCCACTAGAATTTCGACGAACATCCGACGAGTGAAGCAACACCGGCGGCCATTGTATTCTACCGGAGAAGGCAACCTGACTTCTCCGGCAGTGGAGCCATCTCCGTCGAACATAGATTGTGACCAAACTGGTCTCCATCTCTATTCGATGGAGACTGAGACCAAAACTGGTTTCCATCTCCAGTCGAACGGTGATGGAGACCAAAGGTGTGGTTTATGTCCATTATTACTTGTAACGCACATATTTATGTCCCTACTTATATTTTCCGTTATAGTTGTATATATATATATATATATATATATATATATATATATATATATAGAGAGAGAGAGAGAGAGAGAGAGAGAGAGAGAGAGTTAGGATCATATGAGATCATTTGTTTAGGTAAGATTATGAGATCAGATCTTCTGCATCCATTTAATAATTTAATAGTCTAGATTGATTTACGATGCTAAGTTGAAGTGTGTACGAACGGTAATAAAATGAGTGCGAATGGTGATGAAGTGTGTGCGGACGGTGATTAAATGTGTGCAAACGGTGATTAAATGTGTGCGAACGGTGATTAATGTACAAGATTTGATCTCAAAATTTTTTAATATAATGGTCTAGATTGATTAAGATTCCAAGTTGAAGTGTGTGTGAACGATGATTAAATGTGTGCAAACGAAGTGTGTGTGACAATCAATCTAAGCCATTAAAAAGTATTACATGGATGCACAAGATGTGATCTCACAATCTTACCTAAGCAAGTGGTCTCACTGGAACCCTACCCTATATATATATATATATATATATACACACATACATACTTGTATCTTCTTTGTAAAGGTGTGGTTCTAATGAAAAGCTCTCCCTTTTCTCCTGACTCATATTACTTTGTATATCTACTATCTACTGTTAACAATTCACCGATTAGGAGCAACAAACCAATTTCAACACGTTATCAGTACGCTCACTACTTCTCCGGTGAACGATATGCTTGTTAATTTACATGCCTAATTGTTCAAATTAAATTGCTCATAGATTGCATATTTATACTATGAATTTCTATGAATATGGAATATGCATGCTTTACTATTCTCATAAATATACATGCAATTTGTATTGGTATATGCAATTTTTGAATGAATGTTGGTATATGTTGTTATATATACATACATTTTTTTCAGTAGATCGTATAAATTTTCGAATGAAAAAAAAAAAACTCTTTTTTGTTTAGATAATCTAAAAAGGATTCTCGAACTCTAATTCTTCATTTCTTTGTATAATTTTTAAATACTTATTATATTATATGAATGAATTAAATTGAGATTGAAGTTATAAAAGCAAAGCTAAATTTGTACAAAGGAGATAAATATATAGTAAAAGTCAAATTAAAAAAATTTGTTATATGAAAAACAAATCTAGTGTAATGAAATAAGTATACTAAAAATCCTTATACACACTGGCGGATCCAGCATGGGGGCTGCCCCCACTCACCCCACCCCCATATAGCCCTTGAATATACATATATATATATATATATATATATATATATATATATATATATATATATATAT
>NC_044929.1:359645-416643 GCF_003576645.1 Ipomoea triloba | reverse complement strand
ATATATATATATATATATATATATATATATATATATATATATATATATATGTATGTATGTATGTATAGTACATATTTAGATATATATATATAAAAACATATATAAATAAATAATTGAGTACTTAGTAGAGTTGGATGGCACACGTTTTAGGTTACAATATGGTGAGGGTTCAAATTCAACAGCAAGCCTGGTTTTTTTCATTCCCCGTTGTTTGTGTAATTTATAATATGTTTTTTATTTGAATTATTTTATCAACTTAATTATGTTTCATATATTGTTATTAATATTTGTATAAAGCTTTGATGTGTTTTCATTTTCGTCTATATTCAATAATATTTATGACTATATTCCTTTTAGATTATATTACAATGCAATATATGTTCATTACTACTTTCTCAACTTATTGAAGCACAAAGAATCAATATCGTTGAGGCTCAAACCCACAACCTTCTATATAAGGGAGCAACTTGGTGTTATCTCTTTTATGTTTTCGCCCCACTGAGACATTTTTCTGGATCCGCCACTGCTTATACATATAACCAACTTGTATCGGGACCAACCATGGGGATGAAAATAAATGTCCATAATCTTTGATAACTCAAAAATGTAAGTATATATTAAATATTCCCATGCAATATTTTAGAATCTAAAATAAGAATAAATATAGCTATAGCAATGTCTTACAACTTTAAATTTAAAATTTCCATTTTGGTTGTCCAAACATAAATCTCTTATCTATACATTCAAATTAAAAAGGGGCTTCTGGTTTCTAAGTTTTTGGATTTGGATTAGAATAAAGTATTACCAATTACCATATGTATCAAGCGGGTTCTTTGTTATAGATATGTTCGGGGTTGAGCTTTTATTAGTCTTTTACGCATTGTTCATATGGTATTGAATCATGATATAGACATTGATGGATACATTGAATCTGGCCTGGGCTAAGTGATCAAGCCCAAATAATGGAGTCCAATAAAAGGCCGAAAAGAAGGTAAGTGAGTAGCAATTGTTATACCATGGACCATGGTTCATATTGCGATATAAAAATTTTGTATATAAATCAATAAATATATATAGAATTGAGTTCCCGTGTGGTTGGCGCGGCCAGGTGCGGAGGTGCAGTGAGATGAGAGCCATTTATTTTGCCTAAATAACGTCCAGGATTAACAATGATTAAAAAAACACAGTGACAATTTAATCTTTTCGCATCTAGGTCAAATTTAAGGTGCATTATTTTCCTTCTTAATGTACATGATTTTTGTACTTAAAGGTGCGTTAGTTGTTGAAACTTAAGTGCGTCGGTCTAAAACTTTAGGTGCGTGGTTTTCCTTCTTAAAGGTGCGTCAATTGTTGAAACTTAAAGTGCGTTGGCCTAAGGCTTTAGGGCGTTAGAAGGTACGTGTAGTTTTCACCTGCCCCTCTGGATCCACCCATGGCTGTTGCATGTAACGAATTGATTAAACATAGATTTTGGAGTTAATATTTAACTGCATTCTCACTGCAGAATATTATACAATATGTTGTAATGAATAATAGCCTGACATGTTTCAAATTTTTTGTTATTGTAATTTGTTTGAGGCCAAAATTGAGCAAATTAAAGAGATAATTCAGAAAAAATATATATAAAGAGTGTCGAAGTTAATTAATGTGTATTAAGTGCTAGGTGCAATTCAACTGATGGTGAAACTGAAATGCATATGGTGGGGGTTGGGATTGTCACAAGACTCAGTCTCGAGTCATTATTCCCAAACTTCACCTCTGTGCCCAACTGAGCTGCCCATACGGAACAATGCACCGATAAAGAAGAATACCAGCAGATGGTGTACATAGACCGAAATGCATTTTTTTTTTTGAATATAAATGCATATTAAATGCTTCACAACCTTTATAGAACCCTAACAGGTAAGCTCAAGTTTGCATTTCATGGGTTTATTCATTCATCAATCATCATCGGAGTTTCTTCCACAAAACAGGAAAACTAGTGTGTAAAATGGTTTCCCATTTCAAAAAGCATAGGGATTTCCAGTGGAGTATCTTGGCCAGTGCAGTGAGACTAACTAATACAAGATAGAAAATTTATAATCTAAATAAAGATCAAGAGTCAGTTAGAAATGTACCATTTGTATATATGAACAGATGACAAATGGGACTTGATCTTATAGCCAGCTCTGATCTGGTAAATCAGCTACAAAGGGTTGCGGTATTCATTGGAAGCAAGAGAAGACCCCGACTGGCAAGAAAGCGGGATTTCTTGCACAAGCAGTCCAGTTTAGAAACTAGTCATGGTGTCAGGTTTACTGGGAATGAATTGATGTCTCTGTGATTTAGACATGAAAGTTACCTAGTTCACGAGATTGTACAGACAAGGCTTCTTGAGATCAGGCAACAAATTTCAAACATCGAGTATCATTGTGGATGGTCCGGCATCGGATTGAACAGAAGCGCATCCCACACTGTACACATGTATAGGGAGCAGAGAATCCACAAACAGTGCAGAAATGACGACGGCAGGTGGAGCTCGGAGGTCCCGCTGCTGCTCTCAAGTAGGTGGGGACATGGGGAGGCAAGGACTCCAGGTTTGCCTATTGTAAAGTAAGCCAAAATCTTAGCTAATTACAAATTCAGAATTAACACGACACATTCCTGTACTGAAACATAGCATCTCATAGCCTTAGAAATCCAGACCTCATTCAAGAGCTCAATGAATGTCTTTGGAGCCTTCTTGTTCTCAAGAGCCTTGGCTTGGCGTGTTTTCCTTTTAGTGCCTTTCGATTGCCTCTTCTGATATACTGCAAAAAATTATCTGATAAAGATCAATTTAAGACAAAAAGGTAACCAACTTGCCGTGCACTCTCATCCCTTAAGAGAGGTCGGGAGTTTGAACCTCTCTTATGAAAAACCAATCTGGCTAGCACTTTGTCGTCTTGAGTATGGTACGGGCTTAAAGGTACCTCATACAGTTAGGCCCCACCCTCCCACAAAAAAAAAAAAAAAGACTAAAAGGACACAACAGGTAAGCGTCACCCAAATCCAAACCACTGCAAAATTTAAGCTCTTAGTTTTTAAGAGAGGCAGTTCTTTAAATTTTACATTTTTTTTAACTCCATAGTCTAAATTCTAAAATGAGATTTAGTTGCAAGAGATACAAGAGGAATAAAAGAGAATTGATTAACAGGTTAGCATTTAATTTGCTCTGCTATAGAGAAATTAAATTAGCTGCAGAAAACGCTACTTGATCCCAACCTCTTGCACCAAATCAATGTTTAAATCATATAAGGGTGACTAATTCAGAAGCAGTCATGAAACATTACAAGTCATATCAGTTAAACCATGCAAATAATTTTCATTAACATAAGAGAGCGAGCATGCAGAAAACACAAGAAAATGAACCTTGATCATCGTCATCAAGAGAGGCTTCATCATCGTCATCAAGTTGCACCGGCTCCGGCACAGCATTGTCACTTTCCAAAGCATCAAGGCGGGCCAAAATTGCCTGTGCCAACAGGACAGTAAAACTAGCTCTGAATAAATTCAAATTCAATTTTTTTTTCAATTCAAAATTGAACTTCCATGTCTTTATTGGTCTTGAATCTCAAAAAATATTTTTAAAAAAATAAAAATGCAACAACGTAAAGATCCACAATTCCAGCCAGACAATTCAACTGAGTCAATCGAAAATACTTACCTGTGTTCGATTGTCGGAGCTTGCAAGCGCAGCAGCCATTTTCGGAGCAACCTTACGAGATCTCGTCGACATTCGACGTGCTGAATTCGACGCTTCCTCATCCATCTCTGAGAATTGAGAATCCAAATATGCGAAAAATAAAATTCCACAAAATATAAAGCTATTTCAAGAAGATGGTTCAAAAGAACCTGTTCTTTTGCGAAATTGTAATCCTTATACACCAAAACAATGAACAGGGAAGGAGATGAAAGCTACTTGGTTGACGCTTGACAGAAGCTAAATCTTTTTGGGTGTAAATTAGGGCTACTGAAGTTTCAGCGAATTTCGGATTCGGGTAGAAAAATGGGTACTCCGTGCTCATAAATGGATTCAAGTCAATTGAGACATAATTACACCACATGTAACTGAATATTTAAACAACGGTCCAGATTTAACCTTATTGTGTCTTGGACATTAACGAGTTTGACATATTAATTACACTTGTAATTTCGAGTTCTTAAAATATTAACCAATTCAAACACATGTGAACCTGTTTAACACATTCAAATAACTATGTTGACATATTTACATGCCATAATTTCTGGAAATAAAATACTAGACAGTCTATAATCTTTAATCACTAATCAAGTATTTAAGAATTGGAAGTGATACAACCGAAATAATAATCTACCAAATGTGGCATTCAAAAGTGAGACCATATAACAATTGCCACAAAAATGTCACACTTCTCAGTTCTCACTGCCACACAGAATGCCATTACTGTTAGGGGAGGCTATAAACAAACAACAAGTGCAGAAAAACTTTGAAGCATTCATGCAGTATCAGGCATTATCAAAGAGAGAACCAAAGAGAATTATCAAAGTAGAGCTCAACTGCAATAGTGCTAGAGGATAACAGAAAGGAATTTTCACATAATATCCACTTTAGCTTTACAGAGTAAAGCTCCAAGCAAATACAAAATAAGGTATCACAGCAAACATTAGTTTGCTTGCATTTTTTAAGAAGTGGAGCAAACATTTGACTACTGCTTACAGCCACATTATTTAAACTGGAAACACATTGAACCACATCAAAAGAAAATTTCCACAGCTTGCCAGAAATATGTACTTTCAAGCTTTACCCAAATTACCCAAATTTGATCAAAGAAAGCCACCAAACAGCAACCATTCCAACAAATTTGATCGCATATGACATGCCCAAATTACCATACGTTGGATATTCAATTACAACCAAATCAAGTAATTAAGAAAAATTCGCAAAGAATAATTAGGAAAATTAGGGTAAAAAAGTTCAAAACTCTTGGGCAAACAATTCAACAAATTAAGATTTATAGATGGAGTCAACGAACCTGAGGGTGAAGAAGGAGCCGGGGCGACGGTTGAAGACGGAGATGGGCCGACGGTTAAGCTTTAAGATGAACCTGGCGAGGCTGCGACTGAGGAGAGAGTCGGCTGGGGGCTGGGCGTTGGAAAAAAAATTATATATATATATAAACAACAAAAAAAAAATAAAAACAAAAATCTAAAAGTATAGATACGCCTTTTTAATTAGGGAATAAGATTTTTAATTGAAAAGGCACTCATAGCGGTCATCCAAACACTAACCATGAGTCTGATTCTCATTCTTAGTGTATAAACTCGACGTTCAAAAAAATATATGTGGAATATTATTATTGATAACTTAGCTTTAAGATTTTTTTTTTCTATAACATCATATAACAATAAATTATACTCAAATTAATTATGCATAATTACTGGAAATTGCTACAATATTGTATGTAAGAATATTGTATTTCCAATAATAAAAACCAATGCATGTTCAACCAACTCGCATTAATTAATATAAGAAAAACTACAAATAAACTCTCATATTATAACTTTCCTATAATTAGAACTAAACTAAATAAACTAAAAATTAAAGTTATAATAATCCGTAGGACTAATATAAATAAACTAGAAAATAGTGTAATACTATATTATTAGGGAGTATTATTTTTTATTTAAAACATGATAAACTTGGGAGCATGAAACCAATTCATCCAAATCCCAAATTGAGCCCACTTCTTCATTCTCTTCTCTACGCTGCGAAGACGAAGCATCGTTATTTGTGTTGGTTTGCAATTGAGTAAAGCTACTTTCCATGGCTTCTATATTGGCCTTCAAAATAGGATAATGTTCCTTCACATCCTTGGCTGATTTTCCAGGAATTAACTTTGCAATCTCTTTCCATCTATTAGGTGTTCCTTCTACATAGGTTGATAAAGCAATCTGAAACATCCTCTCTTCATCCCATGTCCATGTCGCCTTCTGGTTTGCCATTGGAATTTCTATTGATTTTGAACAAATTAAAGATATAATGCTTATATTATTGGTCACAACTTAGAAAAGGGTGTATTAAGTTGTGCATTATATAGTTAAAACTATGTACTAAAACTTTGAAAATTACCTTAGCTTGTTACGTTTTAATGAATTAGCTGCTTAATGTTATATTAGGAAATGATACTATTTTAACTATTATAAACTACCTAATTCGATATTTAGAAAAGACACCATTATTTACCCACATGAACTTAACTTATTGGTTCAGTAGTCATTATTTGGGAGAAGAAAAAAAGATATTGTTTTACACATATACTAAAATACTTAATGTTATCTTAGAGAATAGAGAATGTATTTAGACTCCATACTTAAAAGTTACTTTGAGTATAAATATATGATGACGGAAAGATAAAGAGTTTTTTTTTTTATACTATGTATATAATACACTTCTAAAATATCATGTATTGCATGATTTAAAAAAAAAAAAAAAAAAAAAAAAAAAAAAAAAAAAAAAAAAAAAAAAAAAAAAAAAAAAAAAAAAAAAAAAAAANTTAACTTATTGGTTCAGTAGTCATTATTTGGGAGAAGAAAAAAAGATATTGTTTTACACATATACTAAAATACTTAATGTTATCTTAGAGAATAGAGAATGTATTTAGACTCCATACTTAAAAGTTACTTTGAGTATAAATATATGATGACGGAAAGATAAAGAGTTTTTTTTTTTATACTATGTATATAATACACTTCTAAAATATCATGTATTGCATGATTTAAAAAAAAAAAAAAAAAAAAAAAAAAAAGCCATACACAATAAAAAATAATGAAATTACAATGATATGGAAATAGTTAACCTATCAAAAACAACGAAATGTAAAGTTATAAAAATGTAAATATTCTTGTACATACATTTACATTTTTCTTCTCTTTGGGAGAAGGAGAAGAAAAATGTATATGTACAAGAATATTTACAATATATAAGAAAATAGTAAAGTTATAGTGAGATAAGTATTACTTTTTTATATATATATAAAATAAATTTAAAAAGGTTTTATATCTTTTCTAGAAATTATTTACACCGTACATTAAAATTTACATTTAGTAAGTTAATATGTCTAATATTTTGTTAAGAAATAAAAGTAGACTCCAAACTTAACATGTAATTTAAATAACAGGGATGAAGATATGTAATTTAAATAACAGGGATGAAGATATGTTCTATTGGGTAGGGTCAATTGACCATATATATTTGACCATCTATAAATATATATTACGATATATATGACGATTTGGGTTTAACTTCCCGTGAGATTTTCATTATTAGATATTGTTTGTCTTTATTGGTAATTCGATTAGTTGATTCATGTGTAACAAATTGTGGACAAAGACAAAAGATTAAGTCCTGACAACCGCTGTGTGGGAGTACGTTACACGCAATGTTGTGAGTTCTTTACAGACACCATGCCGTTGAGTTCCCCTCTACCAATCATGTTCGGCTAAAGACATGAGAGCCCCAAAATAAAGAATTTTGCATAATTTTGCATTTTATGGCCAAGAAAATATATTCAGACTCCATATATACTTAAAAAAGGATTTGTCACATTTAGTATTGTTATTTTAATTTTACCATATTATCACCTTCACTTTCATTTGAATGCATGTCACATATACTTTTTCTTTTAAAATTTTATTATTCAATCATTAAATAAATAGATTATGTAATTTACTTATTCAATCAAAGAGTTTACATGAGATCAGATCGACAAAAATTACATATTAGGCATGCGCAAGAGTTTTTAATGACAAAATTATATATTAATTATCTTTATTAAAAGGTAAAATAATACTGGTAAAATTTTAAACAGGAAACTAATCGTAACAAGCAATTAAATATTTGAGGTGTTTTCAAAAAAAAAAAGCAAATATTTGAGGTGTTTAATAAAGCAAGGCAGGTCACTTTTATTTACCAGCTAGCAACAAACTGTTGCGCAAAGGGAGAAGTAGCGACCATTGTTATATTCTAAACATCATCATCGTACCACGCTTTTAATTTTGTAAAACATCATTCTACCTAAACATCGTCATAACAATTTATTAGTATTATATTGTTGAGATTATTAGGGGTGTTTCATTTGTTTCCTTCTCTCTCGATCTTAGCAATTCTTATAGCAGTAGCAAAGATGACGCAAGCCGTGGCAATGTCCCCCAGCAAAACCCTGGCTAAGGCAGCTGCTGTGACACTTGTTCCCCACCACACACACCCCAGTAAACTTCTGGCTCCTATAGTTGCAAAGCCTTGCTTCCACCTTAATTGGGCACACATCTGCAATAACCACACCCAAAATATATAAATATATAGGCCGTTATTCATGTGAGTCCACCATTTTCCTGTGAGTCTGTGTGGACAAATCACCATTGAATGTTTGAGATCAATGAGTTAGATTTCGCCTGTGAAAGTGAAGTGCATATATAATTGCACAATTCATAAAATCTAAATCATTGATTTCAATGATTCAACGACCCAGATCTGTCCACGCGGACCTATAAAAAATGGTGAACTTATTTGATCATAATGGTGAACTTATTTGATTATATGAGATTGAATGAAGAAGAAATGTTGATAATAGCAAGATTATTATATGTAGTAAAAGGAAAGTAATTAATGAATGAGAATGTGAAAATGAGAGAATGAACCATTGGTGGAGAGAAGCATCATAATCATGAAGACAACAACAAGAGGAACATTCATGGAGGGCTTCATCTTTGAGTTGGGATGTGATAGATGGGGATATATGAGACAGAGAGAGAAAGGTAGTGAATAATAATGCAGTAATTGTATGTATGATATGAAAGGTCTGCTGAGTCCAACACTATTTATAGGCAAAATATGTTGAAATTAAAACATCTAATCTTTCTAATAACTACATATTATGTATTTATTAGAGAATCAACGTGAAAATTGTATGAAAAGTTTATATCATGTATCACGTAATTATACTATCAAAACAAAAAAAATCATATCAGAGTATTATTTATTTATTTATTAAAATGAAGTTGAAAGGATAGCCAGATTTTATTTCTAATTTTGTATACTAGGAAGGCGTGTAACGGTTGTTTATACGTTAACAACGTTAATCAAAACTATATGTATGCATGCATGTAGTTGTGTCGTTAAGTGTTAACGGTTACTCGCTGCATACACTTGTAGCCATGTCCGAAGAGCATTCATCACAATATTGACACCTGCAGCCTTGCAGCTTTTGAGACAGTCGGTGATCTTATCACTTCCACCGCTTCAAACTAATGACATCATCTTTTTTACCAACTTGCCTAAATCCAACAATTCATTTTAAAATTTTAAAATACATTTTTTTTAAAGAAGGAAAAACGACATATTTGTTTTATGAATTATATATAATGTAATATAGATTTAGTTACTTTATTATTATTTATTTATCTTTTTGTTCTTTTGTTATTCACAAAATGACGAATTTGACCACTTTTATTAGAATTGTTTCTATGATAAAATTAATATAAAAAATAATGTTAAAAGGACTAAAATTTCTTACCATAATCTTTTCACTATCCAACATGTTATTAATACTTTTTTTTATTTTTTGGAGAAATACTTTGTTTATTTATTAGTTATCATGATTTGACCAATATTATTCAATATTAAATAAATAGAATTCGGTTATAGACATTTATACTATTTCCTAACCTTTTGTCTAAAAAAAAGAAGTAGAAACAAAGAACAATGAAAAAATTATTCATACAATGGAAGATTAAAGTACATAATTAATAATCCAAATCACAACCATCAAACTGCTAAAACACTAAGCCATGGTAGATCCCTTAACATTCTCATATTTAGCAATGAGAAAACTCGCAATAATAACTTATTAGCATTGTTTGGAGCAGTAACACACGCGGGTAATGCCACGGCAGTTGCCGCCTTGGAAGTTCTCAGTCTTGCAAATGGAAGCACAATTTGAGGCGCTTAAGCATATCCCCTTGAACTTCTTGCTTTTAGTCTCGCACTCAGCGGCTTCACCCATCTCTACATAGTTATATAATGATCCCATCAAAATTAAATTCAAATAAAAAAAGTTAATTAGTTAGCTAGCTATTGACCGGGTAATCACAAGGTTCCAAGTTTAAATCCAATGAGAATTGCCTATTGGCATGGCCTGCCTTGTTTCAGTCAGCCAGGCGCCAACTAAAAAACCTAAGTTGGTTATTTATCCTTCTTAGAGGTTTCCGTCGACCAAATAAATAATCTAATTTGATTTATCTTTTGTCACTTAGAGTTACAAAATGAGATTCACCCGATCCATCACTAGACAATCTAAGTTGGTTGTTTATCCTTCCTGCAGGTTTCAATCGACCAACTAAACAATCTAAACTAATTTATCCTTTATTGCAAAATGGGATTTACTCGATACACACCATCTAACTATTATTATACCGGTTTTTCTCAATCACTCAAAAAAATTTAAAAAAAAAAAATTCACAATCTTACCAGGTGAAAGAACCAGCATCGACAAGAGAAATACAGCGACATACAACTTCAAAGAGCTTGACATTATTCTATTTCTGTCTTTTTTTTTAAATATGTATTTAAGTTTTATTTTTAGCTAGAGATTTATTTATATATATATATATAGGAATGAAGATGAAATGGAGCATTAGTGGGTAGCACCATATATAAGAGTGTGGTTGAAACTTTGTCCATGAGAGTAAATTATCATAAGCCGCACTAAGCGTGTTGTCCATTAAGAAGTAAAAGGAAAACCCATAATTTTAGTTTCACACTATAAGGGTGGCCATTAAATTTTTAGTCAAAACGCTAATTTTACTCTTAAATTCTCAACAGAATTCTATCCCCAACCGCCATCTGCCTCATGTGTTAGCCAAAACGTTTAACCCTCAAACATGTCGTGGGAGTGCAATTAAGCTGATAATTGGGTTGCACATTTATATTTATATATTATATGTTTAACACATTCCCTATATTTATGTTTATAGATTATATGCTTAACATGTTCCCTTACGTGTGTGGGAAGCATCCTACTGGAGTGCATAACATTTATGTTTATATATTATATGTTCAACACGTTCTCTTACGTGTGTGAGAAGCATCCTACCAGAATGCATAGCAGGCTCAACACGTATGTTCCCTTACGTGTGTGGGAAGTATCCTACATACTGGAGTGCATTTAAGCTGATTTTTACCCATGACCTTCGGAATGAGGTTGACTTTGATACCAAATTAAAGCTGTGTTCAATCTCAACTAAAAGTCTAAACCGATCGTTTGATCGCATATTTATGTTTATATATTATATATGTTCGACACATTTCACATCTTATTCATTAATAAATCCAAGTACATAATAATCCAAATCACAGCTAACCATCAAACTTCTTAAACACAAACACATACCATGCAACGTTAGCAGCACAAACATGAAACAACTCAATAATCTCTCTTCAAACATCGGATAAATTCATGAAAGTAACATAAGAATCCTTAGCAGTGTTTAGTGCAGAAGCAGCGGCGGCGGAAGCCGCGGCAGTGGCCGGCGTGGAAGCCCTCAGTCTGGCAAACGGAACCACAGTTGTGGTCGCTGAAGCATAGCCCCTTGAACTTGTGGCTCTTAGACTCGCATTTCCTTGCTTCACCCACCCTCATTGTACCCATCTCTGCATATTATTTTTATATATATAATTCCATTAAAATAAATTAAACAACAAAATAACCCATAGTATTAAAAACTCGTAATAATTATCTGAGAATATGCACTGAATAAATCTACTTATATGTAATAGCTTACAAATTAGGTAGGAGACGAAATAACCGTATTATTAGAAAGACTATATGCAATGGATGGGTTCGACCAAGAAAGTACATGTTAGAAAAAGAAAAAAAGGCGACAATAATGAAAATAATGTGATAATTAATAACAGGACCAAGGGTGGATGTTCTAATAAAAAAGATTAAAAATAAATTAGCACCTAATGTAGGATAAAAAATAAAATTAACTCTTAAATTTTATAACTTTGTGTATAGTGTAATAGTGCACTATCAAAATAATGAAAATAAGCTGATAATAAATCATATAAAATATTTTAAATTTTCATATATACGCATACATATAGTCTACAATATTTATATTAAGTAATTAAATTAAAATAAATAATCAAGACTTTAACACTAAAAAATAAAAAATAAAAAAAATTACCCGGTGCAAAAACCAGTATCATCATGAGAAATATCGTGACAAATAACTTCAAGGAGCGTGACATATTGAGTCTATTTCTCTCAAAAAAAAATTTAGAAAATATTTTTGTTTTTGAATTTTAATTTCTTCCTAGCTTATTGAGAGGTATAGAAATGAAGATAAAATGGAAGTTTGGGGTATAGCCCTATATATAAGGGTGTGTTTGGAAAAGATTCCTTGCAACTTTAATTCACAACATGAGTTGCCATGCTTTTGTCCATTAAAGTGTATTCACAAATCAATGCCCATATAAGGCGCACCAGGCTTTGCCATTTCTTCTATTAGTAAACACACCTTAAAAGTGTCATTTCTCCTTACATATGTATTTAAAAATTTACTTCTTTAATTTTTATTTTTTTTTTTTATTGAAATGGCTCATTTTATAATTTATAATTATGAATTTGTAATTAATAATTATTCACAAACTTTTCAAATCTATCAATACTCACAGATTTGAATTTTTTTTAATCTTTTCAAATAAACTTAGTGCAAATTTTAATAAAGGATTCCCATCTAATATAGGTTTAATCATATAAGTGTTGAGTCTCGGAACTAAATTAGTTCAATAATCTACTTTTTCATGTTTCGAGATTAGCTCAATCTACTTTCTCATTGACTTCAAACAAGTTTATGGATCTAGAATATATAGTTCGACGAAAATTTGAAAAATCTGTGTTATAAAAAAATACGGAGTAATATATTGTTTCAAAAAAATTACGTAGTAATATATAAACAACCGTTTTGGATTACATTAAAGAATACGAAAGCATTTGTCACTTTAATGAATTAAAGTAATCCCACAATGTTTTTAGTTAAAGGAGGTGTGAAAATAGGGAAATTGGTGGCAATTACTTACTTTACAACTATGCACGTATCTTTCAGATCTCTAGTGCGCTACATACATGTAAAGCAACATGAGATGCCACCCAATATTGCATAATAATAATAATAATAATAATAATAATAATAATAATAATAATAATAATAATAATAATAATAATAGGTATTATTATTATTAAATATTTTACAACTAAATATTATTTTTTAGAAAAAAGCTTGATTAGTATATGTTCACATACAAATTCTAAAACATAAGTATGAAATTGATTTTAAAAAAAAAAAAATTGGGTGAAAAGTGGAACCAAGTATAATATTAAGGATGAGATTGCAAAATTGAGGTCTTGATGGTGACTAGATTGATTAATAAATAAATAAATAAAAACATTTCTAGAAAGTCATATAAGCATGACTGAAGAGAATTTTTCAATGTTCATTGAAGAAAAGATTAGACTTTTACATTTTTATCTATGACTTTTAAGCTTACTTGAAATAATGGAGTAAAATTACTCCTTTTATAAAGTGACAGATCCTTGACTTTTTCCATTTGAAAATTACAATTTAATTATAATAATTATTTTGTACTAAATAAATATAATTACTAAAATTGTGATCACAAGTAATATAACAATTAACCGTGTGACTTACTTCTTCGGTATGATTTACATACTACTGCATAAGAGTAAGATTCATCAATACACACTTTTAAGTAATAGATGTAAATAAGTTTTATAATTACTTAAGAATTTGAATTCAATAACAGAAAAGCAAAAGTAAGCAAATAAACATAATAATAAATATCAAATCCTATAATAAAGTACAAAAGTCTCCAACCAAACGCAACTTAAAAACATTTGTTTATGTAAAGCAACCATGTTTATTCAATAAGGATTGCTCATAGCAAAAGTTGCATCTCAAACATCTTGTTGAAATAGACTTTAAAAAGTGTCATAGTCAGTATTATTTAGCCTTGACTTAATATTCTAATCACTCTTCAAGCACCCTTTTAAATCAATTTTATGCATGGTTTAAGGCTTTAAGTTGTCTATTGTCCAAATCACTTTAACCGCTATCATTTTCAACTAGGAAAATAAAGGTCTGATAAGAATGGTGATCAAATTGTACCAAATTCATTGTTTTATTAGTCATTTCAATCCCATTGATCTCTTACACCTATACTAACTTAAGGCTTATTGTTAATTTGTGTAATATTACAGCAAAAGTCTACCATATGTTGAACCGCGTTGGCACCTATCATACCTAGTACCATTATATATCAATCTATGTATTCTGAACCTAGACCCATCTTGTAAGATGAACATTGATATATATTCATTTTTAAAACGTTATCAGTTTATTTTTAATGTACGACATGTTTATTTTTAGTATATCGTCACAAGCTTATTAGGTTCATGAATTTTGTTGCTCACTTGTAAGTTAAAGCAATCACATTTGTAGTTGTTTGGGGTTTTTTCATATCTAAAAACTTGACTTGGACTTTTATGCTAATGGGAGGCATCGTCTTTTCTCACATTTTTCTCCTACAAATGCAAGTTCTTTGTTGGTCCCAGAAATGAAAAAATTTACACGCACAATACGTATTTGGCCCACATTCGTGCCCAACTAGGTGCGTGCAGTGCACGCTTCTTTTTTCCTAGGGATGGCAACGGGGAGTATACTCCCTGTCCCCATCCTCGCCGCCGTTCCCGTCCTCGCGGGGAATTAGGCGGGGACGGGACGGGGCGGGGAAGGGTATATCTGTCTCCGTCCCCGTCCCCGATGGGGAATCACATATATTTTCCGTTTCCGTCCTCGTTTCGCGAAAATTTTTCTATCTCCGTTTAAATCGGGGCAAAAATCAAAATCCCCGTCGGAGACAGAACACATTGTCATCTTTATTTTTTTTCTCTTCTCTCTTGTCTTTCTTTCTTAGATGTATCTGTAAAAATCAAAAATCAAAAATCAAAACAAATGAGGCTGCTATAATATTTTAATACAATGCAAGTTTGTTTTGAATGTATTGGAGGTTTAATATTTGAACTAGAAATCTTGTGGGTCCCCAACATAATTTGTCCATCGTATATATTATACATAACTATATCCACTATTATATTACTATTAGTAATACTTTCTAATCATATTCGATATAATCATATATAAAATACGTTATGATATAAGTCACTGACACCATAAATTAACCTAATATTTCATGGCTGATGCTCTAATTATTTTTTTTTTTTAACTGTGGAGTTTCATTTAAAAAAAAAAAACCTAAATTAAGAAGGAATATTTTAATACAGAATAATATTTAATTTTCAATTACAACATCAAGTTTCAAGTAGAACTTATCTTCAAATTGTGAATTAAATGTGGTTCTCTTAAATAGGAAGTTACGGGTTTAAATTTAGTAGGAACATTGACTCTTTGTGTTTCAAGACAAATTATATCATAGATCAGGAATAATTGTTAAATTTTGTAACTGTAATGTTTCAATAAGTCAACAAATACTACCTTGTAACAGAGTCAATAATAAAAAAAAAAAAAAAAAAAACAGGAACCTTAATCACATGTTAACTCAAAAGGGGTGTCCCCACACGGTCACTTCAATCATTACATCCTCCAAAACAATGCTATCTTCATCACCGTCTCCATTTTCCGTCCATTGAACCTACCTTTAAGCTCTTTCATCAAACACCTTACACGCATCAAATATATATAAAACCAAAAATACAAAATTCCCTTTCCAGTGAACTTTCTATATCCTAGCCTTTGATTGTGAGTTGGTATCTATCATTCAGTGGTACATGGACTCCAAGTCACTGAGATTCATCAACCATCAATCCTTCTTCCTCGCCGCCCAATCGGGCGACCTCGACTCGCTCAAGCAGCTCTTAGCAGCTCAGAGCAATGGGTCCGGGTCGGAACCCGACCCGACCGCCCTCTTGGCCTTGCAGAACGATGCGGGGAAGACGGCGATATACGTCGCTGCGGAGAATAATTACGTTGAGGTGTTCGGATTTCTGGTTGGGCTCTGTGATTTGGCGACGGTTAAGATCAGATGCAAAGCCGATTTGGATGCCTTCTCCGTTGCCGCTAGCCGAGGCCACTTAGGTATTTTTTTTATTAGCTTATTAGCTACGCAGATGATTGTTCTTGTGGATTTTATTGATTGGATTTTCTGTTTTGACTTATGGGTCTTTGGAAGATTTGGGGTTGTTGATTTGTTGATGAAGTTTGTGTAGTGATTGACCATATTGAGCTGCTGAATGTTTACTGTTTTTATCGGAAAAGTTTGAATTTTTGGGTATTGAAACTGGAGAGTAGATGATCTCAGATTGCTTGTGAGCTGATCGAGCTAAGATCGGTCAAAGAATGGATCGATCTGAGCCCATTAATTGGCTTGCTCAAATATGCCCCTAATTGACAATTTTTATACCATAGACCCATGGTTCGGGCGTAGAGGCTCGCCTATGCAGCTAACTAAAAAAACAGTGCACGCATGTGGGTATATATATAGAAAAAATTAGCAAGGCCGAGCCGACCGAATTAACTGGGTTAACTCGATTGAAATGAATGAGTTAACTCAGCCGAGTTAGGCGCTAGGCTGCCGGTCGCTTAGGCGGGCGCCTAGGAGGGAAATCACCACAGTCTAGGGGCGCCTAGCACCTAGGCGGGCACCTAGACCGATTTTTGCAACAGGGCATAGACCAAGGTTTGCCTTGCATTTGTGGACCTGGTCCAAAACAACATTAGGTGCACTATATATATGCAGTTAATATATCATGTGTATGTAGTTAATAAATTATGTACCAACAATTAACATGTTATGTGTGTTTAATCTATTTATTAGTATATAATCTGAATGTCATTTTGGACCAGGGTATGCAATGTAAGGTGAACCATTGTCCATGGTATAATTTGCCCCTAATTGAATCATAACTAAGTTTGGTCAAATTGACTTGGAAATTGTATGGTGGCAAACCTTTGGAGTGGAAAGTATTTCATACTAAAATTGAGTGGTTGGAGAAAAAAAAAACCAAGTATTGACAATATCAAGAAATCATAATAGTGGACAAGTCCTTTATTTGTTTTCAGCTCTTTTTTCTCCTTTTGGCTCAGGGAAGTTGAATGAGTGTGGAAAAATTACTTTTGTTTTTTTTTAAAGGATTTACGTGTAGGATAAAACACTGACTCTGCCATATCCAGGTATCGTCAAGGAGCTTTTATCGAAGTGGCCTGAGCTTTGTAAAGTATGCAACTCCTCGAACACAAGCCCTCTTTATTTGGCTGCTGCCCAAGGTCATCTAGATGTTGTAAACGCGATTCTAGATGCAGATGTGAGCTCGGCGAGGATTGTGAGGAAGAATGGGAAAACCGCTTTGCATAACGCTGCAAGGTATGGTCTTGTGCCGATTGTAAAAGCACTTATTGAGAGAGATCCCGAGATTGTGGCGATCAAAGATAAGAAAGTGCAAACTGCACTCCATATGGCTGTTAAGGGTCATGATTCGTCTGTGATAGAGGAAATTTTGGATGCTGATCACTCGATACTGAATGAGCGTGACAAGAAGGGTAATACTGCTTTGCACATTGCCACGAGAAAAGTACGACCACAGGTAACGTTAACATACCTATATAGTTTCTGGATTGTAAACCTGAGACCATATATTCTTATATTGTCTTTCATTCATAGTATAAAGTGAATTGTTTGTAATGCATTTGATGTGTCTTAGTACACTTACGTATTTTCTGAAGCGTCTTAAGTTACCCTAAAACCTTTCTCTTCTCAGATTGTGAACGTGCTGCTGACTTACACCTCGATAAATGTCAATGCTATCAATTATCAAAACGAGACCGCAATGGATTTGGCGGATAAACTCCAATACGGAGATTCCGCTTTGGCAATTAAGGAAGCTTTGGTGGAGGCCGGTGCAAAACATGCGAGATATGTTGGCCAAGTTGACGAAGCGATGGAACTCAAGAGGACCGTGAGTGACATCAAGCATGAAGTGCAGTCTCAACTTATACAAAACGAGAAAACCCGAAGGCGTGTTTCTGGCATTGCCAAAGAGCTTAAGAAGATTCACAGAGAAGCGGTTCAGAATACTATCAATTCCGTTACTGTTGTGGCTGTTTTGTTTGCTTCCATAGCTTTCTTGGCTATATTTAACATGCCTGGCCAGTATAAAACCGACGGATCCGATGCTGGAAAAGCGAACGTTGCTGATACTGCCGCTTTCCGTGTCTTTTGCCTCCTGAATGCTACCTCGCTCTTCATATCCCTAGCTGTGGTCGTCGTTCAGATCACCCTCGTTGCCTGGGACACCCGGGCTCAGAAGCAAGTTGTTTCAGTTGTGAACAAGTTAATGTGGGCAGCTGGTATTAGCACTTGCGGAGCGTTTCTAGCCGTCGGTTTCGTAGTCGTGGGTAAGCAAGGTATCTGGATGGCCATTACTATCACTGTCCTGGGCGCGCCTATTCTCATCGGGACACTCGTTAGCTTGTGCTACTTTGTCTTTCGCCAGCATTTTGGAATAGGTAGCGATTCCCAAAGGCGGATAAAAAGGGCAAGCGGGAGCAAATCTTTCTCGTGGTCTTATTCCACGCATATATCCGATTTGGACGACTACAACTCTGATGAGAAGATCTATGCTCTGTGAGATACTATTAGGTGAAAATATCAGCATTTAACTCTGGGAAATACCACTTTTTTTTTCACTGAAGCCATAGATCAGAAACAAAAGAAATCAAGTTTAGCAGTTTAAGTGCCTGGCCAGAGCCCAAGCTTTTTACCACGTTTTCCTATTAGAGCTGTGGGATTGGTGGTTTGGTGCTTGGTTGTTTTACACAGGTATTTGATGTGTAGATTTGTGTTTCAAATGCCATGAAGAGAGAATGTACTTTGGTATGATCACAAAGCTGAGCCTCTGATAGTGTAAAAATATGTATATAGCACTGTATTACAACTCTTCTCAAATCTATAAAATTTTTGTACTTGAATGAGTATTGAGTATTGCATTGTAATCTGCCTATGAAGAATACTATATGAGAAAGAAAAACACATAATAAACTTTCTAAAGCGACATTATGCTCTATAAAACTTCTTATACTAAAAAGTTTCTTAAGAGAAGGAACATGACTCCTTCATATCTCTACTTCTAAAAACCTCAAGAGAATTTAGAAACTCATATTGATAAAATACTCCAGAGTAATATTTTATAAAATTTGTTGATGATACAAACTGAGCGGAAGATGTCCTTTTAAAGAACTCGAGGATGATTCCAGACAAACTGCATTAAGGCCCTCCCCATTGGTAGCTTTTGGACCAAATTTTAAGAAAAAATGGGTGAAGTGGATGAAAGAGAGAGAGGAGAGAAAAGACAAACATACTTTGCAGGAGGTTGGGATTTTTCCGACATTTCGTGGATTCCACGAGAAAAAACAAGCAACAAAATGCAATTCTCTCTCTCTCTCTTCTGACATTTCGTATTTTATTCTTTTTTTCTTGTTTTTCTTTTTCTTTTTGCTTCCCTTCTATCCTAGGTGGAGCTTAAATATGTGTGCAAAAAACTAATCTAATGAGGAAGGCCTAATGAAAGAGTGCAGTAATTTACATAAGTGACCGATAAGTTGGTCTGACAGTGACAAAATTAACTTTTCTAAACCTACATTAATACAATTAAAAAGACTATATCAAAGCACAATGATAACGCTGACACACCCGTGACTCCGTAAACTTAGATATAAGATTTACTTTTGACTCATCAATCTTTTTCATTTCCATTGTGTTGAATTCTACTCAGACTGTCTTTCCTTCATCTTTATCCATTCTCCTGAGAACGGTAAATCCATCACTGAGTCTTCATCAAAGACGGACAAATGGTGTCACTTTTTGTAGAGTAATCAACCCAATCCAGCCTATTCATTCCAAGAATTCTCCTTTTTGTTCGCGTTTTATTATATTAAAATAGATTTAAACCTCACTTAAATTTCATATTCATTTCAATTGTATAATAGTTCCATTTAACTATAAGATTAGACTATTGACTCTTAATTTAGTTGTAAGATTATATTATTGACTATTGTACGACTTCTCCAATAATGTTTTTTTTTTTTGAGTGAAGAGGGGGGATGGGAGAAGCCAATAGGCGTGTGGCGCATGCACTACACACCCCATTGGGTGCATTGTCACCGATGGACAACCACCCTCATATTTTTCTCTTTTTCTTTTCTTTTTTAATTTTTTTTTTTTCTAACAAAAAAAATCTCAACAATTTCTCAATTGTTAGAGTTGCTCTAAGTATACACCACAACTTGAACTGAGTGATGAGGCTAGGTCTCATATGCAATAATAATAGTTCCATTTTAACTGAATCTAAAATAGTAAAATCCGAATGCAAGAAATGGATAAAATGGAAGGATGATCCAAAAGGCCATTATACATATGAATAGAGTTTACAACAAAATAGTTGTTGTTACATGGAATTATCAAATAATATAAACTTACAGATATCCTAACATCTACCTATTGCCCATATGGTTTTCAATAAAAAACAACATTACCATATGAGCATTGTTCACTAAAAACATGAAAGAATAGCTTGGGAACAACCCCAAGGCTAGTTTCAGCACCCGATTCCTGCCATTCCAGCATATCGCAATGGTCAAAATGATGAACGAACTACTAGGATATACCGCCAATTTACAAGTTATAATAGAACACAACTGGACTTTCCCAAAAGCATTACATTGCTGTATAAATTTGACATCAATTTGGAGTGATAGCAAAATGATCAAAGCTGCAACTGTCCAGGGCCCTTACGAGATGACCTTGAAGGAGGTCTACTCAAGTCTTGGGCTTGGTTAGGTCGCTTGGAATCTTCGGGTCTTTGTACCTCCTGAACAAACTGGGGAGTGCTTTAAGAATTAGAATGCATGCTGGGGAACTTTTCATGTAGAAACAAATAGCAAATTATAAAGGAAGTGGAAGGCATAAGGCGAGTTTATCTGTTAGACTTGCAGCAATTTTAATGGAACATACAACACTTGGGCAAATAAACGATTACAAAACTAGCATGATGCTCCCCACATAACCAGAAAGCCACTCAATATGAAAACTAATTTAACGGATTAGTTAAAAAATTGGTTCTTACATCATGAAGAAGGTTTAGGTAAGCAAAAACATGAACTCTACTTTTGGAGCTTGTTAATAGTCAAATAAAACCACAAGTTTGATGTTAACAAACCCATAAATTATGCTAGGTAGATTGATGAAGTAAACACCTTAAGTGCAAGTATCAAAATTAAATAGCACCAACGAAGATGGCAAACCTTTGTTGATGACATGGAGTTATGGGACAAATGAGCTTGAGACTTAGAATGTACACGATGCTGCTGCTGAATCTGTTCAAACTGCTGCAGCCTTGAAGAGAAGTTTATTGCGTTGTGCATATCATGAGAATCTTCACTTGTGTCGCCATCCTCTGAAATGTGTGATCCACCCCTCAAATAACTTATTTGAGAATAAGGATTCCCAGATGGTGTTCTCCTTAAGTGCTCCCCACTAAAGGAGTATTTGGGTACAGTTTTCAACCTAGTCCGAAGAACTTTAAAGGCAGCACTTTGCTGAAGAAATGGGATAAAAAGGAACCAAGAAGGTTATGAACACCAATTTTACAGCAAATATGTAATGTCGTAACTGCACTACAAGATATTCTTTTTCATGTTCTCTTTTTCTTTTCTTTTCTTTTTTTTTTTTTTCTGGGAGTAAAGATGCGAGGTAGGTAGTGCAGTTGAAATAGTGAGAGGAAAAACAAGCATATTTTTTTAAGTTGGTACTTGACATCATGATGCACAGCATACCTGCGGTAGCAACATAAGCAAACCATACAAGGCTTTTAACAACCAGATGTATCTTCCAGGTTCAAGAAGCTGCAACGAAGAAGTAATAAAATAGATATTAGGAAAATGCACAAGAGAAACATTACATATAAAGCAAGTAGACATTATATCTCGAGGAAAAAATCAAGACACCTGCAGCCTCAAATAAGCAAAGGTAGGAGTCTCCAGGAGGTTGATTAATTTGTCTAGCTGGACCAAGAACTTCACGTTCACATCCTCCTCAACCAGAGATTGAATAACAGAACTAGCATGCTGGTATGCCTGCAATGCATTTCCATAAAACAAAGGCACAAGGACAAACATTGTTATTCAATGAAGCACATGAAGGGAAAGGACAGTGTGAGCAGGGGGAACAGATTCCTACTTGTGCTAGAAAGCAGAGGCTTATTACGGCCATAGGAGAATGGCACCATGACGCATATAAAGAAAGAAACAAGTCCTTTCCAGCAGTATTGACTAGTGATTGTTTCAGGAGGTCACGGAGATCAGACAACTCAGATGAAGTGAGCAAAATCAGGTTCAAGGCCTGAAACAGAGAGAGTCACAAGACTACATAAATGGCAAAAACGGGTATTCACAGACTTTATAGCATTGCAAAACTTGAGCAACTAACTCTACAATGAGACCCATCTATTTGTAAAGATGAGCTTCTGTTGCACTACTGTCCTCTCTTAAATTATCAATGCAAGAACAATATAATAATCTACTCTTGAGAGTAAGTAAAACCTGAACCATCACTGATGCAAAATCCAAATCTGACTCCCCTTCAAGTATGGTAGAAAGTTCCCTATAAACTCTCTCTGCATCCAGAAGCACACACAGCCTCCGAACTATCAATGCACCACGTCTGAAAGGAAAATTTTTAAGTAACATTCCATCCAAGAATGGAAAGATTGAGAGCAACAAAGATAAAATATTGCACTGCTGAAGTATTGAAAACTTACTTCTCCAAGAGTGAATTGTCGACTCGGAAACTGTGAACCAAGAAAACAATAAGCTGACGGAAGTGTTGCTTTTCCTTAGCTATGCATGCATGCACCTCAAGTACCAGAAGCACAACCTACGAAGAAATGAAAACAAGAAATATTTTAACAGAATCGTTATTTAAATTCTGCTCAAGAACATTTTCCCAGTAGATAGCAACTGCTTAAATCCTTTGTTTGCCTTCTCAGTGCCTCAAAATTCAAGAGACACATGAGCCAGATTTTTTATTTAATTTGTTTTTTTATAATTACACACAAGCCAGGATTCCTTCCCTCCCTCCCTCCCTCCCTCCCAGGTGAATAATTGAAGTCATGGATTAAAAACAAAAAAGTTGATGGCTTACAAATTGTGAATAATTATTCACAAATAAAAGGTGTTTGAAAACCAAGACTAGAATATTTACAATTTCATCAGAAATACAACACATCAGCAACTTGACAAAATTATTGGCACTTAAATGGAAAATGGAGCAGAAGAAGATACCTCATCAGATGGATCTGAAAGAGCCTTCAGAAGAGTGTCAAAAACATCATTCAGAAAGACCAAGACCTGTAACAAAAATAAACATACAGAGTGAATACTAGATACGAGGTTGCAGTGTCATAGAGAGTAAAGAATAGGAAACCATGCTAACCAACAGAAAACAGGAATGTTTATAATGAATGAGAAGTATATGTAGCAATACCAAAACCCACAAATGATGCAGCAGAAGTTCAAAAGCAGACACTGAACTAAAATCAAGCATCACTATCTTGATGGAATACATTTATCTGGGTCAATGAACTTTGAATATCGTCATTTTATAACAAGGAAAGGCTAATCATAATGTAAATTATTACAGGAATGACACTAGTTGAATTGAATGGCGAAGTGTCAAAAGTGGAAACAAGTGTTGGACAGCAAAGAAGCAAGTGTCAATTACAGTAATGAAAATGCAAAGAGAATGTCATGCATTTTGAGGCATCTTAGATTACAAATGTAATCTGCTCTTAAGAGTCCTTGATATAGCATCCTTATCTGTTTAAGCATGTAAAGCTTTTAATAATCCTTTCCCCAACACCAAATAAGAGAATATATCACACTCCTGATCATTTTTTTAATAAGCACATCAGGCTTCAGAAAGTGTGCTGAAAACATAAAGTAGTACACAAATTAAGGTTTCATTACCTCATTGCGATGTCTATTTAGCAAGGTGAACATCCAGTGCAATGCTTCAATCCGTGTTGCCTCAAATTCACTAGACAACTGCCTGGTATAGAGATTCAAACCCAAAGTTACCATCTGTGAACACCATATGCAATAATCTCATGCACACAGCATCTTTGATTAGAAATATAATTCATACAGCATTTTAGGCAAGATGACAGAAAGGCACATCAATCCACAACGACCATAACACAGGCCTTAATAACCTTATACCCAAGCAATCAACTCAGTAAAGCATCAATACCTCCTAGAAATAGTGAGGAGTGCTTCAACATCAAATCCCTCAGCAGGATCAGCTTTGATAGATCGAAGTTCATCATTTGTCTCACGAGCAACCTAGAAAGTGGAGGAACGAGAAACACAAGGGAAAGGGAGAATAAATAAAAAGGCCTTTTGTGATGAGAAGAAAGCATTATAAGGACTACTAGAAAATTATACTAAGAAAAAAGTCAGAACAGATTAACTTACAACTCTTATTTTCTCTTCTTTATCAGCAATACAAGGCAAAATTGCTCCCAAAATATCAGCATAATAAGGAACCAATTGATCCCCACCAAGTTTTACTAACTCATTTATCTGAAGAGAAAAGGTTTTATGAAAGAAATATAAGCAAGGTAGCAAACTAATTAAGGTGTTGTAATTGTTGTCGCAATTGAAAAATAGGTAGAAGTCGGGATGCATATAAAGACATAATTACAAGCAACTGCGCATAAGTCAATATCTTTACCCATGTGATAGCAGTCAGCCGAGTAAATTCATCAGGTGAGCCAGCTCTCTGTACCAATATCTCAGCCATTCGACCATAATCTACAGACTTGAAGAGAATTTGGGTCGGAACATGAAATAGATTACCATTGAAAATTGCCTCTTAAGTCAAAATACTAAAACATTAAAATATTTATCCCTACTTTAGTGTTCATTTAATAAACAAAAATATAGTATTATTTACTGCCAACAGAAAGATTGTGACCAGAACTCTCATAACAGACATTTACAAGAAATAAAAACAAGAAAACTAAAATCCCAAGTACAAGAAATAAATTTGTTCCCTTCCAAATTTTGGCACTGGATTCTGATGGAAAAGGAGCATATCATAGGTGTACCACATTTTTTTCCTTTATTTTTACCCTTCTCTAATGGGAGCACAGCTAGTAACAACAAAATCTCTACATAAAGATTCAGAACTAAAATGTATAGAATTGAGGAAAAAAAAAAAAAAAACCCTTCTTCTCTTTGCTTTATAAATTCTGGCAATTTTTTTGAGGAAATTTCAATTTTCAAGTGCACCTATAAGCATGTTTGGATTTGTGCCCGATGTTAATTGCTTTCATGTCCATGTAACATATGATACAAGTTTAATATTTCAATACATAGAAGTTCACCTAGGATTAGATTATCAAGATGAGAAGTCTTACTACTGGAGAGTTCTTAATCTCCTGAAGGAACTCTGAAAGTGCAGAATCAGCCTGTTGTCGTATTTCATGGCTAGAATCACTTAACATATTAAATAAACCTGCAGTTGAACAGAGAAGTAAGAACACATGCTTCTGGGAAAGAAGAAAATAAAATCACAATGGCAAAAATTTGTCATTTTTAAACCTGGAAAGCAAAGACACAAATTTAGGATTGTGTTTATGTGTCACACTTGTAACTTGTGTTAGATACCGACACTACTGGGCACACCCTAGACATTTATCAGTTATCAGCCACCCAAAAATTTGCATCTTGACTATTCATGACTTAATCTCAAAGGACACAGGTGTTCTAGCCATTTGTTTAACTTACTTTGGCTGACTTATGTAACTTTAATGGCAGTAATGATGAAGTTGAAGTCTGAACAATGGAATTTAGTTCTACTCTGTATTATTTGTTTATGACTTGTGTAACTTAATAAAATTTGCATCTTGACTATTGTTTGTAGGCTATTTCAAGCTATGGTTCTCTTTTTGTCACTTTTTTGTTAATTACTGTCAACTTCTGCCAGTTTCCACTTGATATGCATAATTATAAATTAATACTAATAATGATATTTAAAAAAAATACTCAAATCATGTCTATGTCCCACAATTTCTTGCATATCATGTGTCTACGTGTCTGTGTACATATACTGATATACATCCTTCAGAATCTCAAACTAAGTGCATAGCACATACCGTCAAGGAAATCAGGGAGGAAACCAAGCATATCAATATCTGGAACACTGTCTAAAACTGTGATCCAACCAACCAAAAATTGGCGTACATAAGGATTGAGGACATTCATACGCTCCCTCAACAATGGAATAAATTCTTCAATGCTGTCAGAGAACAAAATTAAATAGTTAACTATCAAATCACTGAACCCTCAGAGCCATATGGTAATAGGTACTAGAAGTTTATCACACCTGAATTGATCACTCTCAGTGACAATATCCTGCATGCAAAAGATATTCAGGACATTATTTGTCATGACAAATAAGTCAAATGCAAAACCAATGCACAAAGGTGGCATTCACATGGCTTCAGAAGGGTGAAAGAACTATTTACTTACTTTCACAAGTCTATCTAAAAGATGAGCAGCACTTTGCACATTGGCATCTGAGTCTGCTGAAAGCTTGCACAAAGCATCAAATATCTGATTGAAGAACACAATGAAATCCCCCCTCACCACCTGCAAAATAGTATACATTAAGGAAAGCACATGCAAAAGGAAATAAAAAAATTCAGAAATCCTTACTTTCTCACCTTTGCTATGTTATACAGAGCTTCACATGCATAATAACGAACTCTACTATCTTGATCCGAAAAGGAGTTCAGTACAGGTGGCACAATTTGCTGTCAAATAATATTACAAGGAGGAACAAAATGAATTGAGTAAAAAAAGCAGCTAGACAGTCTGCCACAACTAACAAACTAAGGGTAAACCTAACAACTCCATAATGCATTAATGCAGCAGCAAATAGAACTAATTCCATCAACAATCAACATGGAGGCTATGATGATGATAATAGAACCATGTTAGAAATATAGAAGCCCTAGAGCTACCCTAGGTTTAGCCCATTAAAGATTTATAGGGCATATTATGTACTTATATAATCATGCGTTCCAGTGTTAGGATGTATCAATCATAATATATTAGAATATTGTTATTATTATAATCATTATGCTTCTTCTTTCACTAATTTGCATATTTTAGCTTCCACCTAACTGGTGGAGTCTATCCGCCACCTGCCAAACCTTCAATCACTCAATTTTAACATGTTATCAGAGCCCTAAACCTAGGGCAAACCCTAGGGTTTCTATATTTCTAACACTAAAATATTCTCCCTCCATCCCATTTTATGTGTTTGGTTTGATTAACAAGGCTTGATTGAATGTATTTACAATTCAATTTTTTGTAATACTCCGAATTTAATTTAGTGTTAGTATATAAAACCTATATATTTAGAAACTATATCAAATGTACTATTAAATACCCAAAAAATCAAAATTATAAGAAAATGTTAAAGGAAATAACCAAAGAAAGAAGAGTTTGATTGACTAATGAATAGTACACAGGACAAGTAAAATGGGACAGAGCCACAAAGGGAGAATTACACTTTGCCATCTATAAAAGAATATAGCACAGTAAAGCCAGATGACAATTTTTTCATGATAAGACACACATATAGTTTTTACATTCCACTCTAGAATATTATAAATTAGAATGGACTTGCTACAATAGAAACAGTTGGGAGGCCGGGTGGGGGGCAAAATAAGATGAATATGCAAAATTATGCAGTTGAGGTTTCCATTAACATTTTACTTGTAGAGTATTTTCTAGAATTTGTCTAAGCCCTGGCAATAGCATTAGCACAAGAGTCAATAGTATTGGACTTCACATTTTGCTCATTGAAATTAGGGAATTTCCTGTGTTAGATTTATAACAAAATTATTAATACAACTCCTTTGTAATAATCAGCAACATACTGCTTTCCTTACACAAACAAAAACTTTACAGTCCTGGCCATTATTAAATATCAGTCTTCCTTTTATTCAACATCAAGTCATCAACTTTCCTTTAAGTTGTTTGATTATAATATAATTGAACTATTTCTTTTTAACACCTATATAAAGGCTGGTAGCAAGTTAGCTAGGGATACAATCAGGCTCACGATATATTGGCAATTGCATCTATGGTATTCCAATCCTGTTCTATAGTGTTTAAGTGGTCTCCTTCCAAGTAAAATCCAAGGTGAAGAGTGATCATTCTTTAAAACTTATGCTCCAAACAACCCTAAGAAAATCTCACATTTCACTACAAAACATTCTTATGCAGTTACAAAGAGAATGCTGCAAATTAGAACAATCCATTACCTCAAGATGCTGTGCTGCTTCAGAAGTCAAACCCACAGTTGCTGCAGCTAACCCTATCAATCCTCCCTAAAACCACGAAACCACGTCAGTGATTAGAATACAGTGTAATTCCTAAACGAAGCCGGAACAACTGCACTATAATGGGAACTCCAAAAACCACTTACTTTCCGGTGATTGGCTTGGGGAGAGTACGTATACTCCTCGGTCAACAAATTGATCACCGCAGTAATCTTGTCATGATCACCAGCTGCAGCCAACTGTTTCACAATCCCCTCCAACTGCACAAATCAAAAACCAAAAAATTTCAAAATCTCTAAACCTCAAATGCTCAAAAACACAAAAATCCCACGAAATGCTAGAGCCAAAACCACAACACTCACCTCGAGAGCTGCATTCTTGCGCTTCTCGTAGAGCTTATCCGAGAGGTTCCGGAGAACCGCAGCCGGAATCACAGACAAAGCTTCCGAAGTAGCCATACTAGTCAATTTCAGTCAAACCCTAGACACACAAAAAGAAGACACTACATACACATACACATACAACACTCACACAAAGCACAATCAAATTCCCTTTCTAATCTCCCCTTCCAGAAGCTGAACCATCCCTCCCCCCAATCACCCTATGCTTATATATATACCTATATACATGTATAGGTGGGTGACTGGGTGTATATAACTCTGTGGAATTCACGTGAAGAATAGATCTAATGGGGAAGAAAGAACGAAATGGAAATCAATCCAAGATTGAATAGATCTTGGGGGTTTCTGTTTGATATACAAACCTTTTTTTATTACCCTTTTTGGGGGTTTTTTCTTTTTTAATTTGATGAGAGAGACTAAAATAGAGAGAGAGAAGAGTGTGTAAATTCTAAGCTAAGCGAGTCGCTGACTCGGGGCTGACTCAGTAATTTTAACAGTATGATGGTGTGAAGCTGTCTGTAATTTGACTTTCGTTTTCTTCTGTTTGTTCTTCACATCTTCCCTTTAACTGCAAGAACAAAACAGAAAAATAAAGGTAATAATAAATAAAGGGAAAAAGTTGTGTTATAATTTATATTCACTCTTTGAGTGCTTTGATTCACTTTTTAGTTTTTATATCACATAAAAATATTATACATTTTTTCTTTACATTTAAGTATTAAAATATTATATATTTTACCTTCATCGCGAAAAAACCGTTTACACTTTGCTGTAATTATATATAATTCTTAAATTTTCAATATTTAAATAATTAGATATAATCACAAATTCACAACCAAGTGTAAATGTTTGAGGTTTTTTCTCTTTACGAATAGAGTTTGTCTTGAATGACACGTCTCACATGTAATACATTTAAATTAAAATATAATATTTATTATAAATTCATAAAAAATATTTTTTAGTTTAAAAATATTACACGATCTTATGTAAAATTATCTCAAGTCTATATTTTTATATAATTGTCAAAAACATGAAATTCCTTAAATAAGGTAAAATTATTGAAAATTAATTTTAAGTGCCAAAATTTTCACTTTGAATTTTTAGAGAATATGATTTTTTTTGGAGTATGTAATATAACGTGAATCAAACCGTTAAACACCATTTTAAAAGTTGTTCTGTAACGTTTACTTTACAGTATGATCTGACATTAATATGTAAATGAAAAATTTAAAAATTTATACTTTTTAAAGTATAATACGCGTATAACACGCATGATATATGTGGATATTGTCGCATCTGTAATGCATTATATCGTGATTGTATTCTGTATAGCATAAAAGTATGCATTTTCTTTTCCCTAATATTCGCGGCAAAGCACAAGATACAACATTATTGAACTAACATTACAATGGAAAGAAACACAGCAAAAAGTATAATAGACGTATAACACACATGACATGTGTGAATATTGTCGCATCTGTAATGCGGGCATTATATCGTGATTGTATTCTGTATAGCATAAAAGTATACATTTTCTTTTCCCTGATATTTGTGACAAAGCACGCGATACAACATTATCGAACTAACGTTACAGTAGAAAAAAACACATAATTTGTACGCAATGATTCCTAATATATCTTAAGTATAATAGATGTATAACACACATGACATGTGTGAATATTGTCGCATCTGTAATGCGGGCATTATATCGTGATTGTATTCTGTATAGCATAAAAGTATACATTTTCTTTTCCCTGATATTTGTGACAAAGCACGCGATACAACATTATCGAACTAACGTTACAGTAGAAAAAAACACATAATTTGTACGCAATGATTCCTAATATATCTTAAGTATAATAGATGTATAACACACATGACATGTGTGAATATTGTCGCATCTGTAATGCATTATATCGTGATTGTATTCTGTACAGCATAAAATTATACATTTTCTTTTCCCTAATATTCGTGACAAAGCACAAGATACAACATTGTCGAACTAACATTACAATGGAAAGAAACACAACAAAAAAAATTTCTAATAATTTGTGTGCAACAATTCCTAATATTTTTTTTAAGTATAATAGACGTAACACACATGACATGTGTGAATATTGTCGCATCTGTAATGCGGGCATTATATCGTGAATGTATTCTGTATAGCATAAAAGTATACATTTTCTTTTCCCTGATATTTGTGACAAAGCACGCGATACAACATTATCGAACTAACGTTACAGTAGAAAAGCACGCGATACAACATTATCGAACTAACGTTACAGTAGAAAGAAACACATAATTTGTATGCAATGATTCCTAATATATCTTAAGTATAATAGACGTATAACACACATGACATGTGTGAATATTGTCGCATCTGTAATGCATTATATCGTGATTGTATTATGTACAGCATAAAATTATACATTTTCTTTTCCTTAATATTTGTGGCAAAGCACACGATACAACATTATCGAACTAGCATTACAATGGAAAGAAACACAATAAAAATTCCTAATAATTTGTATGTAATGATTCCTAATATATTTTAAGTATAATAAACGTATAATACACATGACATATGTGAATATTGTCACATCTGTAATGCACTATATCGTGATTGTATTGTATATAACATAAAATTATATATTTTTTCATTAATATTTGTGACGTAGCACACGATACAACATTATAATGGAAATAAACACAATAAAGACTCCTAAGAATTTATATGCAATGAGTCTAGACATATAGAAGTACTATATTGGAAATCAAAGTTGTACTAATATATTATTGTAATAAATTACTAATTATGATGTTTAGTCAAAAGAGAAATGTTACTGGTTGAACTTTGTAATATTTAATTATTAACTAAATTTCTTTTTAATTTGTGGTATAGTCGATCAATTCATTAGTTCATAAATTGATCGACTAATAAATGGAAGTCATGTCAAGAACGATAAAAACATGTGAATAGAGAATGAAAATGCAAAAAAAAAAAAAAAAAAAAATAACACTAAAATTATTGTGGTTCATATGTAATCCCATTCTCCACAATCAACAATCAATTAGCAAACAATTTTAATAAGTTTAAATTTAAAAGTTCATCACCGCTCTTATCCTAAATATATTGGCTGATAAAAAAATTGCGAGATGAGCCTCAATTGGCGAGATATCCCGAAATACTTATACACTAATACTCATAGTCAGTCCTCAAGTAGGAGTTGGGCTCTCCAAGTTGGAGTAGGGCGTGAGTTGAACTCCTTGTGCGCACAATAAGCCAAGGGATTGACTAAAAGGTTGCTCATGTAACTCCGATTTACATCCTCAGATTCTCTAGTGACTTTTGGGACGGAAAACTAGAGGCTAAAGTTTAGTATGACGTAAATTGAGAACCCTATGTATTTTTTTTTTAAAAGCAATATAATATAAATATACGTAAACAAGCAAGTTCGTTGAAGTAGAGCAAACCATGTCCACAAGAAGATCACAACATGGTTTATAATAAGAGTTTGGAAAGAATTGAGTTTGTGTAATTAACTTGTAACATAGCACCAATAATAAAGTATTTTTGAAAGCAATACTTATGGAAATTGTAGTATCTAAAATTCTTCTTTTTTCACTATTTTTTTCTTTTCAAATTGGCAAATACTAGCATTGTGCTCAAGTGGGAGAATTATGAGCTTTCAAATAATAATTCAATGTCAGGTGTCATTGGAAAACGTTATATTAATATTAAGGCTCTTAAATTTTATTTTTTTTAAATGAATAAATAATGTTATAAAGTGATAAAATAAATAATACTGTGTAATTTGTGTAACTTAATACATACGGTTAAAAATTGAAAATTACGCAACATATATATAAAAGCATTGAATTATACAACGTAAAATTTGATTTTATATATATATTAATTTTATGCTTTGCATTAAGTATGAAGTGACACGTGTTATGCAACATATATATAAAGGCATTAAATTATACGGCATATAATTTGATAAGAACTAAAAAATTTACGACTTTGCACTAAGTATGAAGTGACACAGTACCAATCAATACCGTATTCTTTCCTCTTTTTATATATATAAAAATAAGAGGCTACAAATCCTACCATGAATAATAAGAATAAAAAGAGTATTACTCCGTATTTATTTTTATTTATTCAAATTGGTCGGTCCAATGGATACAACTTTTTCATACTTTTTTCAACGCCCTCTAGTTTCTTCGTGTTTGGTGGAAAAAGACGTGCACCCACCTTATCTTCTGGAGTTGTGGCTTTCCAACCCTTTTCATAGTCTTACTTCATTTTTTAAAATTATTATTATTATTTAATTATTAAAAAATAAGAGTAAAATAACATGAATGAAAAGGATCACGGTCTCGTATTGTCCCAATCTCACCTTCCTGTTATTATTTTTCTTCAACTTTTAACGTAAAAGTCATGCTATGTATAGAAAAGTATATAATGTAAAATAATAAGAGCACCCATTATTATTATTAAAAAAAAAATTATTCTTTAATCAATATAAATATAATTTTACTTTTAATATTTATTTATAACACTATCATCACTCATCATTATAAAAATACCATACCTCTACTTTTTATGAATCCTCGACCACTTCCCATATGTTAATTTCAGTATACTATATTATTATTTTTAGTATACTGCAAATTTATTTTAATGTACTACTTAAAAATAAACACATAATACACTAAAAATTAATTTGTAATATGTTAAAAATAAAATGTATAAATAATCCACCTTATCATGGTCCGGATATAATTTGCCAAAATCAAGTATAATACACTAAAAAAAATTAATTTGTAATATGTTAAAAATAAACATGTATAAATAATCCACCTTACAATATTAATCATGGTCCGAATATAATTTGCCAAAAATCAAGTACATCTCTTTCTATATGTATATATATATATATACACACACACATGCATACTGACATTATAACTGTCAAAAAACTGTCAGCCAAATAATGACAAAATGGAAGAAAATTCCTAAATTGACGTATAGTACAGTTCGGTAAACTAAGCGAAACATAAATAATAAAATGACCAAAGTTAATAATTAAACCTATACGATGAACATTTATTTCAAACGTAATGAACTAGAGCATTGCAAAGGGACCTGGTTTTATTACTAGCACAGACAATGGACTGTTTGAATATTCAATAATTCCATTTCAGCTTAGAGTAAGAATGCTATCCTAGAGATACTTGTTACACTAAGGAAAAGGAGCCAAGATAAAGTTGAAAATCAGATTCTGAACAATGGAAGAACAAACATTTGTATAGCAAATTAATGTGCAGAATAAAATCTCGAACAAGTTTATACAAGGAACCTGTGAGCGTACTAACAAAAGCGATCGAATGGAGCTGGACTTAATAGTGACTCTTCAAGCTCCCGGAAACCACGGTAGACGGCTTCTGTTTGACTTTGCGGGAGAGACAGCCTTCGTACCTCGGTCATGTACCTGGGAAATTACCAAAATCACATTCCCAGAACTAGACAATAGTTTTCAATTATAAAACAAGGTATATATAAACAGCAAATTGCAAGAAAAGTTGCATTTTAACTCGAGCTTTTAGAGAAATTTACCCATCAGATTATCCATTTTTGTTTTCCTCACTAAATTGTCTTTGGGAGGCAGATGATTAAAGAATACAAATGAAGTAGAGCTGTTTATAGAGTTAAAATCACATATAGTAAGATCAATGAGTCAATGACACAGACACCTGGGGCGTATAATTGTCAGAAAGGTCTTAGGTTTTCTAAAGGTAATCGGTGAGAGATGAAAGAGGTGTAAACTGTTTTCTGAGATACAAGTTGAACTATATTACATTATTACCAATCAAATAATCTCTCAATAGGATGCAGGGTATTAGCTGTAGAATCTGTTTGAATTATATGGATTAATGATACTTCCATTATCTTCTAATGGTTGGGCATCACATAAAACAATGTAAAAACAATCCAGATCCAACTTATAGTTTTCAAGCAGAAACAATACCTATTTGCTGCACTAGTAATTTTGTCACGAACACCTTGACTAAATGCCGCAGTCTGTCCCAGTGAAAAGGTTCCACCAAGAATTAGAGAGGCCCCAGCTACACTTGTATCCATTCTCTGGGCAAAGACAGAAATTGTCCATTCACGAAGCACCACCAGTACTGATCGGAGGAGACGTAACCTCAAATTTGGAGTAGGTAATACTGCACCGCTGGATAACAATTGGTCATAGGTATTTAATACAGGCTCAATTGCACCCTTGCAGGCAGCTAGAAGAGCCCTAGGAACATCTTCATCTCCAATAGATTCAACACCTCTAGCAACTCGCTCCTAGATGTTGATAAGCACAGAAGATATACAAACAGGCAATTTATTATGCATCAACCTTTATAAAACACTAATTTAGTAGCTGAAATAATATTTGCAGAAAGGGCAAGCAGAAAGATCGGAAGAGGGGATTGGTGAGGGGTGTGGGGACTAACTTTAGGGTAGGAGAGTGCAGGATGCAAAGGAAAAAAAAAGGGTTTCCATACCAGTGCAGCCTTCTCTAAGTGCAAGCAAAGAGTATCCAGAGGTAACACAGCTCCATCTCCAGGATATATATTAGAACCAACCCTCTTCAATACAGCACAAGCTTCTGCAATGCCACCATTTGAAAGTGCTTGATCAATGAGCCTAGCCCAAGTCTCCCGTGCGATGCTACTATCAGCTTCACCAGAATAGCTTGCAAAGTATAACATTTCCAAGCATATCTGTGGGCAAGAAAGGAACATTGAATTCAAACGGGCAAGAATGGGAACACAACAGTTAAATATTGGTGTCATAACTTCTTTGATTTTTCTTTTATAAACAATTACTTCCTCTCATTTAATATAGTTGCGTTATGAAGAAGAGCAAACAGATGCAAAACAGACTCTTAATTTGGAAATTTGTATTAGGGAAGTTATACCAAAGTGTTTTTATTTGATTTAGATTCTGTGTCTGACTGTAATCATTTACAAGCATGTTATACAGTTTATATACAATAAAAATAACAGATGAATGCCAGCTGGAGAGAGGAGAGGGTTTTGTAGTGGCTGTTTCCATACCTCCCACAATTCAAAGGGCACAGCATAGTCATTATAAAGTTGAGTAATACTCTTCAAATCCATTGATAACTCCTTGGCCTTTTCTTTTAGAGAGAGTAAAAAATTGTTATCAACAGGTTGACCCCCATTAGGTACTGCTTCAGTTGCAACAGATTCAGATGTGCTAGGAGAAGCCTCCAACCTGGAAGCCATAGCCTCCAGTTGTTCTTTAATCTTAATTTGAAATTGCAGCACTGCTAGCTTTCCTTGAAGTAAATCCAACAACCCATTGTCAAGAGCACTCCGGCCAGAATCACTCAGACCATTGGTTTCACTAGCGCTCTTGGCTTGCAGGACAGCATTACTTAAGTACTGACGCCTGGGATTGACAAAAGGAAAAATAAATATTCACCTCAATTACAGGAAAACCCATCTAAGGAAGAATAAAAAGAAGATATTTTGTTCATGTTTGGTTGTGCATGTGGTGGGGGGAGGCTAGGTAATAGCAATGCATATTCAATTTATCTTGTACAACTGTACAAGTCACAGCTGCACTACAGCCTTCCAAGGAAAACCCTTTCAAACCCTCACACTACTGCAGTATTACTTTCAGTATTTTATCAATTTTGAATAGCATCAATAAAATCTTTTGAGGAATCTAAAAAGAGAAACTGATTCATAATACCGTTCTCTCCTTTATATTACAAATAAACTAAGATATTTGTTGAAAGGCATTGCTTCTCACACTCAGGTAAGCCTAAATCACAAACTAGTTAAAGTCGTGTATACATTGACTATGAGTCGTCATTATGTTCTAATTAAGTGTTAAATCCTCCATGAGTATGATTACATAGATGAATTTAAATATATTTAATTCGGAGTAACTAAGATAATCAACTAAAGGCACTACTAGGCTAACTCAAGTAAGCCTCAATGACAAACTAGTTAGGGTAGTCTACACTGATTTTGTGTATTCATTATATCCTCTGTGAGTCCTTTATTTCTTATAACCTAATGGATTCAAATAAGTTTATGATCTACCTATTGTCCATCTCTTGTAGCATCTATTTTACCACTCTTCCTCACTTGTGCGCCAATAAACCTATGCTGGTTTGCAAATCAGAAGTTTGACAGTTTTAAAGCAATTTCCATTTGCATACACTTCACGTGTAGCATATGTTGATTTGTGAAATGCAAGTATGCTTTTATAGCTATTTGCATGTGCATAGACTTTGTACATATAGCATAGTTGCAACCAGTAATGTCAATTATTTGCTTCTTTATTCACACATAAAGCTAAGCTATTTAAATCACCCGCGAACTGAAAGAGGGAGGGGAATTCCTGCATAAAAATTCTCCATAGGGAATTTCCTCCAGCTAGCAGTTCATACAATTATGGTCTTGTGTTCCTCTTCCTTATGCATTCCAATTCAAATAGTGAAGGAATAGACCAAACAGTTTCATACTACAGTTCTAAAAAATGAAGCATGGATAATTCTCAGGTAAGACAAGTTAAGAACCTTTGTTCCAGCGAAGGTGCATCCCCTGAATCTGTAGCTCGGCGTTCTGCTAATCTTACCAAAACATGGGCTGCAAGAATATGCTGCTGCTTTAAGACATAATATCGAGCTAGAAGCTCAAAATATTTTGTTTGGTTGGATGGCACAGCTACTCTTGAATGACCCAGTGGAGAAATTGGTGGCGTTACTGCAGAAACAGCCCGAACCTGTACAGGCAAACAGATCAATCAGTAGGATGATAGTAACCAAAATTATTTTAAAAAATTAAAAATTAAAAAAGTAGATATTGATGCTCCAAAAAATTGATGAAAAATTAATGAAAGAACACGAGTATCTAGTATCTATACTGAAAGTAACCCAAAATCATTTGAGAAGTCAAGATGAACTCAAGAATCATGATTACTACAATCACATGCAAGTATGAAACGAATCAAGACAAAAGAAAGCAGCATATAGCCAGACCTCATGTAAAGATTCACGACCAGCACTTTGCAGAAAAGGCACCAAATCAGGGCCTCCATATTCCAACAGTTCATCATCCAGCCCCAAGTCAATTAGTGTCCGGTACAAATACTCGTGAAAGAGTCTATCAGGAGATTGAACACCAAGTTGAACGATCTGGCTTATATATTTTTTCCTGGAGGCTTGATCAAGAACAGATTGGGCAACAGGTCTGATAGGAGAACCAAATTCTCTTTGGAACACTTCGCCTTTCAAAGCACGCAAAGCATTAGCAACAATCTCATAGCATTGCTCTCGTTGAGTAAGTGCATGACCTCGAATCATAGGATCTATTTGTTCATTAAACGCATCGCCAGCAGGGTCAACAGACTGTGCCTTTTGTAAAGGTAATCGAACCACAGCTTCATAATATCTGTGCATTTATCATAGTATTTTCAGATAGGTCATAAAACATTATAATTCACCAAAACAAGGATAAATTAAAAGAGAGAGAGTAAAGCATCTAATGCTAGATTGCAACCTCAAATCTTCAAAACGTTTGCATACAGTTCGTAAGTCTGCAGACTCTGGAACTTTGCTTAGGTAATTAAAGGCTTCTCTAGCAAGGCTTTCCCTCTCACCAGCATCAGACGCAGCAGCAGCTCTCTCAAGACATTCAACAGCTAAGAAGAACTTGTAATCAGACTCCTTATAATAGCTTGGACAGCCATCACACAACCTAGCACTTATATCATCAACAGTTCCCCGGCCATCAGGGCCAGTATAAAACTGCAAGGCAATGAAAAAGGGTCAATCAATATGGATAAAACCTGTATAAAATGGAGCATAACAGAGACATTATCCTTTAGTGCTTGAAACCATAAATTCATACTTCTTTTTGGAGAAAATGCAATATCGAAACCAAAAGTCTCCATGTAAAAAAACTGAAAAATATGATTCGGAACTTTAAATGAATTACCTCCATAAGAACAGATATAAATCTTGTGGCCAATCTATCACCCTCTTCAGAGCAGACCAGCTGATGGAAAGTCAACTGAAGTAGTGCAAGCTTCATGTTAGCATCAAAGTTCTGAACCAAGCGTGTCAAGTGATGTTGTGACAGAAGCTGGAGTAAAAATAGCGCTTCACTACACCTCAGGAGCAACTGCCTGATACATTCCATTGCTCTCACCTAAAGCACAAAGTGGTATGTAAATTGCATGCAAAAAACTAAAAACAAAGTAAAACCAAAAACTTAAATTTACCTCCATTGCAGCAAGTTCTGCAGAGCTATAAGGAAGCCGCTGCCTTTTATTTGACATTCCAACATCACTGGAGTCAACATTCCGAGAATAAGATCCAAACAGATTCCGCACCATGCCTCTGTCACCAGAGCCCAGATCTTCACTCGTACCAATCAAAATTGAGCCAGTCAGATCACCTAGACCAGCAACAGAACCATAGAGCCCCCTCCTTTGGTTCCTCCTAGACCTGAGAAACTTCTCCAGAGAACGAATCTTGTCTTCAAGGACCTGCATTGGCCCAGGGGAAAGTCGGCAGACCATGATCCCATTTTCAGGTGCATCTGAAGAAGCTGGGTTACCTTTCATAATAAAAACAGGAAGTTCCCATAACGGTAAAAGCAACCTTGATGAGGACAAGCACAGCCCCTCATAAGCCCCAGAAAAAACTGGCTCAGCCTCTTGAACAACCTGACCCATGCTAAATCCCCCAGCTGGAGTTCTAGTATTTGAGAATGCACCGCTGCCTTCTAGTTGTGGTATTCCAACAAGTCTTGGATCCTCAAATGCTTCAGCTGCCCTTTCAGCAACAGCATTACTTATGAGAGTATCACTGTAGATTATCTTTGCAGCAAGCATTAAAGACATACTAGCAGCCTCTCCTGCTCCAAAACGATTGAAGAAATCCTCCAATAGTGATCTAGGCGAGTTGGACTCTAACATCCTCCTCAGTAAGTCAACTGGCCGGTTAAAGACTATTTCCATCAAGCCCATAGTACTGAAAACTATTACTCTTCTTCTTGGTAATATATGTTGGGTTGAAAGATCACCCCTAGCCCAAACTTTACCAAAAGTCTTTTCACATGATTCACCGGTGAACTCTGGTTGTAAATATAGAGATCCCACAGTGGCTGCTGTGTCAGGCGGGGGTGGAACATCTGCCACAAACAGCATTCTTCCTTCTATTGGTAGAGATGATACTGATTCCCGGAGTGCACGAGAACTCCTTGCACCAGCTCCAAATGTAGTTGAAGTTGACTGAGCACTAGAATCTCTGTTCACAATAAGAAGAGAAGAGGCAGTAGATGGAGATGAATCAGAAAGTACAAGAGTTCCAGTAGAGTAATATGCAGACTCAATCTTCAGCGATAGATCCTCACTCTGAGACCTACTGGCAAGAGATATGGCTCCAAAGCTAAGCCCCCCACCAGCACCTAAAGGAGGTGCTGGCCTGGTAGCTACAACTTTCAAGCAATTTGGCTTCTGATTATTAAGAACACCCAGACCTCCAACAGAACCACTGTTCCCACCAGACGATGTAGAAAGGTACATTCTTCTTCCATCTGACAGAACAGCAACAACATGTAGCCACTTTGACTCCAAGATGGACAAAGGAGAGATGGTAACTATAGATGTTCTAGAAGATCGAGGGGTTCTTGGTGCACTTGGCTGCCTTCCAACATAGGGGTCCCTCTGATTTATCAAATTCCTTTCTTCGGCTACCTTCTTAAGGGGCCCAACCCCATCTGGACAGAATAAATATATTTGAAGTTTCATTTCTTCAGTACGTGCATATAAGATGTTCCTCTCATTATCAACAACCATTTCAACAATGGGATCAACTGCTCCAAACTTAAATACATTTGGTACAATCCACCTACAGGAAATACAAACAACTTTAACAGCAATGTGTATAGAAGATGCAAGCAAAAAATCAAAATTTTATTTCAAGTTTCAGTAAGGAATAAACTGCAGATGTTGGAGATACTTCCAATGGGTACATAAAAGTATAGTGTACACTATAATAGGATATAACTCTTCATCAAATTTTCCAAGTTTACTTCTATAGTTCAACAGATAAGGTTGGGGTGGGGTGGGGGGAGTGAGAAAAGAAAATACCTTGAAATGACACTTCCAAGACCTGCAGTTAAGCAAACTTTACGACATCGCTTCTGCCACCCTGACCCTGTCGTATATTGCAACCCATAAATATGGCCATCACGACCAGCAAGAAAAATATGCCCACTGTCAGTGCATGCAATGCAACTCATAGTCACTCCATCAGATGGAATTGTATATTCCGGAAGTGACTGAAGTGACACCTCTGAATATGGATCTATTCCATCACTGCTTCCAGAGCAACATACCCCTACAAGGTTTAACTGAGTGCAGTAGAAACTAGGTATAAATCCCTGGAGATGATTACTAATGCAGCAATTTTGGAAGATAATACAAGAGAAGATGGAATAAGCATGCACCTCATACAAAGTACATTTGCATAATAGAAAGAAAGTGATGCACTAAATATACATTCATCGAACATAATCTAAATTTCATAATTCAAACATCACAAAGGCAAATAAGCATTGAATTTATAGATGGGAAATCTCAAACAGTTTCACAATGAAAAGGACAAATTAACAGCAACCACTAGATGTTGATTGTTGATAAGACAACTTCCGATAAAAATGATTAACATCTCTATTCAAGTAAACTAAGACTCAATGCCACTCTAGTTAGGGTGTTTATAAGATTAATCAAAGTACTCCATTTTCAACCCTCCGACCTAATAAATTGAAAGTGGCCTAACAGCATTCTATCATTTGTTGGGATGTACTTTGGAGAGGTGGGGTTGGTATTAAAAAAAAAAAACAAAAAAAAAAAAAAAACAAAAGAAGAGAGAGAGAGAGAGAGAGATTTTCTCCAGTTTTTAACACAATTGAAACCATGGCATATTTTAAATTGACTAAAGTATGAAGAGACAAATTATGAAGATACAAAAAGGTTAAGGTTAAGCAAAAAAGTTATTATAAAAATTAAAAAATAAATAAATAAATAAATAATAATAAAATAAAAAGGTTATAAGAGAGAACAGCATGATAAGAAATGCAATTACCTCAACAGGAGTGGCCAAGACTAGAAGATACTGGATAGCTTCAACAAAAATGCCAGGCTTGGCTTTGGCTAGGCCAACTGCACAAATAGCTTGTTCATCAACACTATATTCAGAACATTGACCATCCCTGAATTTAAATGAAAAATAACTTAGATTAAAAAGAAGGAACTAAAATCATAATGAGAAAAAATCACAATACAGCTCTAAATCAAGGTGAAGCCGATTTGAATTTAATATTCTTATGCACTTAGAAAAGTAACTTAGCATGACCTATTATCAACTTAGGCACTCCTTAACGCAAGTCAAGGACAAGGAGGTATGGTTGATGGCTAATGTAAAATTGCCAAAAATATATTACACTAAAATTAATCTAAGAAGAGAAAGTGAGAAACAGAATCATATACAATACACCAACTAGATTAAGAAGAGAAAGTGATAAACAGAATCATGTACAATACACCAACTAGATTAATCACAATTCAGCTAAGTTATAAATGGCTGCCTAGGACTGCATTCCTCTGAAATGTAATTCTAGGGAATGTCAAAATAAATAAGCTTATAAGCATATGTTTCAATAACATAGACACACCAGCTAATTAACCAAGAACTCATCTAAATAAATAACCATACATTTCTATGTATGAGCCAATCTTGTAATGCTCACCACTTATCAAACCGCCAAAGAAACAGAGACTCATCCACTGATGCCCACGCTCTGCGTATCTCTGGAAAAATTCCACATAATGCAGTTCCTTCCCCACCAGATGCATTGTATCTTTCAATTAGTACAGGGGGCAACTCCCAAGAATCCACAACTTCCACTGAAGGAGGCCACTACAACAGTGCATGAACTTATAAATTTAATTCCTTTGAGAGCTAAGATGCAGTAACATAATAAAAACAAATTGGTGGTTTTAAAAAAAAAATGCTTAATGCTTTTCTACTGTGTAATACCCACACAACAACTCAGCTGATTCAATCAAACACAAAATAGAGCACTTTATATTGCCAGCTGAAAGAGCACCTGACTACTAGTTACCACAAAAATTAAGAGTGCCAATATCAATTAGAATTTGAAAGAAACTCTATTCTTAGCCGGAAACCAAAAAGTGTGAGTCTCTCAGGCTCTCTGAGCATCAAACAAGCTATCTCTACCTCGTGTTTTGTGACTACAACTCCAAAATTCAGCTAACTACTAACTGTTACGCGCGCACAATAACACAAATGCATGCTACAATTACGTCCATTCTCGCTTACCTCTCTAGGATGAGTCGTATACGGATGACTTGCATACCTGGAAGCCTCCAGGGCTTCCTCGAGATCGGTTTGAGCTGCAACATCACGACCAATGCGGTCGCTGACCACAAGTCCAGCATTGCTGACGTCACGAAGTACAATATCAGACATCACGTCTTCCCCTGTTCGAAAACCCTAGGAATCAAAGAATCCCACTCCTAGGGTTTGAACAGAACAGGAAGTGGAGAATCCTCGACGCCCGGGCGCCAGAAGAAAATGTCGATTTCCTCGACTCCCGCTTGTGAGCTAAAAGTTGAAAATTTTGAAGATTGAAGAAAGATGGAGGGAATTGAGGAGTTCGGGGCGGGTAGAGAAGGAGGGAAAATGGCGAATTTGGTGTAGGGTTTTGGAGTTTGAGGTTTATTAGCAACGGACGACCGAATTACGGCGCAGTAATTTTGTTTTAAAGCACGTTGATTTGTGTTTTGACTTTTGAGTACGAATAATGTTTATTTCCTTGCATTCTTTTTTACTTGCTTAAGGATTCTCTTATGATATGGATATAGATTTTATTTTGTGTTTACTCTCTATTTTTATTTTTCACTCAAATTTTGATATACGCATTTTATTTAGATCTATATTATGAGAATAGCTTACCATCCCTTATTATATATGATAATGCAAATAATTTGAATCATTGAAGGTAACCATGAAATTAATTAAAGGGTAAAATATCATACTCGTAAAGCTAATTGAAAGTTATAAACATGCTCGGGAGGTTAGCTAAGGATCCGACTACATGTGAGCTCCGATTGGAGTAGTGTATATTAGAGCATATACATCAATGGTTATTTGGGAGTTATTGGTACAACATGCTTATTTGACAGTGAGCAAAATGACGAAAGAGATAGAGAAAAAAAAAAGTTGGCCTGCAAATATGGAGATATTAGAACAGTAATTCTTTACGTGGAATTCGAAGCTAGTTGCAGACTTGCAGCCACGCATGCGTGGCTGCAACTAGCACGCCCGATAGACTTTCATTCCCTCCTATTTTCTATTTCCTAATCACGCATACAAAAACTTCTAATATATCGTGAAAAAAAAACTTCATTGATAATGATGCTCTTAGGACTTGGGAGGAAAAAAGTCTCCCTCACACTATGCAAAGTGACCTATTTATAAATGTATCAACTGAACAAGTTTCAAACTCATTGCATGTTCTCCATGTGTTATGAGTTCCTGTGATGAATGGACAGTGGGTTTTACACTATACATTTGTTTAAATAAAGTTGACAAGCCACATGAATGTGTACACAATCCCTCATGTGATCCATAGAGGTTCATTTAAACTCATGAATGATTTATCGACCAAAGATTAGGTCACAATCAATTTAGAAGATTTTATGACTACATTTGTGGTTTAGGAACTTGTGGGTTCCCCCTTAATTGTGAATTGCGATCGAGAAATGATATTTTGAATGATTAGTACGATTACTGATCTGAATATTGGTGTTATTATGCTATATTATTTTAGTTCATGATAATTGTTACCGGGATGTCCACTTGAGACTAGTAAGTTAGCATACACACTACTTTGGTCATAAAATGCACAATTGATGTTAGAAGATGCATTATTGAGGTTGAGAAATGCACTAACGAGCTTCGTACGGCAAGTGAGTTGCTCTATAACTCTATCAATATCAAAAAATAAAAGTGAGGGAGTAGATATTGGAAATAATTCTTTTTTTTTTAATTTAAAAGAGGGAGCGGAAATAAAATATCACAAACCATTTGATCTTTTGCATTGTATCCAATAAAGAATCATGAAATGTCAGGTGAAACTTGCCTTGACGGTAAGAAGAGCTCGAACCTATGACTTGTCATTTAGAATAACCACTTTGTGATACTAATCCACAAGATCATGGTCTACTTTATATGATATTTATTCATTGTTGTTATAATTATTCTCTATTAGAGTAAGGCCTATTTATTGTAATATCTCTATTAAGTTGTAACTTATCTCCTCCAATACCTCTTGATTTTGGTTACATATGTTTTTGCACTTTCATGCATAATATATTAGTTAATATCTTTCATTTATAATAGAAAGATTAATTAAAACTGACATGACTCATCAATCTATTGACGGGTAACGCTTTGAATAGACTTATCCGTTAATTTTTTAAATAGTTAAACACAAGTACAAGAAATGCAAATTTCTTATATTTGTATTGACTTTGTTGTATCATAGGCAAAAAAATAATTTCAAAAAAATGTCATAATAATTAGGAACTTGTGTTTTTTTTACCATAAATTCAAGTCACAAAAATGAATTTTTTACCTTAGCCGTTTCCTTACTCTCCTCCCTCTCACCCACTCTGACTATCTCTTCACTGCCCACTGCACTGCGTCTGCACAGAGCAAATCAATGGTTTTGTTGTTACTGCTGACTCTAATGGCATGCAATCATTCTTCTCTTTGATGTAATGCGGAACTGTTAAACGTGAAGTTATTTTCTTATAGCAGGCAAATGGCTTCCTCTCGCGTCTTCAAAGCAGCCTTCAAGTCCTCATCTGTCATCTCATGGAAATCCGTAACTCTCTCTCTCCCTCTACACATATATCCATGCAAATTCTATATTTCCTTGACATGTATTTACAATGGAAATCTATGAAGTATTTATATGTGTAATCCTTCGTCAATTTCACAGACCGGTAAGCTTCAGCAAACAGTAGTGAACCGTATAGAACGAACCGGACTAGGGCTCCACTCCGGTAAGAAATCAACGGTGAGAATATGGCCGGAGCTTGCAGGCGAAGGTAGGTATTTCATGATTGGGTCGAATCGCATCGACGCGTCGATTGATTTTGCCAAGGAGACTCCTCTGTGCACTACACTGTGCAAAGATGGGTACACTGTGAGAACAATCGAACACTTGCTGTCAGCTCTCGAGGCTAGCGGCGTCGACAACTGTCGCATCGAAATTGAAAATTCAGTCTCTGATGACCAATCTGTCGAGGTAAAGGACACTTCTCAGGCTATGCATATTTACCAGAATTAATTTTGGGGATCTTTCTGTTTTTATATCAAAATCTGTCGAGGTAAAGGACACTTCTCAGGCTATGCATATGTATAATGCATAGACTTGAAGAGGAATACAAAATCTATTATTTACCACAATCCAATTGATAGCTTAACTGATTAGTGCTTATAATCCTTCTTATGTGTTGCAATCACAAGCATTGGAGTTGTGAAGTTTCATGTTAGTTAGGAATGAATTTTGACTGGTTTGTAAACTATAAGCTGCAAAATATTCTAGGTAAAAATGTAGTTGTATGCCTTTGTATCCAGAAAATAACAAGAGGCCCTTTTCATGGTCACAACTCACAAGTCTATGGAATTATTGATTATGTTGCTGATTCTGGGACTGCTGCCTGATAGCAGTATGAAGGGGGTGAGCCGTGAGCATAGGTCGATTAGGCCAGTAACTGATTGATAACCGATAGCAATATTTTTAATCTTCATAACTGACCAATAATATAATAGATATAACCGACCGAAAATCGAAGTGTCATAACCCATCTAAAATATTCCATTGGGTTGGGCAAGGCATTGGGCTTATGGAGTGATGGGCTAAACTATAAATAACCTATATATATTTTATATATTATTGGTTATTTGGTGACCGCGGTTTTTGAATGTCCATAACGGGCTAATAACCGATGTTTTTAAAAAACTAATAACCAATAACCGGTAAGTCGGTAACCGACCAAAAACCAAAATTCTCGGTCAGTTTGACTATCGGTTATTAGTTTCGTCGGTTTTTCAGTAATTATGCTCACCCTATGTGGAACTTGCTTCAGTTTAGTACCAATACATTAATAATTTGAAACTAACCTAGACAGGTTCCTATTTTTGATGGGTCAGCAAGGGAATGGGTAAATGCAATAGAAGAAGTTGGGTTGAAGGTTGCTGCTGATTCTGGTGGCAAAAGCTGTGATAAGTTGGCACCTTATGTTAATGAACCTTTTCATGTGTGGAAAAATGACACTTTTGTTGCTGCATTTCCTTCTTCAAAGCTGAGGATCAGCTATGGAATTAACTTTCCTCAGGTAAAATTATGCACAAATATGATATATATAGTGACCATTGCATATGTTTTTTGTTAAGAAATCATCCAGTTTGTCTTTTGAACTTCAGGTTCAGAGTCTATAAGTGTCCCTGGGATCCTTGTCTTGGTCCTGTTTTGTATATTTATTTAGCTGAGTATTGAAAAATGAATTTATAGTATGTTTATCAATTAGAGGATTTAACTTGCTGCTGCTTGTAGTGATTACTAACAAGTTTATATGGAACTTGGAAAGTGCTAATTGTGGATCTATTCTGCCTTATAATGATTCATATCTTGCACTCTTGCAGGCTCCTGCAATTGGGTGTCAATGGTTTTCGTGTTCATTATCAGATAATTGCGTCTATGTGGAGCAGATAGCTTCTTCAAGAACATTTTGCATTTATGAGCAGGTCCTTTCCAAATCCTTTTAGTTGATTGTATTTTCATCTACCCAAATCTATTCAAACTGCCTCCTCTCCATCTTTTTTAGATGCTTAAAGACAATAAAACATTTGAGTTTAAAATGCAATCAAAAGGTAGGTTATGCTTAAGGCAGAATTAGTTTAAAATGGATGCTATTCTTTATCCTTGCCCTTGTTTGAATCATTTATACTTTTTTTCATTATGATGCTTTTCTGGCCTGAGGGAAGAGGAAGAGTGGAAGGGAAGGAGGGAGTGGATAGTGTATTAGTTTAGAATGGATGCTATTCTTTTTCCTTGTCATTGTCTGAAACTGATACAGCACTAAAGCGTTGGATTGTTTACTCACAAAGGAAGAAAGGAAGTCCAGATACAAATGGAAATGGAAACCAACCAATCAATCAAGCACCAGATTTGCAGCTCACAAATGAAGCATAACTCGGGATTGGTGCAGAAAATCAGAAGAAGACAAATCACATAATTTATGCTATTTGCTTAATTTACATATTGTATCAGATTATAAATAGAGACCCTTCCCCATGAATTGAAGGCATTGAATAACTACTAGAAAATAATAGCTCTTGCAGCTGTGCAAGTATCCATTCTTTCTGGAGGGTACTTCACAGTATCCTTGTTTGCTTCCATTAATCTTAATTGTTTCTGTTCTGCCTTGCTCTTTCCTCCTCTGCCTCTTTACTCTATCAGAAATGTTAATTTTTTTTTTTCATTATGATGCTTTGGTGGCCTATGATTATATAATCCTATATTCTGCTCTTGGTGGTTTGTTTGTTTGTTTTTGTTTTTGTTTTTTTTTTTTTTTTTCGTGGGGTGACCTAAGGCATAATTTGTGCTCTTAATGAAATATTTGTTTGAAACCATTTTCAGGTGGAACAAATGTTGCAATCAGGACTTATTCAGGGTGGCACTCTTGAAAGTGCCATTGTTTGTAGGTTAGATATTCTTTCAGTATGAGTATATTTTAATAAATTGGAGAAAATTTTGGGATTCAGTGTGAGCTGTACGCCTACTTTGTTTTATCAGCCTGTTGCCCATAAATAACCATTTCATTACTAACCTGATTAGCTCAAGTAGATGTAATAAATTTGTTGGATGTATGAGGAAAATTTGGGATGTGCTTCCACCCGTAGGCCATAGGTGCATATTAGAGTGTACCATAGGTTAAAAATTCTAAAACATGTTTTGGCATGTCTCACATTTCATATCCAAAATTGTTTAACAGTATAATTAACATCAGACTCTAGTATTTTAAAATTTAGTTATTCTAATGACATTGATGTTTGTCTATGGTCTGGATGTACTCAAACTTGAGTTCTGCTTGTCAACATTTATGTGTTATTTGAGGAAAGTATTGCCTAATGGTAGAAGTAAGTTTTTAGTTCTGTGACAGTTGAGAACTCTAATTCTGATCTAATCTGATTAGATATGACTGAAAGATCTAACCAATTAACGGGCTTTACTATTTGATTCATAAATTGAGATGCTTGTGGATACTTAACAAAATAAATAAACATATTGAGATGTTGATGACAAAAAAAACTCTTGCTTGAAGAGTCCATGCGTGTAATGGTTTTGCATTATAACGAATTGGACAAAAAGGTTCTATAAATTAAAATGTACCTCAACTCTTGATTTGTCCAGGTGTGAATTGATTGAGTTTTTTTTTTGGGGTGTAAAGTGACATTGTACTTATTCTACAGTGAGAGTAAAGGCTGGTTGAATCCACCCCTCCGTTACCATGATGAGCCCAGCAGACACAAGGTTTTAGATCTTATCGGGGATCTTTCCCTTTTTGCTAGAGCTGGTAGTCAGGGGCTTCCAGTGGCTCACATTGTTGCCTACAAGGTACGATCCTAACTCCCTATATAGCTTTAAAAAAAAAATCAAAAAGAAAGAAATTATCTTCCTATACATGTGCATGCTGCCTGTAACTTGAAGCAAGACCAACAGTTTATGATGTGTAGGCATGTAGCCATGATCATTTAATATGAAAAAAGATGTGAGATTGGCAGCACTGACAGTCACAAAACTTGAGCTACTGCTTTATATATCTGTCATAAAATGCATCTTTCTTGATAACATCTTTCATTTATGTCCCAATCTACCCTTTCTTAAGTCCCATGGCACATTGGATATGTGAGAACCATTTTAGTCTATTTTCTGATCATAATAAGAAACATTTCTTCTATATACGAAACGATGAAAGCAAATTTGGCATTAGTTTGTACAAGTCATGAATAAGCAAAGGCTTCACTTATATTTCACATGTCACAGGGAGGACATGCATTGCATACTGATTTCGCTCGTCGCTTATCAAGAATCGATTGATGAACAAACAAGCTTTCCTTAAGTTATGGCACATGACCTCCAGTGGATATTCAATGTAAACATGCTTGTATTTATATAAAATGTGGTGAATGTTATTATATTGATGGATTGACTCATTGAAAATTATAGTGATGGATATTAATATGGAACATGATGAATAATGGTGGGTGCAGTCAATTGAATTATGAGGTGTAGTTGATAGAATAATTTGTGCTGCAGGAGGAGGCCTTTGAGTTACAGTTAGAGCCCAGTTGTCAAAGAAACAGACAATGGCTGCCGGTATAGTCCAAAGTGGCAAATTATACAATGTACCATGATCCACATTATAATTTACCCCATAAATAAATGTTTATTTTTAATATATTAAATATATATTATTTGTGTACTAAATGTTTATTAATTTGGTAGTATACGAAATAACGAATACACAAATAATCTACTTTCAAAAAATGAACAATCAATGTATGAAAAGTGAATTTTTAGTATATTAAAAATGCACATTATATTAGTGGTTCACCTTACGAAATGGACCATGATTCATGGTATAATGATTAGTCCAAAGTTCCCACTTTCTCTTAACCTTGTACGGTTATTTTTTTATTTTTTAAGATGATGCGGGAAATTCACAATTATTAATTGAAAGTGTCACTCCTAATAATCCATAAACTAGGTTGTGCATTAGCAAAATCATGTGCAATTAATTTGACCAAAATGATCTTGGTAAGAATCAAAATCGTGATCAAATTACCATCTTTCACTTATTAGTTATTACATAAAGGGTTTATTAATCTTATGCTCTCTATATTTTACCAAATTTGAACCATTTTACATCAAATATTTTCATTTAAACCCCCTCGATAATATGAATCGTGCTACACCCTAAACGTCATATTTTTTTTTGAAATACCCTAAACGTCATATAAACAATGCTTATTGTCCATGGACGGAAGAATGAAAATAGATACTCAGGTGGTGTGCAAGACTTGTCAACCAAAGTCAGTATTGACTATGCTTGATCAGTTCATCAATGATAATAAAGAAATGTTAAGTTCTTGCTCCAACCAATTCAATTTCAAATTTGGGAAACAATCTACAATTCAATGTTGTTTCTATGTCTGACTGTAAGAAATGTTGTATCATTCTATCGATCCTATTTGTAATCGTTTCAGCTTATGATTAAATGAATTATCTTCTTTATTTTTAAAAAATAATAATTATATACATTGATTTAACCTATCAACTAAGGTAACTATATTGACACCACTTTGGACTCAATAGTGGTGTAAACTGATGAGATATAATTGGAGCATAGGCGGCAGGTTTTGAGAGGAATATTTTAAAAACCAAAAGTAGTTTCATACAGCTCTTGCCTTACCTGCCAACCCAATTCCACTATTTTTATATTTTGAGCATATCAATTTCCCTTTTGTGTTACTCAATAACTCCCCCACTTTCTTTTATCAATTCAACCATTTTAAATTAAAAGTAAACATTACTATGATGTTTGCTACGAAAACCCTTTCTGATGTAAAACAACTAAACTAGACTATACGTCTGCGTGTATATATATCATTTTGGTAATTTTCTTTACCTTAAAAATTAAACTTTAATTTCCAACACTATGCAATACGCTTTGCAACATTATACCATGCATTTAAGTTAATTTAAAAATGCAGTGCACTTATGATTCACATTTTAGAGTTGATGATTTAGGATTTTCTTTTTGTTTTTTGTTTTTTTTTTTTTAGTTTAGTTTAGCTTACAAATTCATTTTTTACTGATTGGAGTGTAGTATTTACGGTTCAAATTTAAAATTTCCAACTCATTACCAACTAACTAAATTCAACTATGCAACAAATCCAACAATGTCTAAAATATAAGCATATATGTAGAATTATACAAGCAACTAATTAATAATTTTATTAGTTTAAAGACCCATCACAATCAAACAATTTAGTTGAGATCATGACCGAAACCTCGTTTAGTTTGATAACAAAATGGTTTGATTATTCATAGGATTCTGTCTGCCTTTAAGGGATTTTTAAAATATTTATTTAATCTCATATTCAAAGAAAGCTCCTAGGATTCTAGTCGCAGTCTAATGATTTAACTTGTGAAATTGGTAACGTTATTAAACTATAAAAATATGATTTGTGTATTAGTGGATTATTATTTTTGCGTGTTGGGACCATTGAATGCAACACCAGAGGCGTGAAAAACAACATAGGTCACCGGCCCACCAACCTCGGCCCGACCGGCGTGGGCTTCTAATTCTAATTAATTAAATTTCCTTAAAATATGTAAACATATAAATAAATTTATTTAATTTTATGATAAATTCTATTACAACTGTTCAATAATAATAATAATAATAATAATAATAATTACTATTATTATTATTATTATTCAATTTAATAGATTATATTGAGGCAATTGGTAAACAAATTACTAATGTAATTGCAATGAGTCAAATTCTACTAGTAAGATAAATTGAGGTATTGAATATTTGAATGTCGTATCTAAAAGAGTATTCTTTTTTCTTTTTTTTTTGATAGCTAGTTTAACTTAAACAAAGGGCAATATTCTTATTTGATGTTAATTACTTCCTTTGTTATTTATAGGATAAAAGTACATGACCAAAGGTTTAATTACTTCCTATTTTATTTATAGGCATCCGCCCAGCGAAAATCCGGCGATCGGCGATGGCTCGGTTGTTACCGGTCGCCATCTAAAGTTCGCCTCCTCTGGTAAGATCGACCAGTAAAGATTACCTTCTCCATATAATTAGACGACCAAGGTGTATTCTAGTAAATTTTTCTGACTTTTTAAAATTACCTAACCTGACCAGCTTGCCATTCACCAGTACTTTGCACGAACTGAGGTGACACAATTCACAGTATACAATGAAATATCTCCCAAGGATAACCAAAGAAAGCTACCAACACAACTGTACTATATATGACTGACCAAGAATAAGTAGGGCTTACCAAAACACTGTATGCCAAATGCTTTTTATCATTATCATTAAATATATTATATACCAAAGCTGCAGACAATAACCTCAAACACATGTTTTACCTTAAAGAACCCAAACCTTTCCATTTGACTCACTAATCATACATTCATACCTAACCTCAAAACATGTTTTACCTTAAAGAACCCAAACCCTTTCCAGTTGACTCTCTAATCATACCTAACAGTCTTAACATAGCACATCATGTATCTTAACACATCACACACACACACACACTTTCATACAGGAAATGAGAATGGATTTTGTTTATATATATATATATATATATATATATATATATATATATATATATATATAGTCTCGGATATATGATGTTCTCGTTGGACTACAAAATTCTTGGCGTCGTGAATATAAGTTCACATAATTTGAAGTGACAAGAAATTGAGTTTGATATACAGACGTTTAAAATTCAAAATTAATATGGAATGAGAAAAAAATCACATAATTTAATACTCTTTTAATTAAAAATGTATTTATTGAATTTTTTAATGTATTAAATTTAAATATAATAAAATTAGTAAAGTATGTATTGAATTTAAATAAATATTAAAAGAAGAACAATGTTTGTTGTCAATATATTTATATGAAATAGCGACTGCAGTTGCTTAGTTGTTGATACAAGCATTATTGACAATATAACCTTTTAAGAGGTAGTGACTTTTGTCCTTTTCACACGGTTTAATTTGGTTTCTTAACTTATTAACGGTTTATAATTGTAAATTATAATTTTATCTATATATTGACTAATAATAAGCTCTTCACGTGTAATGCAAAAATAATACTCCGTATAATTTTATGATTTCTATTGGTGAGACTTTTGATAAACCAAAATAATCATCTTATGAAAAATCGGAGAGACAATATTAATGCTTACATAAACAATTGAGAGATTAAAATTACTATTTTGTATAGATACCTAGACAAATAATATTAATTTTTCAAGAATTAATATAAAAATGAGTTAAAAAGTGTCTATTTTAATTTTTTTTACCACACTTTAAAATATAATAAAAATTGTGAACAATTATTTTGTAATAAAAATATGAAATAAACACAAAGTAATTTAGACAAATAAAAACATAGAAAATTATGTATATAGTAGATACAAACACAGCCTCTCTCTGTCAATAAGATATTCAGATAATCAAAGGAAGCATTTTAAGGCCATGGGCCCACAAATCTCATTTCTCTATCTCTCTCTACTTAGCTTTAGAGAGAGAAACTAAAACGCACAGCATCTTGAGCTCCATAGTCCATACACTCTGTCTCTGTCTCTATATAGTAAAATAATTAATTTAATGCATATTTTTAATTTATGACTAATAATATTTATTAATTTATATAACAATCATATATTTATATTTATTTACTGGATATATGTATGTATATATCTAATCGCACTGGGAGGAGTGAGGTGTTTGATGTGAGAGAGGGGATAAGCGGATAGATCGGAGATGGCGGAGTTTTCCGGGGATGAAATTGTGGCGGCGGGGTTGCCGGTGTTTGTTTCCGGCGATAATGGCGGCAATGAGGGGCCGGCGGCGTGGGAGGCTGGTGCTTCGGCGGCTCTGACGCCGCTGACGGTGTCGGCTTCGTTTAAGGATGGGAAGGCGTCGCGGCGGAGGGCGTCGGTGAGGCCGAGCCTGGACGCGGACGAGTTCATAAACCTGCTCCATGGCTCGGATCCGGTGAAGGTGGAGCTCAATCGGCTGGAGAATGAGCTTAGAGGTCAGTAATGCCAGCTGGATCCAGTGTGATTTGGTCCCGAACTGCGTCGTTTGTGAGATATTTATTGGGGTTTGCTGTGATTGATACGTTGCCGTTTATGGCTGTGCAGATAAGGAGCGGGAATTGTCTGAGGCTCAAGCTGAAATCAAGGCCTTGAGGTTATCTGAGCGCCAAAGAGAAAAGGCTGTTGAAGAGGTTTGGCTTGTCTTTTTATTACTACCTCTAACTTCTTTCAAAAAAACAAGTTTAGTCATTGGTATTAGTGATTGATGTTTTACGAGCTCAATCTGATCTGTATGTGTTACATTTCTAGTACATACTCATTCTATGAGTGGTACTCATTGATGTATTAAGCTCAACTTGAGCTAGTGAATGTAAAAAAACAAAATAGGGGCAATGCTTTTATGATTTTCTCATTATGGATTTATGGATGGAAATCCAATAGAAATTGAGAGGTTAGATTTTATGAAATGCAGTTAAAGTGATCACAGTTAATGACAAATTTGATGGATTAGGATAAGCATTTCCCTTTCAGCATTGGTCTCTGCACTTTTGTGATATAAGGTTTTTAAGATAACTGCATTGCTACTCTGTGATTCGAAATGTGCTTTAGATATTAGGATTTGGTGGTTAGACTGTATTCCTTTCTGTTCTCCACGACAAGGTTCTCTCTTTAAAACACGATTCCTCTAAAGAGATCGTTTGATTGAATAGGATTTTTTTTAAGTATCCTAATTGTCTGGAGTTTGTAGGTATGTTTCTTCTATTCATTTATTGGATACTGCTTAGTTGCTTCCTTATGATTGATGACCCCATACATGTAAGGAAACTACTCATTTCATTTTACTGTGGTTCTGGTAGTCCTGCTAGAAAATTACACATTCAAGGTTTAGCCATTTAAAAAGATGACAGGTTTGACGATGGTTAGTGGCTAAGTGATATTTTATTTAGAGTGATTTTTATTTTTATTTTGTTTTGAATTTATATGTTGAAAATTTAAATCCATCCCAAATGGCAAGGGAAAGAAGAATATTTTGTCCTATTAAAAAACAGAGGTTTAGAATTACTATTGACTTGTTTTTTGTTTTTGTTTTTTGTTTTTTTGGAAATATTGATTACATTTACCACTAAAATTTTTACTCTGATAATTCATTTAGATATATGTGAATGATTGTGGCACTTTATTTTGATACGCTCTGTAAATTAAATGCCTCTGATATTCAGCTTGCAAGTTTTTGCATTTCGAAAACCTAACATATTCTGACTCCGATTTACAATGCTTTTAGCTCACTGATGAATTGGCAAAGGTTGATGAGAAGCTCAAGTTGACAGAGTGTCTTCTAGAAAGCAAGGTACTAAATGAAGCCCTTCTGTTAAACTTCATTTCCTTCATCCCCCATATTAAAGCTGTATGTAACTAGGGAATCTTCTGCTCTTGACAGAACCTTGAAATTAAAAAAATCAATGATGAGAAGAAAGCTTCTATGGCTGCTCAGTTTGCTGCAGAGGCCACTCTTAGGAGGGTTCATGCTGATCAAAAAGATGATGATATGCCTCCAATTGAAGCAATTCTTGCTCCTTTGGAGGCTGAACTCAAGATAGCTCGGCAAGAGGTTATTGTTCTATCTATCAACATTGACAAATTCAGTAAAACATACTCAATTATCATAAACTTGACTTGATTTTGCCTTTATTATCTCCAGATTGCAAAGCTTCAAGATGATAACAAGGCATTGGATCGCCTCACAAAGTCAAAGGAGGCTGCTTTACTTGAAGCTGAGAGAACAGTGCAGTCAGCATTGGCAAAAGCTTCAATGGTGGATGATCTCCAAAACAAGAATCAAGAATTGATGAAACAAATAGAAATCTGCCAGGTAGTATGTTTGTGGTGTTGGCTTGCTTTCTTAATTAGTGTTTTTTTTTTTTTTTTTTTTTTTTTTGGTATAGTTTTTTAATTT
>NC_044929.1:348636-358876 GCF_003576645.1 Ipomoea triloba | reverse complement strand
TTTTTTTTTTTTTTTTTTTTTTTCTGGTATAGTTTTTTAATTTGTAATTTAATCCCAAAATACTTCAGGAAGAGAACAAAATATTGGATAAAATGCATCGCCAAAAGGTTGCAGAGGTTGAAAAGCTTACCCAAACTGTGCGTGAGCTTGAAGAGGCTGTTCTTGCTGGTGGTGCAGCAGCTAATGCTGTTCGGGATTACCAACGCAAAGTTCAAGAGATGAATGTAATGTGCAAAAAATAATTCCATTATACATCATGCCTGATAAGTCCAGAGTACCATGTATCTTGAAATATGTTCTGTTTAATCTGTTCCCAGGAAGAGAGAAAAACTCTTGACCGGGAGCTGGCACGTGCGAAGGTTACTGCAAATAGGGTGGCCACAGTGGTTGCTAATGAGTGGAAAGATTCTAGTGACAAAGTAATGCCTGTAAAACAGTGGCTTGAAGAGAGAAGATTTTTGCAGGTATATTAGTTGTCGATCACAGCCCTTGATTGACTTGATGTTCTAATTGTGATTCTATCTTGATTAATGAATTTAATGCATTTTGATTGTTATCTTTGGTTGTGGTGGCCACATCTTCTAATGCCACAGGGGGAGATGCAACAATTACGAGATAAGCTAGCAATTTCTGAACGAACTGCAAAATCAGAAGCCCAGTTGAAAGTATTGCTTCACCCAATTTAATATCTGAGTTGTAACTCAATTTTCTATTTATGTCCTAGTTTAAATTGCACTTTACTGTTTTCCCTAGGAAAAATATCAATTAAGGCTTAGGGTTCTAGAAGATACATTGAGGTCATCTAGCACAAGCGTTCGCAGCACTCCAGATGCAAGAAGCTCAAGCAATGGTGCTACACGTCGACAATCATTGGGTGGAGCAGAAAATATTTCAAGATTGGCTTCTAATGGCTTTTTGCCCAAGCGGTCACCATCCTTTCAAATGAGGTCTTCTGGGATCAGTTCTGTCCTGAAGCATGCAAAAGGGACATCAAAGTCGTTTGATGGTGGCTCAAGATCATTGGACCGAAGTAAAAACCTTCTTAGTGGAACTGGTCCAAATTTTAAGCTTACTCAGTCCTGTGATGGAGCTAAGGATAGTGGGGCTGAAAATAAATGGAAAGAAAATCAAGATGAAAAGCCCAATGACTTGCAAGTAACAGAAACAGAGGATACTGTCCCAGGAGTATTACACGATTTGCTACAAAAGGAGGTGGTTTCCTTGAGAAAAGCATGTCATGAAAAGGATCAAAGTCTAAAAGACAAGGATGATGCAATTGAGGTTATTCTTCCACACCAATGCTACTGACTTCTTCTATGATTTGTTTTTGCTAAGTTTGTTCCATTATTACTGTTTAGATGCTAGCCAAGAAAGTAGAGACTCTAACAAAGGCAATGGAAGTTGAGGCTAAAAAAATGAGAAGGGAGGTTGCTGCAATGGAAAAGGAGGTTGCTGCGATACGAGTGGAGAGGGAACAAGAAAATAGGGCCAATCGACTTGGAAATTCAAGGGGTTCTGTCAACAGTTCTCAGATGATTCCTGGGAGGTATGCTTTTTATGTTTGTAATTTTTAACATAATATTGTGCTAACACCTATTATGCGTAACATTTGCATTCCAGGGAGTGGAAATATTTTCTTTCCTAAACTTGACACTGCAATATCTTTATTATGTCTGCTTCTTGTTGCAATGCTTTTCACTGTTTTATGATTTCACACTTTCTAACATGAAACCATTTTCATAAGTTAGAAGTTCATATATATCCATTATTTTGATTATCTTTCCCTGCTATAAGTTGATGGATTTTGTTATTGTTCTTACTATGTTCAATTTATCAAGCTTATGCATCTGAATGAACATGTGCATTTATAGACCTTTAGAACTATATTTACAATTAGCCGACCTGCCCTTTATATAGGGGAGTGTTAAGAATCAACCTGAATGTCTAGAGGGTTATAAGTTGTGTATTCAGTAATTAGAATACTGCTCCCAAGTTGAATATTCATACAAATGGACAAAAAGGTGCACAGATTATTTAGATGTCGACTCTAGAAGATTAAAAAAGGATTTAGGGGAGTATTATTTCTTTTGATGGAATGAGTTTTTAATAGTGTTAGAACTGCAATGTACATTTGTAGTTAGTAGTAGCATGACAGTCTTCTTATTTAGTCATCTAGCTGGAGCTTAGAAATGGTTATTGAATGGTTGATAAAAGGGGATATGATATTAAGCATTATTCTTCTGTGCTTCACTGCTTCTTGATCAAACAACAACACTAATGTTGGTCTTCATTCATAGGATAGTGTCTCTGAATGTGAGCATTTAATTTATGTGATTATAACATTAATATGAAGTTTGTATCATGATATGCAGATATTAGTATATATTATAACAACATAGACTGAACATTTTCTGAAGTACTGTGTAATACCTTACGATGTGACTTGTGGGAACATTTCTCCAGTTTTTTCTTGTTTTTTCCCCCCTTTAAAGTGTATTACCTTAAATCCTTAATATTTGCAGGAGTGTAGTGGCAAGAAGTAGGGTAACGCGCACCACGCAATAACAAACAAGGCACTTCCTGCGTACAGCTGTAAGCAGTTCTGCATAATTTGGCCTCTGCTATGGTTTTCTTTACCATTTTCCTATTTCACCTCTCCTATTGTTTATTGTATAATTGTAACAAGCGTTATGGCAACCTTAAAATTAGTCAAAAGAAGAAAAAAAAACCATAGACGAAATTTGCTTTGCTTCTGACTTAGATGTGATCCCTCCGCTAAGAAACCAAACCAGTAGGAAAGAAAACTAAACCTTTCAAAGTTGACCTAACCTTTTGTTAGAAAAAAATGTGAGTGGCGGTGGTCATGTGGATGATGTATAGGTAGCTTGTTGGCATTCATTTTGCCCAGCTTCTCTTTAGTCATGTTTGCAGTCTGTATTTGTAATCTGCAGCTAGTGTGATGATATGTTATTGGTTCGGGTTGGTTGTATCAGTGTTTATTGTAATGTGATAAAAAAATATCAAGTTTTTCAGCTACTCATTACTCCCACTCCCCCGCTTTCTTGACTTGGATTTTACATCTAAAAGTTTCATTGGAAACTTTATTATGATAAAATTTAGATGTGGATGAAGTCTGCAACTAAATTCAAGTGTTATGGTATTATATTATCATTATTCATTATAGCAAATGCCTATCCCGACGATTGGATACAAACTGTGATAATATTTGTGTAATTATTGATATGGTTTTCAATAGTACTTTATTGTGTATGGTTTTATTGTTATATACTCATTGGATACTAAATATATTCTAGCAAGATTTTTTTTTGGGTGAGATTCGAATGCGTGATTAAAGGTTCTAGTCTCGAAAGATATACGGAGTAATTATTATAGCTAAGTATAATTTGTAATGCAGTAGTGTTGAATTGAAGTTTTCTAAAAGTAAAAATTGTGTATGATTGGTAGGAGCAGCCTATAAGAGTTGTACAGTCTAGTATGGTGTTTAATGCAGTTTAAAAAAAGGAAAGCTTCTCTTTCTGTTATGCTTTACCGACAAAAATAATGTAACCCACTTATTTTCTCTGATTTTCATTTTATTTTATGCTTGTAAATTTAATGATTATTGATCTGTTTAGAAAAACAAATTATTATTTTATTTTACAGAAAATGATATTTTTTGGCTTTGAAGTACAGAAGAACAATTTTTTTGGGGTTCATTTACTTGTATTGTTACAAAGTAAAATAGTTTCTCTTGTTTCTCAATTATTTACATAGTGAATTTTAAAATTCAACTCTAATAAAGCTTAGCTTCGTAAATGTAAATTTTTTTTTTTTATAATTTAAAAATAAAATTTACTAAAGGCATATGTTGTTAAAAGAAAAGGAGAACAGTTATAGATTTGGAGGGTCTAATCAAAGTAAGAGGATAATTTTTATAACGTGTTTCATTACATGTAATTTCAAATTTTACTTTTTCACTTTTACTCTATAATGTAAATAAAAATATGATATTTTTATCATGTGAGTCCTAAAAATAATGTGTACATTAATGATTTGTTAGAGAGAAGAAGTTGAAAGTAAAAAGTAGAGTCCATGTAGTATTTTATTTTTATAACTTGTATTAGCATAAAATTATATTAGAAGAATTTTGTCAACACTATTTTGATCAAACTGTATAAGGTCTTTTTAATGTAATTTATTTCTTTTATATAATTTATAAACTATTATATAAAAGTAAAATTTATCAAACACATACTCTATCAAGTAATAATTGCAAACAATAATAATAATAATAATAATAATAATAATAATAATAATAATGTGAGGCAGATGACAATGATGGGGTTTGGAGTGAGCGAATAGGGGCGTAGCAGAGTGGTCAAAGATAAGAGGATATTGTTGTCAGTGAGTCCACGTGGTGTGGCGTTGTGCTTTGTGTCAGATAATATTCGCTTTCTTCAAGCTCAGTCACGCTACTTCACGTGCTCTTTTCTTCCATTTCAAGTCAACATTCATTCTCTAAGCTCCCTTCCTTTGCATCTTTTTAAACCTTCACTCTAACGCTAAGAATAGGCTCCTAAACCAACTGGATTCCATTCCCTTCCTGCGTGGGCTTCTGTTGTGCCAAATGGCCCAACTACTGCTAATGATGGACTTATTTGTGGCCTAACTTATGTTGAATATTGGGCTCTCATATGGCCCAAGAAGGCGGTCAACCAAGTGGCCCTGTCCAGCATTTCTCTTTTTACTTATGTTGTAGTGTGCAACTCGTTTGGTTCAAACTTCATAGTCATGAAGAATCTGCTTGGGCTTGGAATGGGCTGTGGTATTTATATGTTGAGGGTGTAGTTGTCAAACAAACGGCCCAACTCTAGTAATCATGGGCTTATTATAGACTAAATGTGCACTTATGGCCCAAGAAAGCGTTGCCGCAATCATTATGGTCCATATAATTGTATAGTTCATAAATAAAAAGTATATTTTTAATATACTAAAAGGATATGTGTAAAGGTAGAGTGTGCAAAATGGGACCTCAAGGAGGTTGAAAGGCTACCTATGGGCTATCATTTGGTTATTCAACAAACTATCAAATCTTTAGAAAGTGACACACTTTCAATATTTGATTGATTGTGAACTCAAGAATTAAAAGTAATGCAATAGTTGAAGGATTAAAGTTTGAATTATGATATGTCCAGATTAAGTAAGCATTGATGTGGTCATTCAAAATCAATAAAAAACATTCGATTAAATGTTAAAAAAGTAATATTTTTATTCCAGATGAGAGGAGGCCAAGTAATAATCTTTGTATTCCAGATAAGAGGAGGACCAAAAGGCAGCTTTAATAGCTAACCACAGGCCCTGGAATGTAATATAACCTAGCTACAACAACATACATAACCTCATCGGATAGAGACGAGATGAGCATGGAAAAATAAATGCATCATGATGTACTTAATTTTGAGCCTCAAGATTGTCTACTATATATGGAAGATCCATTCGGAGCCTTAACAAAAGAAGTTCATGTAAGCATGAGACTTTGCCCTGACTATGGTGGTAGGGTATTATTATTGATCAATCATGATGACTGAAAATATATGATGAAGAATGTATTTAACTATTTATACAGATATATACAAAGAGTCTTAAGTTTGAGAGAAATGGTAAATGGTAATCCTCCAAATAATATAGGAGAAAAAATGAATTCTAATTTGTGTTAAGATACATAGTCCTAACATTCCAAATGGTGTGAATTGCTATTGTCTGGAGATAGGGTTACACTATAAATTCAGGGTGTGTTTGGTTGGTGGGTTTAGACATAGGGAATGTGTATGAAAGTGATTGCTTGTGTTTGGTTGATATGTTTTGTGAATGCTACTATGGATTTGGAATACCCCATTAATGAGAAAACCCATACCCTTATTAAATAAGGGTTTCATCTCCCTTCCTCATTTCTTCCTCAACTATTAATAATCATTCCCATTCCACCCAACTACCAAACATGTTAAATACTTTCACCAAAACCCATTACCATTACCAAGGGTGTGTTTGGTTGGGGGGTTTAGGCATAAAGTATGGGTATCAAAGTGATTGTTAGTGTTTGGTTGATAGGTTTTGTGAATGCTACTATGGGTTTGGAATACCCCATTAATGGCAAAACCCATATCCTTATTAAATAAGGGTTTCATCTCCCTTCATCATTTCTTTCCCAACTATTAATAATCATTCTCATTCCACCCAACAACCAAACATGCTAAATACTTTCACCAAAACCCATTACCCTTACCAAGTATCTGATACCCATTCCGATTCCGATTCCATGTGCGAACCAAACGCAACCTCAAATTATTTTCATTTTTACCCCAGCAATTAAAGAGGAAAAAGAAGCTGAAAATGGGGAAAAGGATTTAAAAAAAAAGATAATTAAATGATTAATTAAAATGGGTACCCCATTGCGCCAAAAGAGAGCATCTAATTAGTATGCGCATGCAAATGCCATTAGGAAAAGGGATGTATTTTTATTTTTATTCTTTTATTATTCAATGATTGATTATGATATTATAATGAAAAGTTTTACTCTATAGCATAACGTAACTAATTAATTAAATCAAAATAAATTTATAAATTTTGCTTTGTTTACGGTAATTGAAGCACTATCATACAAGCAAAGACCAAAAATAATAAGTATGTATTTGGTTTTGTTTTGGGCACTAGTGTACAAGCATTTGGGCCTCCAGCATTTTCCATGACAAAAACAGTGAGATCCTTAAAATTTATGATTCAAATCTATAATGAACAATGAGATCCTTAAATTTGTGGTCCAAACTATAATGAACAATTTTAACGTATCTTATGCAATCACAGCTTAACGAAAATTTAAAGAAATTCTACACTTGTCTTCCTTTTCATTGAATTTTATTCGATGTTTTATTGTTTAAGCTTTTATGAACTTCCATAAATAATGTTTTATTGTTTAAGCTTTTATGAACTTCCATAAATAATGTTGAAATGTCCTGTGAATACATATTTAGATACTATTTAGTTTGTAAATATTGTAAGAGTTTTTTCCACTTTTGGTCCTATGACTTTAGTGTTTTCGTCAATTTAGGTACACGACTTTCATTTTGCCACTTTTAGTCCTTGACTTTAATTTTTTTCTCACTTTTAGTCCTTGACTTTGATTTTTTTTTCCACTTTTAGTCCTTTCGGCCATCCGAGCGACAACTTTTAATCGAAATCAACAAATTGTTATGCCATTAAGGGTAAAAGTGTATTTTGATAAAGTTCTAAATATATTTATAAATAAAATCAGATAAAAAATAGGAAAAAAAGACGTTATTTGCTTGTTCTGCTTCGCTTTTTAAGCAACAACTTTTAATCGGAATCAATAAAATGTTGTGTCATTAAGTGTAAAATTGTCTATTGATAAATCTCTAAATACATTAAACGTTATTTACCCTTAATGGCACAACAATTTGTTGATTTCGATTAAAAGTTGTCGCTCGGATGGCCGAAAGGACTAAAAGTGAAAAAAAAAAATCAAAGTCAAGGACTAAAAGTGGCAAAAAAATTAAAGTCAAGGACTAAAAGTGGCAAAATGAAAGTCGTGTACCTAAATTGACGGAAACACTAAAGTCATGGGACCAAAAGTGGAAAAAACTCATATTGTAATTATCTTATGAGAATGAATATCGAACTCGTGCAAGCGCAGTGCTTGTTAAGTATGTTTAAAGGCTTTTCATTTAATTTTTTTTCACCTTTTCCCTCTCTCCCACTTAGCAAGAAAAAACTTAACAAAAGAAATTTAATTTAGTGTTGGGATTGCTCTTAGGGGGTGCCATATGAGCTGTGCGGTTCTTGCAAAAAAAATGATTAGCCACACCATTATTACCCTACAAACCATCATGACATGCACCACATACGTAGGATCATCCTATGATCTTACACCCAAAATATAGCTTTTTAGTATCTTTTAATCATCTTTTGCATAGTCCTTAATCATGATTGTGCTTCTGCTTCTTCACTTTGTTATGGAACCATATCACGCTGCAATCAATTTGAGATTCGGTGAAATTTACATTTACACATGTTATTTTTTATAATTATATGCTTGGTTTGATAGATGATGTTTAATTAAACTTATTGATGATGTCTAATTCTTATATATTATGGATACACATTTCATCATTTACCTCTTATACTAAATTTTTTAAGGGAGCTCAGCTGAATGTCACGGACATAGAGAGTCCCGCGCAGCACAGAACGCCCTTGCAGCGTTCCGGGACCCCTCATGTCCCGCGGACCAGCCTTACCCTCATACGTGCAAATCTGGTTTCGCCTTGCCATAAGCTCATTAAGGAAGCATCAATAGCTCTCGACCAGTTGTGCCCTTCGAATCGTATTGGTACCTCGGCGTGCCTAACTCGGTTAGACCTAACGTCTAAGGTAGAACTCCCTTAAAGCTATTGTCATCCCCTTTACCCGTAAAGCAAGCTAACTAGTTGGCCCGTTTATTCATTGGGTCTAACATGGTCATGGAAAATAGTCCGTGACATGAAGCCTCTAGGAGTTTCAAAATTAAGGTATGATTGGGACAACCCGATTCCCAACATGATCTGATTGTGTGAGTGACTTATTAACCTTTTAAATTTGTCTAAAATAATTTACTTCATTGTAATTCTTTATCATAATTGCGCGAACTGCACTAATATAAAATACCCTTTGACTTTTGATCTGGCTCACCCTGTAGCTCGAGTAGTCATGTCCACTGTCCACCCAAGTTCAACCTTAGCTCAACAACGTTATACTACTATATATATCACCATCTTTCCCGGTCTTCTCAACAATCCAAAACATGGCTTCTTCTCATAACAATTTCAACCGAGCATTGGTTGCTTTCTTAGCTCCCCTTCCCTCCATCTTCTTCTACCTCTCTTTCCTCCGCCATTACCATTCCCCACAATCACACAATGCACCTCTCTGGCACTGGTGCTACCACCACCCTCTCCTACTCTCCCACCTCTTCTTCTTCTTCAACGTCAACCTCCTCTTCTGGATCATCGGCCTCCTCCAATCAAGCCACTGGGTAACAATTCCGATAAACGCACTAATTTTAACGAAATCACTGATTGAAGTGTGTTTGGTTGACATATTTAGCTATCAGGAATGGTATCAAAATCATTGTTATTGTTTGATTGACATGTTTTTAGAATACTGCTATGAATTTTGATTATCCTATTAATTGCAAAAATCCATTTCTTAATAAAACAAGGGTTTTATTTCCCATATTAATAATCATTCCCATTCCATTCTACTACCAAAAAATACTTTCATTAATGTTTGTTTTAACTGTTTTGTTTGGAATGATGGGCAGATGATTGATTTGTACTGGACTGTGATTCCGGTGTTGCTGTTGCACTACTACCGGAGTCATCCGGCGGGGGAGTACGACGCTTGGAGGTCGGCGGCGGTTGTGGTGCTGACGTGGATATGGAGTATAAGGCTGACGCATAACTACTTCCGGCGAGAGAAGTGGCAGTGGGGCGCCAGGGAGGATTGGAGATTCACTGATTTGAGTGAGCAGTATGGGAAGAATTGGTGGTGGATGTCTTTCTTTGCCGTTTATGTTTCTCAGCAGGTATGGTTTTTCTTTGTGCACTCCAAGTGTATGATAAATTGCCTCTGTGAAATTTCTGGACTATCTAGTTTACCTTATGTTTGAGTTTCAAATGAAAGGCATAGTTTTAGTTTTTAATCCCTGTATGGTTTTAGTCAATTTGGTCATTCATATTAGTGCAATGACTAGGAGAAAGCTGCACATGGATAGATCAGCATAGACAATGCAGTGCAAATTAAAGTCACTCAACATATAATAAAGTTTGCTGCTTTCTGCTGGTTTTCTTCCTAAATTGAACATATTTTCACTGGACCTAAAAACAATACCAAATCCCTCGATCTGATCCATAGTCAAAGAAAGCTAGGCATTACTTGTTTATGTCCAAGAAAGAAATAATTGGATGAGGAAGACGGGATGTATTACCTCCGATCCTTCCCTTTACAATCATGTTTATCCATTAGTGTGCTTGCTATTTGCTAAACTATAAGTATTTAGTTGATGATACCACTTCCATTCAGAATTGCAAAAGTTGAAGCAAAAAACACCCATGAAATCCCATAGACCTGAAAACCTGCAGAGGTAATCATCAAAGTTTTAAGAGAGAGGGGGGGGGGGGGGGGGGGGTTT
>NC_044929.1:288056-348383 GCF_003576645.1 Ipomoea triloba | reverse complement strand
GGGGGGGGGGGGGGGGGGGGGGGGGGGGGGGGGGGGGGGGGGGGGGGGGGGGGGGGGGGGGGGGGGGGGGGGGGGGGGGGGGGGGGGGGGGGGGGGGGGGGGGGGGGGGGGGGGGGGGGGGGGGGGGGGGGGGGGGGGGGGGGGGAAGATCTTTATCACTGATAGGTATTAGGATTAACACGTTGCACAACTACCCCAACTGTTGATGTAATTGATGATTTGGCATAAGTTTTCATGCATCATATATGCATTTTACTATTTCTTTATTATATTCTTCATGGATATGATGTTTTTTTGCATCACAAGATGATACTAGTTAAATCCTTCTTGCAACTAGTAACTTGACAAAAATTTGAAGGAGTTTACACTTCCAGATGGCTGCTAGGCTTTGCTTATCATCGACTTCTATATTTCCAACTGCTGAAGTTGTAGTGTTTGCATAATTTTGACTTTGCAGGTCTTTTTAATGGGAATATGCATGCCCCTGTATGTTGTCCACTCAGAGAATATGCCATTGAATGTATGGGACTTTGTTGCCATAGGAATCTGTTTATCTGGCATTATAATTGCGTATTATGCAGATACACAACTTCACACTTTCGTTAGCAGAAATAAAAAGTTGAAAGAGCTCAGCCAACCTATGGTGCCAAATCTGGATACAGGTCTTTGGCGGTACTCACGCCATCCAAACTACTTTGGTGAGCAATTATGGTGGTGGGGACTGGCCATATTCGCCTGGCGTTTGGGTCATGCTTGGAGTTTTGTTGGTCCGCTCATAAACAGCTTGTGCTTGGCCTATGTCACCGTGCTTGTAGAGAAGAAAATGCTTAAACAAGCTTACAGAGTTGAAGCTTATAAACTCTACCAGAAGACAACTTCGGCTTGGATACCATGGTTTAAGTCCTCAACTGGAAAAGATAAGAACACTTGACTCCACATTTCCTTTAATTTTGTGCTTACTCCATGATATCTATGATAAAATTAAAGAATGTTCACTTCAAATCGCCATTAATTTTCTTGTATGTGCTTTGCAACTATGTACCTTGAATTTGTCTTTTGCTTCAACAACCTTTATAAATCTCTCTCAACCTCTGGTTCCCATTATAAACAATTGAGAAACCTGCTGCTGATATGACATTATTAAAGGAAGATTCACAATTATAGTGACTAGTTAGTTGGGCTTCACAAATTCAAGTGATAACAAAATTGAGGCCTCCAATTAATAGTTTAATATCATGGCATGCACATTGACAAGTTTAATCGACGGAAGGTATTAAGAGAATAACACCCATATATATTTAGTGTCACAATAAAAAGTGAGTATGATTGACAAAACTACAAATTTCAAACACCCAATTTCCAAAAATTCCAAAACCATGATTTATAGAGAATTACAAGCATTGAAGCATATATATATTTAATATATGCATTCTAACATTTTGTGGCACCACTCCCATATAGAAGGAGATGGGTTCGAGCCTCCGTGGAGGCGATATTGACTCTTTGTGTGCTTCAATAGGTTGAGAAAGTATACTGCATTGTAATAGAGTCAGTAGTATTAAGAAAAAAAATGGATTGCTGAACAAGGTTTGTGTTAAGATGTTCTTATGGTCATTTTTCAATTCTCCCTCAAATTTCTACCAACCCCCCTCGCCCTCTTTAATAAGGTTTGAATGCAAATAATAGTGGTTGTTTATGGAGGAACAATATAGGTGTTCTATGGAGGGATCTTGTCACTTTTGGTTCAGAGGAGAGAAAAAATTGACATAGATCATTTTTATATATAAGAAAATCTCACTAACTTCTATTGTTATTTTTAAGTTGGATTACTAATAAATTCCAATCATTACCAAAAAACTAAAGAACTGAAAAAAAAAATGTAACAATAGAAACGTAATATGATATTAAACACACATTTGAATAGGAATTTGTTTAAAAATTTTAAGTATGATAAATACAACAAACATGACATTTTTTTGGGTTGTTCCCAAGGTATCCCTCCGGCCGACAGCTAGAAGACTAACCTCCGTCTCAACGGTTAGCACACTAAGTGGTAGGGGACTGGCCAAATGGAACAAACATGACATTGAAAAACTGATAATAAATAAGATGAACATCAATTGCAAATTACATCAAAATCAACAACCAAGAATACATAGCAGCTTCTCTTTTGCCTTTCAGGGTAGAGGAAGAAACTCCCTTCCAACATGTCAAGAGTAATCCACATTAAAGACCAATGGCAAATACCTTCAACATACAATTGCTCACTGACAATAGCATTGACCTGGAAAATGTGAATAGTCATTTCATTTTTTAGCTACCTTGTAAAAAATAGGCATACATGGTAACATAAAAAATAATAAAATAAATAAATAAATAAATAAAACAGTGAATACATCCCTTTAAATCAAATATAAAAAATAATATATGGGTGTGCGCGCGTGCGAATAAGATGTCCATGTATGCACAGTTGCACACCCACAAATATATATTGAATAAAAAAGCTATTTAATTTGTTTAGAGCATATTGAAAACTAACCTTTAATAAAAATAATCGAGTATTTTGTTGTAAGCCATCTCTAAAAATTTGAAGTACGCATATCTCCAAGATCTTGCGAAAAGTAGAATGCTTAATACTCCAATGAATCCAGCTAAGAAACCAGGCCACATACCAGCATAGAACCACATGAAAAATTCATGATCATCATCACTACTGGTTTTTGTAGATTGATTAACAAAAGATGGTACATCATTGGGGCAACCCTTTGAAAGAGGGTCACCACAAAGTCCTTCGTTGCCCATGTAAATGGATGGATCATTGAGGGTTTGAAGTTGACTTCCTGTTGGTATTCTCCCATATAAATGGTTGAATGATAAGTTCAAGTGGCTCAAAAAATTCAAAGATGACAAGCTTGGTGGAATGGGACCAGAGAGTTCATTTCTAGATAAATCAAGTGATTCAATTTTGCTCAAATTGCCAATTGTCTTCGGGATTGCTCCACTCAGATTATTTCTAGAAACATTCAAGTTCTGCAATGCATGCAAACTCATCATCTCAACTGGGATATTTCCAGCAATATGATTCCCTGAAAGATCTATAGATCTTAGGAATCGAAGGTTTTTAGTGTACTGCAATGTTAATCTTTTATGACTTCATCAATTTTATCTTCATATGTTATAATAGAAAATTTGTTGTACTGAATATGTGTCTGGTTGCCATCAAAAACCATTGCAGTAAAGTTTCCAAAACACGGTGGGATGTATCCTGATATGTTGTTATTTGCCAAATTTAACAATTGGAGATCATGCAGTTGACATAGTTGCAATGGAATATCCCCATAGAACTTATTTCTATAAAAGACAAGATATTTCAAACTCAATAATTTTCCCCCAATCCATGAAGGGATAACATCCATAAATTTATTTTCACTCAAATCCAAGATTATCAGGCTTGTTAAATTCTGCATGCTTCCCGGGAGTTTCCCTTCAAGTTCATTATTCTGCAAGTGCATAGAAGATAGCAATTGTAGAGATCCCAATGAATTTGGAATGTGGCCACTTAGATTGTTATTCCCCAAGTCAAGAACTTTCAAGCTTTGTAGTTTTCCTAAGCATGGAGGTATTTCTCCATATAACTGATTTGTAGATAGAGCAAGAATCTGCAAATCTTTTAAACTACATAGCCACTTGGGGATACCACCACTCAAATGATTGTTTGAAAGAGAAAGGTACCACATATGCGTGTCACCTTCAACATGTGGTTTAAAGGGAAGCTTTCCACTTATCTGATTTTTGGAGAGATCTAATGCAAAGCTATTCCAGAAAAATTTCTCGAACCAATGAGGGACGGCACTTGAGATGCTGGCATTAGACATAAACAGGGATTGAACATTTGTTTGGGTACGAAGCCAATGAGGAAAGTGAGGACCAATTTTGATGGATTCCATTGCTATGTTAGAGAGTTGGAAAGGAGGAACCCAGGTGGAGCTTACATTCCAAACAAACAAATTACTAGATATGTACAAAGATTGAAGATTACTGAGGTTTGAAAAGTGGAATTCAGAGAGGACACCTACGAATGAATTACTAAATAAACGTAACTCTTCAAGATTTGAAAGTTGGCCAAGACTAGAGGGAACACTACCATTAAACTTATTGTTACTAATATCCAGGGTCTGCAACATTGACAAATTTCCAAGTGACTCAATTATTGGACCGGAGAAGGAGTTTGAAGACAGAGAAAGGAATTGCAGATTCTTATACTTGTACAACTGATTTGGAAGTTGACCACTGAAATTGTTAGAATCTAAGTACAATTCTTTCAAACTATCTAAGAGGCAATCAGAAAGAATTGTAATGAAGCCCGTGAATTTATTCCTGGAGAAATCAAGCACTTGCAATTTACAAAGGCTACCAATGGTATTTGGAATTGAACCTGTAAAGCTATTATCACTTAAACTAAGAGAGGTTAGAGAAGCCAAGTTTCCAAGAGAATTTGGAATTGAACCTGTAAAGTTATTATTACTTAAACTAAGAAAGGTTAAACAAGTCAAGTTTACAAGAGAATTGAGAATTGAACCTTCAAACCTATTATATCTTAAATCAAGAGAAGTTAAAGAAGTCAAGTTTCCAAGAGAATTGGGAATTGAACCTGCAAACTTATTATAACTTAAATCAAGATAGGTTAAAGAAGTCAAGTTTCCAAGAGAATTGGGAATTGAACCTGCAAACTTATTATCGCTTAAATCAAGGGAAGTTAAAGAAGTCAAGTTTCCAAGATAATTGAGAATTGAACCTTCAAACCTATTATAACTTAAATCAAGAGAGGTTAAAGAAGTCAAGTTTTCAAGAGAATTGGGAACTGAACTTGTAAATCTATTCTCACTTAAATCAAGGACCTTTAGAGAGGCTAAGGGCTCAAAGATTTCTAGCATGGTAGAATTAACAGAGTTGTCATGTAGATTCAAATGCTCAAGTCTTGTGAGATTAGACAACCATGGAAGGATTGCAAAATCTAAAGTATTGTCACTGAGATCAAGGGAGATGAGAGAGGTGGAGTTAACATGTGAAAGAGGACTAGTTGTATATAGGTTACAACCAACCAAGTTTAAAGAAGATAAAGACACAAGCTTGTTGATTGTGTGTAACCAATCTTCACTATGCAGAATTGAAACCGAAGAGATGTCAAGACTTTTTAGGGAAGAAAGGCTAGCCAACCAATCCAAGTTATCTGTCGCCAAATCATTGTAAGATGGAACATCAACCAAAACCTTTCCAAGGTCTAGGTACTCTAAACTTGAAAGATTTCCAAGATGAGTGGGAATATTTCCCACAAAACCGGAGCTTGAGAGGTTAAGATACTTCAAGTTTTTGAAAGATCCAAAAAATTCAGGAATTCGGATCTTAGAAAAATTGTTGAAGCTTAGATCAAGGTAATTAAAATGTGTTAAGTTGATAAGAGAATGATTGATCTCACCTCCCAAGCAGTTGTTGGTATAGTTTGATGGCAGAGTATCGTAAATAGAATCAGGAGGTGTAGTTGGATTATGCAAATCAAGCTTTAAGACATGGCCAGTTGTTGAACTACAAGAAATTCCTTCCCATTCACAACAATTAAGACCACTCCATGAAGAGAGACGATTTGATATATCAATTAAGCTTTCCTTGAATTGGAGAAGAGCAATTCGTTCCCCTTCAATGCAACTAGCAGCATCATTTGAGTAACAATACTCAAATTTGCAAATGAGCAAAAGAAAAATAAGCACTAGCATAATGTTATGCTTGCAATTGGTATATTTCATGGTGTCTCAAAGATTTTTTTTTTTTAGTTGCTTTGAGTTTTGTGTATGGAAGCAGCATATGTGAGAGATATATATAGCAGCATATGTTTGACGGTTCTTTTGGTATGCTTTCTTCCCCCTCCCATGTTAAATCCTGCTTTATTAACATTGTTTTTAATCACACAAAAGGAAGAATTTTCTCCTTCCATATAAAATTTCAAAATTACAATTAAGTGTAGTAGTTTTGATATTTAAATTAATCTTTGTGGATGATTTCAATTCTATGTATGTATGGAGAATGTACTTTAAATGAATAATTTTTTTATTGTGATAAATTATTTTTAAACAAATATTATGTTCCATCTTTATTTTATATTTGCAATATAATGGTATAAAATTGAATTATTACACATGATTTTTAGTTTTTAAAAAGTGACTGTGCCATACAAAAGATTAATTTTCTTTAAAACTTCATTGCTAATCTATCAATGTTGTTGTCAGATGCTAACCTATAATTGAATGATTTGCATAATTTCTTGCCCAACTTGACGGTACTCATAATTCCCCTTCCCAGGCCACAATTTCTTATCAAAAACTTATTGTTACTTTTTCTTGGCAAGTTGATAATTATATTGTCTTTTTCAGAAGACTTCATGATCATGATAGCCAATCTTGTCTATGATTTGCTAACTTCTTTAATTATTGAGTAACTTTTAAAACACGAGTTACATTGAATTGAGTTAATTTTAAAAATGTAAAATTAAACATTCTTTTGAGAGAATTGAATAGTTATTCAATACGGATTAAATCATAATCCAATAAAAATATGCTACTTCTATAGTTTTTTTTTTTTTTTTGAATACTACTAACTCTATTACAATGCAGTATCTGTTCATAACTACTTCTATAGTTCTATACTTTTGAACTGTAACTTGATCTGAATTAATACTAGTCGCTTTTTGTTTGTTTGTTTGTTTTTTTTTTCCAAAAAAATATATTTTTTCATGCGACTTTGATTTGTAACCAATGAAATATGATTAATTATGACAACTTTTATTCAAATCAATGAACATGAAAATAATTGCGGTGCATATCACAGTGCAGGGCAACAAAATTTAAGAGTGTAACATTACTTAATATTGTTGAAAAAAATAATATAAATGATATTTTAAGTGGCTATTTTGTGGTATAAATATATGTGAATTCTACTTTCTATTTGGGTCGGGTCAAATTGTATTCGAATTCTTCGTAAAGAAACAAAGAAATCGATATATTATATGTTTAAAATGAATAATGAGTTTTTTCAATAAAAACAATGGATAATGAGTGATTGTGAAATTCAGTCTCAAATAAACCTATTTGAGTTTGGAAAATGAAGGTGGAAAATGCGTGAATAAGCCTTTGTACGTCCTAGATTGGAAAAAGAAGTGGGTTTGCACCACTAGATATACAATATCCTTTTAAATAGAGTTTGAATTGTATAGCTTAAAGGTTCTCGTGTACCAGGGTGCAAATCAAATCCCAGACTTGAGTGATCCCTAAATTAATATTTTCGTAATAAATTATTCTATTACAAAGTAACAAAATTAAGCGGTATAACTCCTGGGAGCATTTGAAATGTATATTTTTGTTAATGAATTTACTTGCACTTTTTACTTGTACACTTACACCAGTTATTTGCACTTCTAACACATATTACTTACACTAAAGTTTGAGTTATTTATGAAAATATCAATGCGTCTTTTTTTAAAATTATATTTGATCTATTAAATCTGGACACGTGAACAGTTGCGATAGGTTCTCAAATCTTTCCTAGACATTCGTTTTCACCTGATATATAGGGGCATGCTCAAGTGAGAACAATTGCCTATGAGAGAATCAAAATCACTCACACCTGTTCACGTGTCCAGATTCAACGAATTAGATGTAATTTTTTTAAAAAAAATGATGCAATGAAATTTTCGTAAATAACTCGAACTTTAATTTGGTGCAACTAAAATGTGTTACGAGTGCAAGTAACTGGTGCAAGTTCAAAAGTAAAAAGTGCAAGTAAAATCACTTAAAAGTGCAATTATTTTCACTAAATAGTCCAAATAATTTACCTTGCTAACATTGGTGCATCTAATGATGATGTATTTCACATTGATGCACTTAGTCCATCTTGCACAATCCAAACAGATACGGCACACAACGTGATTCCGGAATGCAGTATAGCATTTAGGCAATCCAAAATAATTCCCAATGTATAACTACATTAAACGCCAACCGTGTTAGGGGGACCTTGCAATTGATGAAGTCATTGTAAGCGAAAAGGGAGAGCGTGCAAGAGAGAGACGGATTGTGGTATGTAGAACGTAACCGGTAAAAGAACCTAAAAAAACACTTCTAATTTTTCTAAAATAAAATTCCTAAAATCATGCAAATATCCCATAGAAAAAAAGTCAAAATAAATGGCACCCAAAATTACAATCTCAGCCCCCATAAAAAAGAATGAACAAAACTAGGAAAAATTCCCACCATCAACTTAAAATAGATTAATGGCATGTTTGGTTCATGGAATAGGTCATGAATGAAATTCCTAAAGTCTATTCCTTCAGTGAACCAAACAATAGAATACAACTCATGTTTTATTTCTTATCTATTCCATTTCTTGTGGAATACTATTCTTATTCCCTCCAGATGAGTCATGGCCAGTTAACAAACACTAATAAACGCTTAACAAGCGAACATAAACATGATTTTCAAAAATCTTAATACACGAACACGAACACTCCAAAAATCTTAACAAACAAACACGAACAACCTCCATCGTTTATGTTCGGTTTATTAACAGCCCTATATATAAATTTGCCTATAATAATATATCTTGTACTGCACATACATTAAAATTATCATTAATATGTATAAGATATCTTTTCCATTTATCATTTATTAGTCAATGCGACTTAACATCTAGTTTTACTAAACACCCCTCCTAATTGCCAAAAACATGTGTGAGTCTCACGATTCTCGTTCATGATACAAGTTAGGTTAATATGAAAATGTAATATTTATACTGAAAAATGTAATACTAATCACGAATAAAATGTTTATTACGTATATGGGAAAATGTTATACTTCTACATTTTGATTTAAAAGTATTACATTTTTTCTACAAAAGTATTACATTTTTCCCAAGTGACAAACACTTACCAAGATTACTTAATTATAAAAAATGTATAAATATTTTTACATAAAAAATGTAAAAGTATTACATTTTATCTCAAAAGTATTACATTTTCCCTTATAAATAACAAACATTTTACTCTCAATTAGTATTACACTTTTCAGTATAAGTATTACATCTCGACCCAATCAATCTCATGAATAAGAATTCGTGAGACGATCTCACGCAATTGTGACACTTTTTTATTCAATTTACTAAGTTATCAACTTTCTGTTGGAAAAATAGCATAAATGACATTTTAAAGTGGCCAATTTATGGTATAAATATATGTGGGGTTCACTTCCCATTTTGGGTCGGATCAAAGTTGATTCGGGTTCTTCGTAGTTAGACGAAGAGATCGATTTATTATACGTTCAAAATGGATAATGGTTGAATGAGAAATTGGTTCTCAAAGTTGACCAATTTGATATGGAATTTGAGTGTGAAAAAGCTTTAAGTAAGTTTTGTCCCACATTAGTTGAGAAAGTGACTTTGCACCACTATTTATACAAGGATTCTTTCATGGGTTATTAACTTGTATAGTATATATGTTCTCTCTCGCGCATAGGGAGAATGCAAATCAAATCACAAGCCAGAAAATCTAGTTTTCTAGTCACCTGTGTTCATCCGCTTACAACCTACACTTTCAACTACTTTTTAATAGTCACTTGCGACAACCTAAGAATATATATACTACGTACTATCTTTCCAAATCGCTCAAGACTCAAGAGCATATTCCTGCCAAGGACCTTGTGGTCCAGTGGCATCAAACCCTTCCCTTTATACGGGAGGTGGTGGGTTCGAGCCTCAGTGGAGGCAATACTAACTCTTGTGCTTCATAGGTTGAGAAAGTAGTTATGAACAGATATTGCATTCTAATAGAGTTAGCAGTATTAAAAAAAAAGAGCATATTCCAGGCAGCTTGGCTTCTGCCTCGGTGTTGGCACAACAGTGAATTTGATTTACACGTCATTATTAACTGTATTGAAGTTTTAGGGGTTAATAATTTTTATTGTGTATTTATTAGTCTATTAATTATATTTCAAACTACATTCGTTTCGTTAGTTTTATCAAATTTAATAATAATAAGGTGAATCTATTTTTTTAATTAGTTATCATGGAAGACTTGTCTCTAAGTCTTTTTATACTCCACTGTAGAGTCTATCAAAGGGCAAAGGGCAAAGTGAAATGGTCCAAAACATTATTATCTTGTCATCTCAACTTGGTTGAGAATTAAAGTTTTTGTCTTTAATTTGATACATCTTGATGCTTCCCTACAACAATGACATCCTTACAAACTTGTCGGCGAAGACTTTGTAGGTCTTCTTACCCCTAGACACTGTAAATTAGTTATATCCAAAATTTGAGTCATTTTAATTGATTAGTATTAGATGGATGTCTATTGCGATAGGAAATTACATATGACCGCCGCATATGTAATACGTGTAATACTTTTTAACATAAATATAATATTATATATATATATGTATTACATTATTCTTAAAAAGTATTATAGGTCTCATGCGAAGCAATTTTACACCAGATCATATTGTTAATTAAAATGAATAATACAATACTTTATTTCCAAATCGCACAACATCATATTCCTAGCACTTGGCTTTAATTTTGCCTCGGTGTTGGCACAACAGTGAATTTGATTTAATTACATGTAATTATTAATTGTACTGAAGTATCTTGTAGTTTGATAGCATTATTGTGGGTCAAAGTACATATGAAGTTACTGTACAATAGACCTTGTTCAACTTAGTAATTGCATTTTTATTATGTTCAACTTAGTCCCTTTACTTTAAAAAGTTGTGAAACTAAGGACAATAGTTAACGATGTTAATATTACAGTTAACTTAGCTTACGTGGCACTGACATTATTGCTGTCACATTATGATATTTATATTCCAACTCATATATTATTTTATAAATATTTAAAATTAATTATTTTTACCATTAATATATTACATTAATTTGTCCAAAATAAATAATTACAAGCATGCTAACATCAAGTGTCCAAATCTCATTAAGAATATGGTTTTAATTATTTATTTTGGACATACTATTTTAATATAGTGGTGGTAAAAAATAATAATTTTGAATATTTATAAAGTAATATATTAGTAGGAATATAAATATCATTATGTAACAATGATGATATCAGCGTCATGTAACTTAAGTTAACGGTAATATTAACACCGTTAACTATTGTTTTTAATTGCATCAATTTTTAAAGTATATGGACTAAATTGAACAAAACATTATAGTACAGGGACCTCGTAGGTACTTTAACCCATTATTATGTTACTTTAAATGGAATGTCATAATCTTGTCATTAATTGTCATGGAAGACTTGTTCCTAAGTCTTATCTTGTCATCTCAACTTAGTTGAGAAATTGATAATTATTGTCATGGAAGACTTATCACTAAGTCTTATCTTGTCATCTCAACTTGGTTGAGAAATTAATTGAAATAATTAATTGCACTTGTCATCTCAAATTGGTTGTAAAATTAATATCTTGTTATCTCAACTTGGTTGAGAATTAAAGTTTTTGTTTTTGATACATCTTAAGTAGGAATGTCAAATATTTCAAAAAAAAAAAAAAAGTAGGAATGTCAATGTATCGGGTTGGGTCGGGTGTAGGGATAAATCCTAGTCCTTACACCCGCATTCCCAACCCACTCCTCACACTTGCATCCGTGCGAGTAATGAAATTTCTACCCCATTCTCCCTCACAGGAATTTTGCGAGTGCGAGTAATACCCAACCCACAACTCTATGTTTATTAATATTACATTTAAATTTAATAAAAAAAAATACTAAAATTGTAATTATCACATAGATTCTTTTTATAAGCTTGAACATAACTCTAAAATTAAATAAGAGTCAATGATATTAGTCCTTAAGTGGAACTAAAATTGTGTTGGTAATATAAATTGTATTGAGTGTTTGTTCATTATGTTATTGGTGTTGCTCCTTTTCTATTTTCATAAACCAAAAACTAATACAATTAGATAAAAATATAATTGAATTCCTGAGGCACTAGCCTATAAAGAAGTTTAATTCATTATGCATTTTAAATTATAAAAGATATATAAAGATATATAATAAATGAATACTAATAAAACAAGTGTGTTCGTGTGTACACTATTTTTTTTTACACATATAATAATAATTTATTATGAATCTTTCTCTCTATATGTGTGTGTAAAGTATTACATTATATTCTTACAAAGTATATAAACTGAAAGTTAACGGCGCGGAACGGATGCCGTTTCAGCGGTTTGCTTTCATTAATCAAAACGACGTAGTTTTGATGCATGGTCCACAGTAAAATTTTTGGTTTTAGATGGTAACCACTAAACCACTAACCACTATGAGATGACATGACTTAACTAGCCCATATGGTTTGAATTATTAGAAGATTCCATATTGATGATGACATCTTAAAATAGCTACTAACACTAATACAGTAATATGTATGGTTTGTTTGTTTGTTTGTTTTTTTTTTAATTTTTTTTTTTAATTTCATGAATAATTTTTATTATTACATTGTGTATTTATGTTTATATATTATATGCTAAACACATCCCATCACGTATGTGAGTCCTCTTGCATAAATTTAACCATGATACCAAATTGAAACATGTGTGTCCATTCTCAAATTATTTAAACCTACTTTGTTGACCTATATCTGTTTTTGGAATCCATCATGCAAGTTTTTACGTCAAGTGAATATTTGAATTGTATCTTTTTTGAATATTTTATATTTTGATAAATGTTTTTAATAAATATTATGTTCTTTATTTAATATTTGCAATTATATATTAAAAAATCAAATTCTTTTATTACACATGATCTTACCCTTTTTTTTAAGATGATCGTCCCAAAATTAAATTACAAGAAAAGAATCTTCAAAATTTCAGTGCTAATGTATCAATGGTTTTAGATGATTTTAGATGAGTAGTTATACGTTGGACCATGGTTACAAAACGCTGTCATTTCATTAAGTAAGAGAAACAAATGTCATAAGTTTTAACGGAGCTTCGTAAATGATATTACAGTTCATCTCAAAATATACTGCCTCACATTTGTTTTTATATTATCAAATGAAAGTGTAGTTATATCGAAATGAAACTGTAGTTGTGTTGAAAGGAAACTGCAGTGTATATAAAATGAAACTGAATAACAGTTTCACATTTTTGCGTGAATATTGCCCAATGAAACTGTAGTTATATTGAAATGATATTGTACTTGTGTTGAAAGGAAACTGTAGTGTATTATAAAAGAAAATGTACTTGTGTTGAAAGGAAACTGAATAACAATTTCACATATTTGAGTGTATAATGTCGAATAAAATCGCAGTTATATCGAAAGGAACTCCAGTTGTGTTGAAATGGAACTGAAGTGTATATAAACTGAAAGTTAACGGCGCGAAACGGAGGTCGTTCCGACCATTTATTTTCATTAATCAAAACGACGTCGTTTTGATGCATGGTCCGCAATAAAATGTGTGGTTTTAGATGATAACCATTATGAGATGACATGACTTAACTAGCCCATATGGTTTGAATTATTAGAAGATTCCATATTGATGATGACATCTTAAAAATAGCTACTATCATTGTTTTGGACTCCACATTTCCTTTAATTTTATGCTTACTTCATCATATCTATGATAAAAAGAATGTTCACTTCAAATCACCATTAATTTTCTTGTATGTGCTTTGCAACTATGTACCTTGCTTGAATTTGTCATTTGCTTCAACAACCTTTATAAAGGTCACTGAACTTCTGGTTCCCATTATAAACAATTGAGAAACCTGTTCCTCATATGACATTTTTACTAGGGAATTGAAGATTCACAATTACAATGACTAGTTAGTTGGGTTTGACAAATCAAGTGACAACAAACTCGAGGCCAACAATTACTAGTTTAATATAATGTTAATAATAATTCATTTAAATTGTTTCTTCAAATCAGATGAATATTCTAATCATCATTACGAAAAAAACTAAAGAACTAAAAAATATATATATGCAACAATAGAAACATAATATGATATTAAACACACATCTCAATAAGAATTTGTTTACAAGTTTTAAATATGACATACAATAAACATGACATTGAAAAACCAATAATAAATAAGATGAACATCAATTGCAAATTATATCAAAATCAAACCTACTCTTTTGCCTTTCAGGTTAGAGGAAGAAACTCCCTTCCAGCATGTCAAGAGTAATCCACATTAAAGACCAATGACAAATACCTTCAACACACAATTGCTCATTGACCTGAAAAATGTGAATAGACGTGTCATTCTTTTTTATCTAGCTTGTAAAAAATAGGCATACATGGTAAATAATAATAATAATAATAATAATAATAATAATAATAATAATAATAATAATAATAATAACAATAAGATGTTTGCATGTATGCACACCCACAAATATATATTGAATAAAAAAGCTATTTGTTTAAAGCATATTGAAAACTGACCTTTAATAAAAAAAATAATCCAGTATTTTGTTGTAAGCCATCTCTAAAAATTTGAAGTACGCATAGCTCCAAGACCTTACAAACAGTAGAATGCTTAATACTCCAATGAATCCAACAAAGAAACCAGACCCCATACCAGCATAGAACCACATGAAAAACTCATGGTGGTCATCACTATTGATTTTTGTAGATTGATTAACAAAAGTTGGTACATCATTGGGGCAATCCTTTGGAAGAGGGGCACCACAAAGTCCTTCGTTGCCCATGTAAATGGATGGATCATTGAGAGTTTGAAGTTGACTTCCTGTTGGTATTCTCCCATATAAATGGTTGAATGATAAGTTCAAGTGGCTCAAAAAATTCAAAGATGACAAGCTTGGTGGAATGGGACCAGAGAGTTCATTTCTAGATAAATCAAGTGATTCAATTTTGCTCAAATTACCAATTGTCTCAGGGATTGTTCCACTCAGATTATTTCTAGAAACATTCAAGTTCTGCAATGCATGCAAACTCATTATCTCAATTGGGATCTTTCCAGCAATATGATTCCCTGAAAGATCTATAGATCTTAGGAATTGAAGGTTTTTAGTGTACCGCAATGTTAATCCTTTTATGACTTCATCAATTTCATCTTCATACGTTCCACCGGAATATCCGCCGTACGGATTATATGTGTCAAAAGCCATTGCAGTAAAGTTTCCAAAACACTGTGGGATGTATCCTGATATGTTGTTATTTGCCAAATTTAGCAATTGAAGATCATGCAGTTGACATAGTTGCAATGGAATATCCCCATAGAACTTATTTCTATAAAAGACAAGATATTTCAAACTCAATAATTTTTCCCCAATCCATGAAGGGATAACATCCATAAATTTATTTTCACTCAAATCCAAGATTTGCAGGCTTGTTAAATTCTGCATGGTTCCTGGGAGTTTCCCTTCAAGTTCATTACTTTGCAAGTGCATAGAGGATAGCAATTGTAGAGATCCCAATGAATTTGGAATGTGGCCACTTAGATTGTTATTCCCGAAGTCAAGAACTTCCAAGTTTTGTAGTTTTCCTAAGCATGGAGGTATTTCTCCATATAACTGATTTGTTGACAGAGCAAGAATCTGCAAATGTTTTAAACTACATAGCCACTTGGGGATGCCACCACTCAAATAATTGTTTGAAAGAGAAAGAGAATGCATGTGCATGTAACCTTCAACATGTGGTTTCAAGGGAAGCTCTCCACTTATCTGATTTTTAGAGAGATCTAATTCATGGCTATTCCACAAAAATTTCTCGAACCAATCAGGGATAGCACTTGAGATGCTGGCATTAGACATAAACAGGTATACAACATTTCTTTGAGTACGAAGCCAAAGAGGAAAGTGAGGACCAATTTTGATGGATTCCATTACTATGAAAGAGAGTTGGAAAGGAGGAACCCAGGTGGAGCTTACATTCCAAACAAACAAATTACTAGATATGACCAAAAATTTAAGCATACTGAGTTTTGAAAAGTGAAATTCAGAGAGGACACCTACGAATAAATTATTAGATATATATAACGCTTCAAGATTTGAAAGTTCACCAAGACTAGAGGGAACACTACCACTAAACTTATTGTTACTAATATCCAGGGTTTGCAACATTGACAAATTTCCAAGTGACTCAATTATTGGACCAGAGAAGGAGTTTGAAGACACAGAAAGGACTTCCAGATTCTTATACTTGTACAACTGGTTTGGAAGTTGACCAATGAAATTGTTAGAATCTAACTTCAATTCTTTCAAACTATTTAATTGGCAATCAGAAAGAACTGCAATGGAGTCCGTCAATTTATTCATAGAGAAATCAAGCACTTGCAATCTACAAAGACTACCAATGGTATTTGGAATTGAACCTGTAAAGATATTATCACTTAAACTAAGAGAGGTTAAAGAAGTCAAGTTTCCGAGAGAATTGGGAATTGAACCTGCAAACCTATTACTACTTAAATAAAGAGAGCTTAAAGAAGTCAAGTTTCCAAGAGAATTGGGAACTGAACCTGCAAAGCGATTATCACTTAAACTAAGAAAAGTTAAAGAAGTCAAATTTCCAAGAGAATTGGGAATTGAACCTGCAAAGCTATTATCACTTAAACTAAGAAAGGTTAAAGAAGTCAAGTTTCCAAGAGAATTGGAAATTGGACTTGCAAACCTATTACCACTTAAATCAAGAGAGGTTAAAGAAGTCAAGTTTCCAAGAGAATTGGGAACTGAACCTGTAAAGCTATTAGCACTTAAACTAAGAGAGGTTAAAGAAATCAAGTTTCCAAGAGAATTGGGAATCGAACTTGTAAACTTATTATTACTTAAATCAAGAAAGGTTAAATAAGTCAAGTTTCCAAGAGAATTGGGAATTGAACCATGAAAATTGTTAGAATAAAGATCCATGAAAACCAAATTGTGCAACTTACACAACGGAACCAGTGTGCCTGCTAAGGAATTTCCAGAAAGTTCAAGGACCTTTAGAGAGGCTAAGGGATCAAAGATTTCTAGCATGCTAGAATTAAGATAGTTGAAGCCTAGATTCAAATGCTCTAGTCTTGTGAGATTAGACAACCATGGAAAGATTGCAGAATCCAAACTATTGTCACTGAGATCAAGGGAGAATAGAGAGGTGGAGTTAACATGTGAAAAAGGACTAGTTGTGTTGAGGTGACAACCAGCCAAGTTTAAAGAAGATAAAGACACAAGCTTGTTGATTGTGCGTAACCAATCTTCACTATGCCGAATTAAAATCCAAGACATGTCAATGCTTTTTAGGGAAGAAAGGCTAGCCAACCAGTCCAAGTTATCCGTAGCCAAATCATTATAAGATGGAACTCTAACCAAAGCCTTTCCAAGGTGGAGATACTCTAAGCTTGAAAGATTTCCAAGATGAGTGGGAATATTTCCCACAAAACCAGAGCTTGAGATGTTAAGATACCTCAAGTTTTTGAAAGATCCGAAAAATTCAGGAATTCGGATCTTAGAAAAATTGTTGAGGCTTAGATCAAGGTAATTCAAATGTGTTAAATTGATAAGAGAATGATTGATCTCACCTCCCAAGCAGTTGTTGCTATAGTTTGATGGCAAACCACCGTAATAGTCGTCATCAATATCATGAGGAGGTGAAACTAGGTTGTGCAAATCAAGCTTTAGGACATGGCCAGTTATTGAGCTACAAGAAATTCCCTCCCATTCACAACAATCAAGACCGCTCCATGAAGAGAGACGGTTGGATATATCAATTAAGCTTTCCTTGAATTGGAGAAGAGCAATCCGTTCCCCTTCAACGCAACTAGCAGCATTATTTGAGTAACAATACTCAAATTTGCAAATGAACACAAGAAAAATAAGCACTAGCATAATATTATGTTTGGTATGTTTCATGGTGTCTCAAAAGTAAATACGATTTTTTTTTTTTCAGTTGCTTTGAGTTTTGTGTATGGAAGCAGCATATGTCAGTTATATATATAGCATAATATGTTTGACGGTTCTTTTGGTATGCTTTCTTCCCCCTCCCATGTTAAACCCTGCTTTATTAACATTGTTTTTAATCACACAGAAGGAATAATTTTCTCCTCCTATATAAAATTTCAAAATGACAATTAACTGTAGTAGTTTTAATATTTAAATTAATCTTTATGGATGATTTCAAATCTATGTATGTATGGAGAATGTAATTTTTAAGTGAATATTTTTTATTTTGATAAATTATTTTTTAACAAATATTATGTTCCATCTTTATTTTATATATATTTGCAATAATGGTATAAAATTGAATTATTTTTTTGAGGAAAATAAAATTGAATTATTACACGGTGATTTTTAGTTTTTAAAAAGTGACTGCCAAATTAAAGTTACAGAAGATATATATTCTTGAAAACTTCATTGCTAGTCTATCAATGTTGCATTGTCAGATGCTAACCTATAATTGAATGATTTGCATAATTTCTTGCCCAAACTTAACGGTACTCATAATTCCCCCTTCCCACAATTTTTAGCAAAAAATTATTGTTAATTTTTCTTGGCAAGACGATGGATACTTATCAGTTATCACTAATGAAATTTAAACAAATGTTTTGCTTGTGAAGATTTTTTTTTTTTTTTTAAATTTGGAAGTAAATATTAAATAGCATTGAATTGTATGTGTCCTCACTATATGCATATATTTTTTTGGGAAAATGACACTTTTTCCCCCTAAGTTGTTTACTTATAGCACATTTTCCCCCTATGTTATCTATGCACTTTATCCCCCTCAATTGTTTATAAAGTGGCTATTTCTTCCCTTTTCTCTTAAATAAATGTTTTGGCTGTTAAAAGTAAGGGTAAAAATGATATTTCACTTTTTTAATTTTTATTTTTTATTTTAGGATGGATGATTAATACACTAATTCAGTAAAATAACTACCACCTTCCTTTATTTCTCCAGTTCCGTAGCCATTGTTATTCCTAATTTCCAACACGAACATCACATTTGTTCAATTCACACTAGCTGCATAATCATATTGCAGTACGTGTATTATATCCATGGAGGGCTGATGATACGTTGAGATACAGCTGTCGCAGCAGAGGAGATCACCACCAATGGCACAAAGAATGCAGCCAGAATTATGCGTAACCTCTGACTGATAAAGTTTGTCTCACGATTGTTGTGCTCACTAGGATGACGCAACGCCTCATCCATACACGACAACATAGATTTACGCAATCCCAGGCTCGGTCACCCAGTTTCGCCTGCAAGAAATCCTCGTTTTCAATCATGGGAATTGAATGTTTAAAAGCAAGGCGAAAGCGAACCTGAGGATTCGAAAGGGAGACAAATACTACAGAGACGATTTCGTCCTGAAGGCATATAAAGTTTGGCCGATTTACGAAGACCGGCGAAACTGGGTCGCCGAGCCTAAGATTGACAGCAAAGCTACGACTTTCATCAATGGCGGGACGGTCTTGTGGATCGGAGCAACTACGACGTCACCAACTAGTTCTTGGGTCTTACGAGGATCAATGTCAACAACAAGTATATATAGAATATGTTTTTGGCTCCGCTGGCCTTAGCCTATATAATGTACGTACTGGAATTTGAATATGCAGCTATTGAGAATTGAACAAATGTGATGTTGGTGTTGGAAATTAGGAAGAACAATAATGGCTCCGAACTGGAGAAATAAAGGAAGGTGGTAGTTATTTTACTGAATTAGTGTATTAATCATACATCCTAAAATAAAAATAAAAAATTTAAAAAGTGAAATATCATTTTTACCCTTATTTTTAACAGCCCAAACATTTATTTAAGAGAAAGGGGAAGAAATAGCCACTTTATAAACAATTGAGGGAGATAAAGTACTTACATAAATAACATAGGGGAAAAATGTGCTATAAGTAAACAACTCAGGGGGAAAAAGTGTCATTTTCCCTATTTTTTTCGTCATTTTTTCCGCTATGACAGAGAAAATATTTACAATCTACAAATGCATATGCATGCACTGACTTCAATATTCTGCAAGTTTTACTAAACATAATATTTTGTATTATTATTATTTAAAAACAATTTATTAATACGCACATATTATTATAGTAATTATATACATATAAATTTACCTATATTATATATCTTGTACTACACATACGTTCAAATTATCAGTAATATGTATAGATATCTCTTTTCAAAGATTTATCATTTATTAGTTTTTTTTAAACATTTATCATTTATTAGTTAATTCCTTAAAATCAAGTTTTACTAAGCATCCTTCTGTTGTGGCCACGGGAATCAACAATTGCTGTTAGAATATATTAGAATTGATTTTATTAATTAAATAGGATGATTAGGATAAACTAATTCTAACCAATTCAACAAACTAAGATAAACAAGAATAATAATATAATTTATACAATTTATAAAATATTAAGATAAAATTTTAGTAGTAGTAAAGGAATTTAAGCATAAAATGTAAAGGAATTTAAGCTAACACCTGATATGCAAAGAATTCAAATACGAAATAAAAATAAAATTGAACACTAAAATATTATTATTAAATCAGAATATACTTTAGCAGTATACCTGATATCATATCACAAAAGAATTCTTTAGAAACAATATTGTTTAAATTAGCTGAGAGATTTGCATTAAAAAAAAAAAGAAAAAAAGTAATTTGAAGTACTTTTGTCTTTTGATTATGCAGTGCATGTGTAAAGAAATATGCACTAAAGTTGCACATTTTCTTGCCCAATCTTCACGGTACGGTGTGCATGCATTTGTGATTTTTTTCAGTAAATCGGAGTGACTCAATGGTTTAATAGACATGATTAAATGTTAGTGTGCACAAAATATCTGTCCGCTTTAAACATAATACTCTTGCTGTCAATGTCAAGATTCAAATCTAGATCTCTTCTCTGAAATACTACTTATTGAAACAGTAAATTATGCCCGTGTGTAGGCACTATTGATGTTGGTCTTAATACTATAAGAAGTGAACTTGACTACGCCAGGGATGATCTCGTCTACTAAAGCATTATATCATGTGTTTTAATTGCTCTCAATTTTTAAAGAAATAACAAGTTTGCCATTTTGCTAAAGACTTTACACCCCATATGAAAGAGAGTGGGTTTGAGTCTCAATGTAGGCGACTGTTGATTTTTTGTGCTTTAGTAGGTTCACAAATTTTTTTTTTGCGTGTCTTCCACTTTCACTTTCCTCTTGTCTTTTTCTTTTTTTGAATAAATTAGGCATGGGAGTGCTAAAGTAGATTAAAGACATCAGAAATCAGAATTGATTAAAGACAAATTGCAGTGGGAGTGCTAAAGTAGATGCTTTATCTTGTGCCTTTGGTGGGAGATGTGAAGTCTTCGATCTTATCCCTTGATGCTGTACCCACTAGACTTTGTACCAAAGGACAAAGACTCAAAGACTTGTAAAACTTTTTATACAACATCTATTGCGAGGGAAAATTTTAGCGTAGACCATGGTTTAAAACGGTGTTATCTTTTAATGAAAAGAAGCGGCACTCGTTTCGTGTATTTAGTTCGGTTAGTATAATGCATTTAGTTTCAATTTATATACATTGTAATTTTATTTAAGCACAATTAAAGTTTAATTTTTTCAACTACAATTTCATTCGACATTATACATACAAATATACAATATTCTTATTACAACGAGACATGTTATTGAATTTCATTTTATACTCACTGTAGTCTTATTACAACACCACTAAATTATAATTATAATTCTAATTCAACTACGTTTTAATTAATTGGACAATATACACTCAAATATGTGAAATTGTTATTTAATTTCATTTTATATACACTTTAGCGTCATTACAACACAACTAAAGTATCATTTTGATATAATTACATTTTCATTTTACAATATACACTCAAAATGTGAATTATAACCAACTTAATATAATTAAACTTATTATCTTACCCTTTGGTTGAGAATTTTAATACCTTATTATTACTTTGATACATATTATTATGTTTGTTTGTCTACTTTTATTGACATATATACTATTTGTTTTAAAATTTTTAGTAGTCATAAGATTCATGAGTTTTTTTTTTCTCTACTTTTAAACAATAGAATACAAAATTAAGAAAAACAATTAAATTAGTGAATTTGTGTTACCAATGATATTACAAATGATACATTTTACCATTCCTTATCACTCTCTCTCTCTCTTTTTTTTTTTTCTTTCTTCTTTTAAGGCTTTGTTAATGCTTTAGTTAAATATTTGTAATTTAGACTGTAAAATTAAATATATCATACAATAATGTTTAACAAATATACATTTGAATAATTAACCAGCATAATTTCTTGCCCCTAGTCCACAGTAGACATATTTCCCACTTTCAACAATTTCTTCGCAACCATATGCTATTTTTCTTGGCAAGTTGCTATTTTACTTTCCAAAGACTTCATCATGACCATAGTTTGCTTCTTTCCTTCATGACTAACTTTTATAACATTACTTAATTTAGATTGAGCTAACCTTAGATTAGTGAAATTAAGCATTCAATGGAGAAAAACTCCGGTGGGAGCATTGACTTTTTGTACTTCAGTAAGTTGAGAAAATATGTATGGACAGATACTACATTGTAATAGAATTAGTAGTAATAAAAAAAATATTTATTGGATCGGAGAGAAGAGTAATTTAATAAATAGTAATCTCATAAAAAAATCTACTTTCTGTAAATTAGTTACGTTGAATAGAATCTTGCTTCAGATGATGTAATTTTGATTCATAACCAATGAATATAAATATTGATTAGAACTTCGACTCAAACTAATGAATATGAATAATGGTAAGACTTATCATTACTTGCTCTCACTAAAAATAAAATTGTAAATTTATTTTAATTAGTAATATATATGCAAAACATTAAACCATCAAGCTGATCGAGTGGCAAGTGCTTTGCAATCATATTTTGGTGATTATGGAAATGGAGAAATGACCGGGTGTATTATTATTATTATTATTATTGTTATTATGGTTAGTTTTCTTCGCAACTAAAGGTAGAAAGTAAAGTTTAGGAGAGTAGAAGAAAAGTAAAGTGTAGCAATGAAAATAGAGCATGACATTGAATATGATCTGATCATAAATGACATATATAAAGTTGAAGATGGACATCAATTACAAATTCTATCAAATTAAAATCGACAACACACTACAACAAATAGCGGCTTCTCAGATCTTTGGCCTTTCTGGGAATCTCAGAAGTTTGAAGCAGCCACACCACAACATAAGAAAAATAACGAACACACTAAAAACATAACAACAAATACGATAAACACCCAACCGCTGACTTACCTGCAAAATATGTTATAAAATAAGAATCGTCATTAATATAAACGCCACATTTACGAATATAATACAACTTTCTCCATGAAACAAAGCACAATGGAATCTATTTATTTGGTGTATATTATAGCAGATCAGAGTTACGTTAATTAATTGGTATCACACAAAACTTTATTGAATTTGTATTGACTAAAGCAATCTTTTTTATTTATTTAGTTATTGCCTTATTAGTTCAGCAAAATACATAATCTATGAATTCCCTCTAATATAATAATTTGGGCTTGATAGTCGAAGAATTTTTAAGCTCAACTTCAGTAGTATATGTAATCATTGAATTCGTATTGACTAAAAATATATAGCATTTGATGGAGGACTAACCTTTTCCGTTTAATTGAAATGCCACGTAAAACTTTGTTGAGAGTGATCTCCAGACATTTGAAGTATGCATAGCGCCAAGATGTCTTGAACAATAGAGTACATAATACTCCAATGAATCCAACGAAGAAACCAGGTCCCAAACCAACGTAGAACCACATCAAAAACTCATGATCATCATTGGTTAATTTGGTTTCTGTAGGCTGCTTAACAAATGACGGTTTATCATCACCAAGGCAACTCTTCAAAAGTGGGACACCACAAAGTCCTTCGTTCCCAATGTAAATGGATGGATCATCGAGGGTTTGGAGTTGATGCCCCGTTGGTATTCTTCCATTTAACTTGTTAAATGACAGATTCAGATAGCTCAAAAAATTCAAAGATGATAAGCTCTGAGGAATGGGACCGGAGAGGACATTCATTGACAAATCAAGAGATTCAATTTTGCTCATATTGCCAATTGTTTGAGGGATAGTCCCACTCAAATTATTTCTAGAAAGATTTAGATTACTCAATGCACACAAACTCATTACTTCTAATGGGATCTCTCCGGTGATATGATTCCCAGAAAGGTCAATGGATTTCAGAAATCTAAGGTTTGTAGTATATTCCAATTCCAATCCTTTTATATCTTCTTGAATGTTTTCCTCATCATCTGCATCGAATGCATCAGAGCCATCTATTGAGCCATTAGCCATTGCAGTGAAGTTGTTGAAATACCGAGGGATAGGCCCAGATATGTTGTTATTTGCCAAGTTCAACACCTGAAGAGCTTTCAGATAACACAATTGAAATGGAATATCTCCAAAGAATTTATTTTTCTGAAAATTAAGAAACCTCAGACTTGCTAGGTTTTCTCCAATCCAAGAGGGAATAACATCCATTAATCCATTTTCACTTAAATCCAAGGTGATCAACCTTCTTAAATTTTGCAAGCTTGAAGGGAGTCCCCCTTCAAATTTGTTGTTCTGCAAGTGCAGAGAGTAGAGGTTACTTAGAGATCCCAATGAACTTGGAATGTGACCAAATAAATGGTTATTCCCCAAATTTAAATATCCCAACTCTTGTAGTTTTCCAAAGCATGAAGGTATTTCTCCAAACAATTTATTTGAAAAAATATCAAGCATCACTAAATATTTTAAATTGCATAACCACTTTAGAATTTCACCAGTCAAATGATTGCTTGAAAGTATGATTTCAATCGTGTAACCAAATTCAACACTCATGAGGAGTTCTCCTCTAATATCATTTTTAGAGAGATCTATATACTCGCAAGTCCAGAATAAATTTCCAAACCAATCAGGAATAGCATCTGAGATGCTTGCATTGGACATGTCTAGGGCATAAACTTTTATTTGGGTACGAAGCCATTGCGGAAAGAGAGGGCCAACTCTGATTGAAGGCATGTAAATCTCTTTTAGTTGAAAAGGAGGAACCCAGTTGGATCTTACATCAAGAAGTAATGAATTTACATGAAGTAATGAATTTGCATTTAGTCCTAATACCCTGAGATTGGTAAGTTTTGAAAAATGTGATTCAGAGAGAACGCCCTGGAAGGAATTATAGGTTATATATAAAGTGTCAAGGTTTGAAAGTTGTCCAAGACTTGTGGGAATGCTACCACTGAAATTGTTGGAACCAATATCTAAGAAAGACAACATTGACAAATTTCCAAGTGAATCTGCTATGGGACCAGAGAGGGAATTTGAATAGAGAGAAAGCCTATTCAAATTTTTATACATGTATAACTGATTTGGTAGTTGACCAGTAAAATGGTTGAGGCCTAAGGATAACATTTGCAAATTATATGAAAGACACTCAGATGGAGCTCCTAAGGAATCTGTTAACGACCCACTTAGGTCATTATCAGATAAATCTAGAGTTTGCAATCTACAAAGACCACTTATGCTATTTGGAATTGAACCTTCAAACCTATTGCTTGCTAAGTTAAGAGAGGTTAAAGAAGTCAAATTTCCAAGACAATGGGGAATCAGACCTTGAAAATTATTCCAAGTGAGATCCATGGAGACCAAATTGAAGAGCTTACAAAAAGGAATTAACAGTGAAGAATTGAAGCTATAAGCTAAATTATGAGGTAGATTGAGATTCTCAAGTCTTGTGAGATTAGATAACCATAGAAGGGTCATGGCATCGCATGCATTCTCACCGAGATCCAGGGAGATGAGAGAAGTGGAATTAACAAGTGAAGGAGGATTGGTAATCTTAAGCTGACACTCATGCAAGTTTAAAGAAGAGAGAGATACAAGTTTATTGATTGTGCCAAACAAATTTTCACTTCGTTGAATGAAAACCATAGACATGTCAAGGCTTTTTAGTGAAGAAAGACTGGCGAACCAATCCAAGGTATTTGTAATCAAGTTATTAGCATAAAAGCGACCTTCCGAAGAATATCCAAGGTGGAGATACTCTAGCCTCGAAAGATTCCCAAGATGCATGAGGGGGAATATTTCCCACAAAACCTGAGGTTGAGAGTTTAAGATACCTCAAGTTTTTGAAAGATCCCAAGAATTTAGGAATTTGGATCTCAGAGAAATTGTTCAAACTTAAATCAAGGTAATTCAAATATGTCAAGTTGATTAGAGAATGACTGATCTCACCTCCCAAGCAATTGTTGTTATACTTATCATCATCATCATCATATGTAACTGGGTTATGTAAGTCAAGCTTCCAAACATGACCAGTTACAGAGCCACAAGAAACTCCTTCCCACACACAACAGTCTAGACCGGTCCATGAGGAGAGACGATTTGATCTGTCGATTAGGCTGTCCTTGAACCTGAGAAGAGCAACTCGTTCCACTTCAATGCAGCTACCATTATTGTTTGAATAACAATACTCAAATTTGCAAATGAATAGAAGAAAAACGAGCAGCAGCATAATATTATTGTAAGTATTATGTTTCATGGTGAGTTGAATGTATTGGCAAGGGGTTAGAGTTTTGGTTATGGGAGCAATATATATAGAAGGAGCCTATGTTAGGCTTCACAATTCCTATGGTGAATTCTCTATAATTAGTTGTCATCAAAGACTTGTCTCTAAGTCTCCATATACCACACAAAATCGTGTACACCAAAGGACACAGGCTCAAAGCATTATTATTTTCTCTATTAACTTGGTAGAAAATTGAAATTTTTTTTATCTCTAAGGCATCTTAATTGGTTATCCCCACAATAATGATATAATTACAAACTTATTTTTTTTGAATGTCTCAATTGCAGTAGCCGAAGACTTTGTAACTCTTCTTATCCCTTGTTATATTTGAAATTTGAAGGTATGTGAAGCTGTACCTTTTGTAACTCTTCTTCGCCATGTTGTAAGCTCAGCGAATCATGTAGCTTATGTTCTTGCAGGGCGACTGGTTCATCTACTGTCCTTGGTATGTGGGATTCTATTCCCCCAATCTGTATTTCAGATTTAGTTCATTGGTAATTTATTGATGTTGGTTTGTTTTTCAAAAAAAATAAAAAAAGTATTACATTATTGTTAAAAAGTATTATAGGTCTCATGTGAAAGTGTGAAAGCTACTTTCTCAAGTCTACTGAAGCACAACGAGTCAACAGTTGTCTCCACTGAGGCTCGAACCCACTCCCATCATCCATGTTTAATCGGGACACCGAGTGCCACTTGACCACAAAGTCTTTGGCACTTGGTAATATTACTTTTTTGAATTTGGAAGTAAATATCTAATATCATTGAATTGAATATAATGTGTCCTAATGCCTTGATACACTCTACAAATGCATATGTACTGACTTATGTATTCTGCAAATTTTAGTAATCATAATTTTTGTATTTTATCACTATGGTGAAACATATACTTCTTATATATACTCTGTACATATGCATATGTGACTTTTAAATTCTACCAATCTCCTAATACAAATGCACTAGGATTTTTCATTCTTGTTACACATATAATAAAAAAAAATTATTACATGAACTCTCAAAACAAAATTTACTACTTGTAACCAAACCTTCTAATATAATGTGTACTACCTTTTATTGCCATTGAAGACTTGTCTCTAAATCTATTTTTACCGCGCTATGGTGTATGTATAAGTGTCCTTCTCTAAACTATTCAAAATCAAAAGACCTATCTCTAACTCTTCTTATACCCATTAGGTGTGCCAAAGGTCCAAAATATTGCTATCTTGTATATTTACTAGCATGAAAATCAACTTCTTATATTAGTCTATGAAGTGAAGCTCGCGTCATAAGTCCTCCCCGGTCCCACAATAATGATATACTTACAAATATTTTTTAGACGTCCCAATTCTAGCAACCAAAGACTTTGTGAGTCTTCTTATACCCCTTGACGGTGCAAATTAGTTATATGTAAAATTTGATCGTGTTGTGCTACATAAACAAAGAATAAAAAGTGAAGTAAAAAGTAAGAGTAAATGCAATGTTTTAATTTTAAATGAATGACGTTAGAAAAATTATAGGCAAGGATATTAGTCCTTTACCATGATATTTATTCCTATTCTCTGTAGTTATTGTTCTTGGAGTGGGGGGGTCTAATTCGACTTAAATTGCCTTTGTAGTATTTAATATTAGTTTTGAAATTTTATTCTATGTTACGTTACGTTAAGTTTAGTTTGAGAGGTAAATCGCAAGAATTTCAAGCTTGAGAGCCGTCAGCTCTCAACTGACCTGACTTTTTTTTGGTCTTATTTTCTACCTATTGATCATCCTAGATGAAGTAATCAAATTAGTCCACACTTCTTACAAGAAACTTAATTCTCATTTAATCCTAATTATATATATAGTATCGAATATAAAAATCATGAGTACCTGTCAAGACCTTAAAATTTTTCATGTAATTTCAAGACACAAATATATACTAGTGCATTATATATTTATTGTTGGAAAATTTTTATTATATATTTATAATTATATCATCATTATTACGGAGTATAAATCTTATATATTTATAATTTTACTTAAGAAATATGAGACTTTTATTCATTGAATTTTAAGAAAGTAACACTTTCTCATTTCTTTTTTTTTTTACTACTACTAACTCTATTACAATGTGTTATTTGTCCATATTACCATATATATACTTTTTCAACCTACTTAAGCATAAACAGTCAAAGACCACAAAAATGTCATTGAACTACAAGCTACTTGATAACTTTCTCATTTCTTAATGATACTTATCTTACCGTCATGAACAAATAATAACTATGGAAGGAGGTATTAGGAATGCCTAAGGGATAACATCCAATGGGAATTGTAACCAAAATGATGCTTCAAAGTTTAGGCTAAGAAACATTGAAACAACATGTATGTGCTCATTGCGTACCGAGCTAAATCACCAAGAAAAAATCAGGACTATTCCATAACTCAACTATCAATTTAATACTTAATAACAATCATTTTATTCTAAATAGTATCATAATTTCACATATATATAAATATTACATTATCTATTATAATAAGTAACGGATTATTTATTTCAAATTAGTATTAATTTTTTTTTTGTATTAAATAATACAATTTTTATCATAAGTAACAAGCAATCATCCTAAATTCAAGTTATATCTGACGTATATATTAAAGATCCGGCCATGAGAATATTACACAAGTGTAACTCCACGTATAATCATTAACTCTGTTGAAATTTTAGGGGTTGATAATTATTATTTTGTATTTATTAATCAATCAATTATAATTCAAACTAGTATGTAATATGTTCGTTAGTTGTATCAACTTTAAAATAAATAAATAAACTAGTATTGTGGATCCTTCTTTTTAAATTAGTCATACATCATGAAAGACTTGCCTTTTAAGTCTACTTATACCCCACTTTAGAGTGTACCAATTCAAAAGGCAAAGGGCAAAGATCCAAAACATTATTATCTTGTCATCTCAACTTAATTGGTTGAGGATTAAAGTTTTTGTCTTTGATGCATCATTCCCACAATAATGATATATTTACAAACTTGCTTTTTCAACGTCCCGATAGTTGAAGACTTTGTAGGTCTTCTTACCCTTTGATAGTACTAGATGGATGTTTATTGCAATTGAAAATAACACAAGACGATCATATATATATGACACGTGTAATAATAATTTTTAACATAAATATAGTACTTTACTATCAATCTATAAAATAAAAGTATTACATTTGAATTAAAAAGTATTAGAATGAATAATACAATATTTTAAAGTTTAAACTAAATGTTTTGCTTCTTGAGCTTATTTTTTTAATTTAATTTTCGAAGTAAATATCTAATATCATTATATTGAATTGTATGTGTCCTATTAGACATTCGCCATACATATATTCCTCAGTCTAATTGCTATTGTCCACTATAACTTAAGAAATATTATACAACTCTATAAATGCATATGTAGTGATGACTTATATATTCCGCAAATTTTAGTACACATAATTTTTGTATTTTATCGATATGGTGAAACATATATACTTCTTATATGTACTCTCTATTTATGCATATGTGACTTTTAAATTCTACAAATTTTTATCGCCATTATTCATTTAATGAAAAATTACTATATGAACTCTCAAAATTTAGTACTTGTAAGTTGTAACCAAATTCCCTAAGGTGGACTACTTTTTCTTGAAAAATTAGGCGCCACCGAAGACTTGTCTCCAAATCTTTTTCTACTCCACTATGGTGTATCAAGTATCATCTAAAACTGTTTACAATCAAAGACCTATCAGTCTTCTTACACCCCATTAAAAAAATTTACTAGTAACCAAATTCTCTAAGGTGAACTACTTTTTCTTGAAATTTTAGATGCCATCGAAGACTTTTCTCTAAATCTTTTTCTTCCCCAGTATATATGGTGTATCAAGTGTCATCTAAAATTATTCACATTCAAAGACCGGTCTATAAGTTTTCTTAATTATACCTCATTATGTGTGCCAAAGGTCCAAAACATTACTATATTGTATATGTACTAATATGAGAATCAACTTTTTAGTGTTTGAAGTGAAGTTCACATCATAAGTCGTCCCCCACAATAATGCTATAGTTACAAACAGTTTTTAGACGTCCCAATTATTGCAATCAAAGACTGTGAGTTTTCTTACCCCCTTGATGGAGCAATTTATATCTAGAATTTAATCGTATTGTGCTCCATAAGCAAAGAATAAAAAGTGAAGTAAAAAATTAAGAGTAAATGTAGCATTTTCTTTAATTAAAACTGACTAGATTTCTCATTTAAAAAAAATGAATGACATGTTAAAATTTAAAAAATTATAAGCAAGAATAGTATTCCTTTACTGTGATATTTACTCCTACTCTCTCTAGTTACCATTATTGGAGTGGAGAAGTCTAATTCCACTTAAAATTGTCATTGTAGTATTTATTTAATATTAGTTTGAAATTATATTCTTTAATTTGTTACGTTAAGTTTAATTTGAGAGGTAAATCACAAGAACTCCAAAACTGGCATCACTTTTTTTTCTCTTATTTTTCAGCTATTCATCATTCTAGATGAGCGAATTAAATTAGTCAATACTTCTCACGAGAAACTTTAGTTCTCATTTATTCCTAATTATTATATCATATCCAATATAAAAGTCATGAGTGTCAATCAACACCTTAAAATTTTCATGCAGTTTCATGACACGAATATATACTAGTGCATTACATATTTATTTTTAATTCAATGGGGTAGCTCAAGTGGCAAGTGCACTTTTTTTTGTGGGGAAGAATTTTGAGAGAACCTGGGTTTGATTTTCACAAGTGACGATTCCCGACTAACGAAGTCAATTCTGTAAGCCAACTATCAACTTAATTATTTAAATTAATTATGCTCCTCATGCGACAGGTTCGGCGGAGAAGGTATTGACAAGAATCAAGCACAACAAGCAAAAGGCAACATATGAGCTTTAGATTTTGACAATCACCGTACCATTTCTTTTAATGACAATATATGTACATCTTACAGGTTATCATTCACACTAAACACAATTTTTGGACTCCTTTTAGATTTCAATATCAATTGAAGCAAAACAACATTGGGAATGTACAGTCACATATAATAATTCAGTCCAGCTTAAGTCTGTTAGGGTTGTCTTCCAAGTGTTGTTTATAGGAGTCAGCAGGAAAGTATTTTATGCCAACCATATCACCAACTCTGCTGATAACCTGTCACAATAACAAAATTTACTCATGAATATGAAAAGAAGAATGCATGTTATTCTAATTTTAGTCCCTGAATTCCAATTTGGAGAAACGTACTCTAACTATTGATCATCATATTAATGGAATGCCAATTTCACTCAATTGTCAATAATTTGGCAACCATTTTTGCCCAATTTTCATTGCTTGGTCAGGGAAGGAGCCATTTATGTACAATTATATATTTTTCCAAATAGTTGGGGGACCAATCTTCTCAAATTTTGAACTCGAGCACTAAATCCTAGTGGCCAAAACTGAAATTGATTATAGAAGTAATAAAGAGGCGTAATTGTAACCTCCAATGCTTTGAGAAGGTCTTCCCTTGTGTGAGCAGCAGAAATGCCTATTCGTGCTCTAGCCAATAGTAGAGGAGTTGCTAGAAAAGCAACTGTAACCACAGCCACCTATATGTAAATTAAAGGTTAGTGATTTGCCATCAAAGCAGAGCGAACTGGAAACTAAAAAGTAAAAACTAAAAGCTTCATATTACTATTAATAGGAGATCGAGAATAAAGCTTACATTCTGTTTGAGACACTCCCGTGAAAAGGCAGGTATTTTTGTTGGATTGTAGAGCATTATGGGCATTACAGGTGAATCATTATCTCCCAGGACCTCAAATCCCATTTTCTGCAGTTCAGTTCGGAAAAAGTTGCTGTTCTCTCGTATACGGGCTAGTTTTTGAGCCCCTATATTAACAATGTTGCTTTAGTTATGAGAAGCCAAAATTCTAAGTATTTGATAATCACATAATTTTAAGTAATGATATGCCCTATAATGAGAAGTTGCTTGGTGGAAGAAATTCTTGAACCTCTACTAGAGCCGTCTTGTCCAAGGATAACTTTTATGGCAGAAATAATTTGTTGGGCAGCAGGAGGTGATATTGATGTTGCATACAAATGAGCAGGGAGATATTGAATCAGTTCCTGAAATTATGGCATAAAATGTTGAAGATAGTTGAAAATGCAATAATATTTTAACCCAACCACAACTAAAACTTGAAGGATATCAACTACATAAGAAAACTGCTGAAAACAAATTTTATATTTAAAAAAAAAAAAACTAAAGAAAGATTCTTTAATTGGATGGCTCTAAACAGATTATTAAAAGGAGACAAGGATATATTAACAAAAAAAACCTTGGATCCAGCAATATAACCTTACTGTTATGTTGGAAGACACGAATAGTAGCTCCAGAGCCTCGAGCACCATTAACAATAGAGTTGTGGTTTAGAGAATCACTGATAATCAAGCCACCCTGAAAATTATGGCAAATTACAATGCTAATAAAAACAGTTCACATGAAAAAAAAAATTATGCTTACATTAGCATCTGATGAGATACCTTTCGAATCAAGACAGGAAGAATTGCTGAGTTTGTTGCATAGCCCATGCCAAAAACTATAGCAGCTGGTTTTCTAACAAAATTAGCAACGCATTCCTCCAGTTCAGTGTGTATTGATAGTGTGCCTGAAAACTTAAATTAGTTCACCAATAAGCAGATTTAAAAGTAGTCCTTTCCTTTCTAAAAAAAGGTAAGTGATAATAGTTTCCCAATATACCAAGCATACCTCCTTCTACACGGCTACTACAAGTGCTTGGAGAAAATATTCATCACACGAAGTGTGAAATATTCATCAGATGCAACAAAATCAAGATAGTTATATGATCCCAAGAGAAACGGATTAGAAGCCTTCCTCTCTGATCTGGCGATGGGCGAGGAAGCCTTCTAAATTCTGTTTAACACCAATCCTCAAACAGCTAATTTAAAGTCAAATAAATTTGTGAAAAATTAACTGATACATGCACCATTTATCAACAAACATTTCGTTATAAAAACAACATCATGATATCAAATCAACTATAATTATAAATGACATGGTTTAAGACAAACACCGACCAACAAATTAAATCTGTTGAGAACATATTGAGAATCCAATATAATGTATGGCAAACAAATTATTACAAAATACATACTAAAGCATCGATCATATTGCTACTGCAACATATATTGCCAGAAGTACACATATAAGCAACAAGTTCGTTTATCGCAAAGGAAACTCTCAATGCCATCAACGCCTGCAAAATATATTATAAAAAAAGATTGGGTAACAGAAATAGAGCATGACGTAGAATATGATGGTCATATAAAATAGCATTTGAATTCGTATTGACTAAAAATAGCATTTGATGGAAGACTAACATGTTCCGTTTAATTGAAATGCCACTAAACACTTTGTTGAAAGTGATCTCCAGATATTTGAAATATGCATAGCGCCAAGATGTCTTGAACAATAGAGTACATAATACTCCAATGAATCCAACAAAGAAGCCAGGTCCCAAACCAGTGTAGAACCACATCAAAAACTCATCATGATCATCATTGGTTAATTTGGTTTCTGTAGGCTGATTAACAAATGATGGTTTATCATCACCAGGACAACTCTTTAAAAGCGGGGCACCACAAAGTCCTTCGTTCCCAATGTAAATGGATGGATCGTCGAGGGTCTGGAGTTGATGCCCCTTTGGTATTCTTCCATATAACTTGTTAAATGACAGATTCAGATAGCTCAAAAAATTCAAAGATGATAAGCTTTGAGGAATGGGACCGGAAAGGGCATTCATTGACAAATCAAGAGATTCAATTTTGCTCAGATTGCCAATTGTCTCGGGCATAGTCCCACTCAGATTATTTCTAGAAAGATTTAGATTATTCAATGCACACAAACTCATCATTTCTAATGGGATCTCTCCAGTGATATGATTTCCTGAAAGGTCAATTGATTTAAGAAATATAAGGTTTGTAGTATACTCCAATTCCAATCCTTTTATATCTTCATGAATGTTTTCCTCATAATATGGGTCGAAGTAAGTCGAGTTATCTCTTGAGTCACTAACCATTGCAGTGAAGTTGTTGAAACACCGAGGGATAGGCCCAGATATATTATTATTTGCCAAGTTCAACAACTGAAGAGCTTTCAGATAACACAATTGAAATGGAATATCTCCAAAGAATTTATTTTTCTGAAAATTAAGAAACATGAGACTTGGTAGGCCTCCTCCGATCCAAGAGGGAATAACATCCATCAATCCATTTCCACTTAAATCCAAGGTGATCAAGTTTCCTAAATTGTGCAAGCTTGAAGGGAGTCCCCCTTCAAGTTTGTTGTTCTGCAAATGCAGAGAGCGGAGTTGACTTAGAGATCCTAATGAATTTGGAATGTGACCAAACAAATGGTTATTCCCTAAATCTAAATATTCCAACTCTTGTAGTTTTCCAAAGCACAAAGGTATTTCTCCAGACAACTTATTTGAAGAGATATCAAGGATCGCAAAACGTAAATTGCATAACCACTTTGGAATTTCACCAGTCAAATTATTGCTTGAAAACTTGAATTCCGTCAGGTAACTAAATTGAACACTCTTGTAACCAAGTTCAACATTCATTGGGAGTTCTCCTCTAATATTATTTTTAGAGAGATCTATTTCATAGCAAAATAAATTTCCAAACCAATCAGGGATAGCGTCTGAGATGCTTGCGTTGGACATGTATAGGGAATGAACTTTTGTTTGGGTACGAAGCCATTGTGGAAAGCGAGGGCCAACTTTGATTGAATCCATGGAAATGGTTTTCAATTGAAAAGGAGGAATCCAGTTGGAGCTTACATCAAGAAATAATGAATTTCCTGATATTTTTAAGACTCTGAGATTGGTAAGTTTTGAAAAATGTGATTCAGAGAGAATGCCCTGGAAGGAATTTTGGTATATTGCTAAAGTGCGAAGGTTTGAAAGTTGTCCAAGACTTGTGGGAATGCTACCACTGAACTTGTTTTCACTAATATCTAAATGGTGAAGGTCTGAAAGTTGTCCAAGACTTGTGGGAATGCTACCACTGAACTTGTTGTAACTAATATCTAACCCAGACAACATTGACAAATTTCCAAATGAATCAGCTATGGGACCAGAGAGGGAATTTGAATCGAGAGCAAGGATATTCAAATTTTTATACTTGTATAACTGATTTGGTAGTTGACCAGTAAAGTGGTTGTTATTTAAGGCTAATATTTGCAAACTATATGAAAGGCACTCAGATGGAGCCCCTAAGAAATCCATCAACGATCCACTTAGTTCATTAGAAGATAAATATAGAGTTTGCAATCTACAAAGACGACTTATGCTATTTGGAATTGAACCTTCAAACCTATTGCCTGCTAAATCAAGAGAGGTTAAAGAAGTCAAATTTCCAAGACAATGGGGAATCAGACCTTGAAAAGAATTATCACGACCTTGAAAAGAATCATCACTGAGATCCATGGAAACCAAATTGAGGAGCTTACAAAATGGAATTAACTGTGAAGAATTGAAGCTAGAAGTATAATTATTGAGATTCTCATGTAGATTGAGATTCTCAAGTCTTGTGAGGTTAGATAACCATAGAAGGGTCATGGCATCCCATGCATTCCACCCGAGATCCAGGGAGATGAGAGAAGTGGAATTAACAATTGAAGGAGGATTGGTAATGTTAAGCTGACAATAATCCAAGTTTAAAGAAGAGAGAGACACAAGAAGCTGACAATAATCCAAGTTTAAAGAAGAGAGAGACACAAGTTTATTGATCTAATCCAAGTTTAAAGAAGAGAGAGACACAAGTTTATTGATCCAGGGAGATGAGAGAAGTGGAATTAACAATTGAAGGAGGATTGGTAATGTTAAGCTGACAATAATCCAAGTTTAAAGAAGAGAGAGACACAAGAAGCTGACAATAATCCAAGTTTAAAGAAGAGAGAGACACAAGTTTATTGATCTAATCCAAGTTTAAAGAAGAGAGAGACACAAGTTTATTGATCGTGCCAAACAAATTTTCACTTCGTTGAATGAAAACATTAGACATGTCAAGGCTTTTTAGTGAAGAAAGACCGGCCAACCAATCCAAGTTATTTGTAACCAAGTTATTAGCATAAAAGCCAAATTCAAATGAATGTTCAAGGTTGAGATACTCTAGCCTCGAAAGATTCCCTAGATGAGGGGGAATCTTTCCCACAAAACCTGAGAGTGCGAGGTTAAGATACCTCAAGTTTTTTAAAGATCCCAAGAATTCAGGAATTTGGATCTCAGAGAAATTGTTCAAGCTTAAATCAAGGTAATTCAAAAATGTCAAGTTGATTAGAGAATGACTTATCTCACCTCCCAAGCAATTGTTCCAATACATATCAACATCATCATCATATGTAACTGGGTTATGTAAGTCAAGCTTCCAAACATGACCAGTTACAGAGCCACAAGAAACTCCTTCCCATGCACAACAGTCTAGACCGGTCCATGAGGAGAGACGATTTGATCTGTCGATTAGGCTGTCCTTGAACCTGAGAAGAGCAACTCGTTCCACTTCAATGCAGCTACCATTATTGTTTGAATAACAATACTCAAATTTGCAAATGAATAGAAGAAAAACGAGCAGCAGCATAATATTATTGTAAGTATTATGTTTCATGGTGAGTTGAATGTAGTGAATATAATAATCTTTGGCAAGGGGTTAGAGTTTTGGTTATGGGAGCAATATATATAGAAGGAGCCTATGTTAGGCTTCACAATTCCTATGGTGAATTCTCTATAATTAGTTGTCATCAGAGACTTGTCTCTAAGTCTCCATATACCACACAAAATCGTGTACACCAAAGGACACAGGCTCAAAGAATTATTATTTTCTCTATTAACTTGGTAGAAAATTGAAATTTTTTATCTCTAAGGCATCTTAATTGGTTATCCCCACAATAATGATATAATTACAAACTTATTTTTTTTTGAATGTCTCAATTGCAGTAGCCGAAGACTTTGTAACTCTTCTTATCCCTTGTTATATTTGAAATTTGAAGGTATGTGAAGCTGTACCTTTTGTAACTCTTCTTCGCCATGTTGTAAGCTCAGCGAATCATGTAGCTTATGTTCTTGCAGGGCGACTGGTTCATCTACTGTCCTTGGTATGTGGGATTCTATTCCCCCAATCTGTATTTCAGATTTAGTTCATTGGTAATTTATTGATGTTGGTTTGTTTTTCAAAAAAAAAAAAAAGTATTACATTATTGTTAAAAAGTATTATAGGTCTCATGTGAAAGTGTGAAAGCTACTTTCTCAAGTCTACTGAAGCACAACGAGTCAACAGTTGTCTCCACTGAGGCTCGAACCCACTCCCATCATCCATGTTTAATCGGGACACCGAGTGTCACTTGACCACAAGGTCTTTGGCACTTGGTAAGATTACTTTTTTGAATTTGGAAGTAAATATCTAATATCATTGAATTGAATATAATGTGTCCTAATGCCTTGATACACTCTACAAATGCATATGTACTGACTTATGTATTCTGCAAATTTTAGTAATCATAATTTTTGTATTTTATCACTATGGTGAAACATATACTTCTTATATATACTCTGTACATATGCATATGTGACTTTTAAATTCTACCAATCTCCTAATACAAATGCACTAGGATTTTTCATTCTTGTTACACATATAATAAAAAAAATTATTACATGAACTCTCAAAACAAAATTTACTACTTGTAACCAAACCTTCTAATATAATGTGTACTACCTTTTATTGCCATTGAAGACTTGTCTCTAAATCTATTTTTACCGCGCTATGGTGTATGTATAAGTGTCCTTCTCTAAACTATTCAAAATCAAAAGACCTATCTCTAACTCTTCTTATACCCATTAGGTGTGCCAAAGGTCCAAAATATTGCTATCTTGTATATTTACTAGCATGAAAATCAACTTCTTATATTAGTCTATGAAGTGAAGCTCGCGTCATAAGTCCTCCCCGGTCCCACAATAATGATATACTTACAAATATTTTTTAGACGTCCCAATTCTAGCAACCAAAGACTTTGTGAGTCTTCTTATACCCCTTGACGGTGCAAATTAGTTATATGTAAAATTTGATCGTGTTGTGCTACATAAACAAAGAATAAAAAGTGAAGTAAAAAGTAAGAGTAAATGCAATGTTTTAATTTTAAATGAATGACGTTAGAAAAATTATAGGCAAGGATATTAGTCCTTTACCATGATATTTATTCCTATTCTCTGTAGTTATTGTTCTTGGAGTGGAGGGGTCTAATTCGACTTAAATTGCCTTTGTAGTATTTAATATTAGTTTTGAAATTTTATTCTATGTTACGTTATGTTAAGTTTAGTTTGAGAGGTAAATCGCAAGAATTTCAAGCTTGAGAGCCGTCAGCTCTCAACTGACCTGACTTTTTTTTGGTCTTATTTTCTACCTATTGATCATCCTAGATGAAGTAATCAAATTAGTCCACACTTCTTACAAGAAACTTAATTCTCATTTAATCCTAATTATATATATAGTATCGAATATAAAAATCATGAGTACCTGTCAAGACCTTAAAATTTTTCATGTAATTTCAAGACACAAATATATACTAGTGCATTATATATTTATTGTTGGAAAATTTTTATTATATATTTATAATTATATCATCATTATTACGGAGTATAAATCTTATATATTTATAATTTTACTTAAGAAATATGAGACTTTTATTCATTGAATTTTAAGAAAGTAACACTTTCTCATTTCCTTTTTTTTTTTAGTACTACTAACTCAATGTGTTATTTGTCCATACTACCATATATATACTTTTTCAACCTACTTAAGCATAAAGAATCAAAGACCACAAAAATGTCATTGAACTACAAGCTACTTGATATCTTTCTCATTTCTTAATTATACTTATCTTACCGTCATGAACAAATAATAACTATGGAAGGAGGTATTAGGAATGCCTAAGGGATAACATCCCATTGCAATTGTAACCAAAATGATGCTTCAAGTTTAGGCTAAGCAACAACATGTATGTGCTCATTGCGTACCGAGCTAAATCACCAAGAAAAAATCAGGACCATTCCATAACCCAACTATCAATTTAATATTTATCATTAATAACAATCATTTTATTCTAAATAGTATCATAATTTCACATATAAATATTACATTATCTATTATAATAAGTAACATATTATTTATTTCAAATTAATATTAATTTTTTTGTATTAAATATTACAATTTTTATCATAAGTAACAAGCAATCATCCTAAATTCAAGTTATATCAGACGTATATATTAAAGATCCGGCCGTGAGAATCTCACAAAAGTGTAACTCCACACATAATCATTAACTCTATTGAAGTTTTAGGGGTTAATAATTATTATTTTGTATTTATTAATCAATCAATTATAATTCAAACTACATATGTAATATGTTCGTTAGTTGTATCAACTTTAAAATAAATAAATAAACTAGTATTGTGTATCCTTCTTTCTAAATTAGTCATACATCATGAAAGACTTGTCTTTTAAGTCTACTTATACCCCACTTTAGAGTGTACCAAAAGGCAAAGGGCAAAGATCCAAAACATTATTATCTTGTCATCTCAACTTAATTGGTTGAGGATTAAAGTTTTTGTCTTTGATGCATCATTCCCACAATAATGATATATTTACAAACTTGCTTTTTCAACGTCCCGATAGTTGAAGACTTTGTAGGTCTTCTTACCCTTTGACGGTACTAGATGGATGTTTATTGCAATTGGAAATAACACAAGACGATCGTATATGACACGTGTAATAATAATTTTTAACATAAATATAATACTTTACTATCAATCTATAAAATAAAAGTATTACATTTGTATTAAAAAGTATTAGAATGAATAATACAATATTTTAAAGTTTAAACTAAATGTTTTGCTTCTTAAGCTTATTTTTTGATTTAATTTTCGAAGTAAATATCTAATATCATTATATTGAATTGTATGCATGTGTCCTACTATATGTGCATGACCAAATTGCCTGTGATACTATACATTCAGGGCCGTTCCAAATATTTCATAGGTCCCGGGGCGAAATTTTTTTAAAAAAAGGCCCCTATATGAAACATACTAAGATTTAAATTTAATAATATTAAAAAATGATAATATCAAATAACATAAAATAATATTAGAAAATTTGCAACAATTTTTTAAATACAAAAATAATCATTACAAAAAAATTTTGCGTGCTTTACTCGATGCAAAATCATCAATAATTGCATCAAGATTAATATTTTCTAGTATATCTATGTTTGGTTTCTCTAAATTCTCATTAGAGGATCCCACTATTTTAACAAATTTATTCATAGCTCCTTTTTGTGAGTCTATTAATTGATCAATTTTTTTTTTTCCTTTTTTCACTTCCGGATGAATGTTTTTTAGGCAACATTGTCTAAAAAAAAGAATAAAAACACCTGGCACTCGTGAATCAATCAATCCGAATCAGTCAACCAAAAATCTTTCAACGGTAAACATGTACTTTCAATCCCTAATTCCCTACATATAATAAACTTAATACACTTACAATTTTATTTTATAAATAGAATTAAAATAGAAATAAAATTCCTAATTATTCCAAACTCTTAAACATTAAAACAACAGTATAATTAGATTTAGAATTGTATTAGAATTCCTAAACAACAATACAACCTAATCTGCAATAAAAAACTAAATTCCTAATTTATGCAATCAAAATAAAATTCCTAATTATTCCAAACTCTTAAACATTAGAACAAGTCAACAATACATTATACATAATATAATATAATTAATATTAATAATTTAATATACACAATATGCATTCTGGCATTTTTGGGCAATTCGCCAAATCGCCAATAAGCCAATTCATAAAATTATTAAAATACTTAAATACCTTTGGCTTTGCAATTGCGAATCTGTGATTTGCGATTTTTGAATTGTGAATTGCGAAGGGTTGAACCGTCGAAGACACTGCGAATTGCGAAGGGCCAAAGACAATTGCGAAGGCTCAAGGCACTGTGAATTTGGCGAAGGCTCGGTGTGACTTGTGAGTTGTAAGCGGTGGGTATGCGGTTTATTAAAATTGAAAACGTCGCTTTCAGAAGTCAGACAGTCTTCTCGAATCTGACTTCCAAACAATTAACCGTATTGTTTTTTTTTTTAATATATACTAAGTATAATTGTATAAACTAATATATATCTATGGGCCCCTTATAGAGATGGGCCCTGAGCAGGCGCACACCCTGCACTTGCTCCAGGGCCGGCCCTGAATACATTCGCCATACATATATTCCTCAGTCTAAAAGCTATTGTCCACTATAACTTAAAAGAAATAATATACAACTCTGTAAATGCATATGTAGTGATGACTTATATATTCCGCAAATTTTAGAACACATAATTTTTGTATTTTATCAATATGGTGAAACATATATACTTCTTATATATACTCTCTATTTATGCATATGGCTTTTTAAATTCTACAAATTTTTATCGCCATTATTCATATAATGAAAAACTACATGAACTCTCAAAATTTAGTACTTGTAAGTTGTAACCAAATTCCCTAAAGTGGACTACTTTTTCTTGAAAAATTAGACGCCACCGAAGACTTATCTCTAAATCTTTTTCTACTCCACTATGGTGTATCAAGTATCATCTAAAACTGTTCACAATCAAAGACCTATCAATCTTCTTACACCCCATTAAAAAATGGCTTGTCTCTAAATCTTTTTTTCCTCACTATATATGGTGTATCAAGTGTCATCTAAAATTATTCACAATCAAAGACCGATCTATAAATCTTATTATACCCAATTTGTGTACCAAAGGGGATCAAACCTGTGACCTCTCACTTGGGAGGGCCACAGCTATGCCACTTGACCACAAGGTCTTTTGGCAGTACAAATTATTTATATCTAAAATTTAATCGTATTGTGCTGCATAAGGAAAGAATAAAAAGTGAATTAAAATTAAAAGTAAGAGCAAATGTAATATTTCTTTAATTAAAACTGACTAGATTTCTAGGCTAAAAACAGCATACATTTGCTCATTCCGTACCAAGCTAAATCACCAAGAGAAAATCAGGACTAACGAAGTCAATTCTGTAAGACAACTATCAACTTAAATTTTTTTTAATGACGAGAAAAATTCGCAATCACTACATGAAAGTGTGCATAGAATAAAATCTGCTCTTTTATAATAGCCCACAAACTACATAGGTGAAGTAAATCGAACTAGGAAAATCCCATGCGACAGGTTCAACGGAGAAGGTATTGACAAGAATCAACACAAGCTAGCAGCAAAAGGCAACACATGCATGAGCTTTAGATTTTGACAATCACCATTTCTTTTTAATGACAATATATGTACATCTTACAGTAAGCATTCACACTAAACACAATTTTTGGACTCCTTTTAGATTTCAATATCCAATTGAAGCAAAACAACATTGGGAATGTACACTCACATATAATAATTCAGTCCTGCATAACTCTATTTTCTTCCAACTGTTGTTTATAGGAGTCAGCAGGAAAGTATTTAATGCCAACCATATCACCAACTCTGCTGATAACCTGTCACAATAACACAACTTACTCATCAATATGAAAAGAAGAATGCATGTGGTTCCAGGATTATTACCCAGACTCTGGTTATTCTAATTTTAGTCCCTGAATTCCAATTTGGAGAACTATACTAACTATTGATCATCATAGTAATGGAATGCCAATTTCTCTGAGACTATACTAACTATTGAACCATTTTTGCCCAATTTTCATTGCTTGGTCAGGGGAGGAGACATTTTGTCACGCCCCACTTCTAGGACATGACCCGGCCGTATCGTTACGTGAAAACCTGTAACAATACGAAGCCTAACCATACATACCTCTCGAAACATCCATAACAACTCTCGAATACATAATAATTCCACAACGAAGAACTAGTTCTTCCCAAACGCATCAATTCATCACTACTAAATATTTACAATCAAGAGTAATATGTCCAAAAATGCATCACAAGCACCAAAACCAAGCACAATGGTTTACCATAAATATAAAGGGTCAAAGGGAATATCCAAATAACCAAAAGCTCGTGATATGCTCCAATACTAGGACTAAGTCTCCTAGTTTCACAACTCACCTTCGAGACCCCACCACTTGTGCCACGTGCTATTCACATATCCTTAACTACTCTGAAACATGAGGAAAATACAAATAATGAGCTAATGCCCAGTAAGTGATACTCTTCTCAACCCCGGATCAAGTAACCTTAAAACAACAATAAGCTTTATAGTAATTTAATAGAATAATAGGTGCAAATCACGATCTTCAAACTGTATCGAAGTCATATATTTCCATCATACCATACACAGGTTCTTCAAAATAGAAACTTTAGCTTTAGCTACATGGGCATCAACATTACTTTATAACACAATACTTTCAAAGCTCAAATCATTCTTTAACCCATGACTCATTGGCAACCTACTCCCACCATTATACCTTGTGGCATAGGCCATTATCGGTATAATGATCTAAAAAGACTCGACGATTTGGAATGAGTCAGGTTCGACGATTCGGAATGAGTCAGGTTCGACGATTCGGAATGAGTCAGGTTCGACGATTCGGAATGAGCCGGATGGAACGTTCCAACAAATAATTCAAAAGTAAAGACTCGACAATTCGGAATGAGTCAAGCTCGACGATTCGGAATGAGCATTTAGGAACGTTCCAAGCCGAACAAAACAAATACAAATTGTAGGTTGCCTCATGAGTTTGGTCAAACATTCCAAATAATTCTTATAATCAAATAGCCCATTGTAGCAAAATCGTTTCCTTAACATACACCACATAACAAAGTGCATATCCAAAAGTAATATGAAATCCGTATAGCTCATAACTTGGCAAAACAAATCTGACTTCATAAACTAATAATTGCCAAATAACTTACTTGATCCTCTCTTATAGCAAAACCCCTTAGTACAAATCACACTTACAATTAAAGTCCAAAAGGTCATGTTCACCTATTCACAAAATCCATACTTAGGCATGCCCAAAGATATCTATAATCAAGTTTAATAGTCCAAAAACATATCATAGCACTTCTTCAAACATATACTTAAAAATTAATAATAATAACTCATAAATCGCATAATAGTGAACTCACACTTTAACAATCATAAATAGCTTGAGTCATACTATATCAAAAGCCCAACGTATTGTTAACTCAAACTAACCCTAAAATGGGTATTCCAATTGGTAGAGATTCCAAATAAGTTATGGGTTTTGCAAAATAAGGAGAGAAGAGTTAACCACTTACCTAAACACATCCAAATCTTAGCTATTTAGCTCACCCAAATACTCCTTGTCAAAATCACTAACATTTTCAAAACATCAATCTTAGGGCTCCAATGATAAACCCAACTCAAAAAGAGTGAAATGTGGAGGTCAAACTTACCTAGAATACTCCAAAAATTACTTGTGACATAAGCTTGAAGAAGATGGAGATCAAAGCTTCAAAATTTTTTCTTCCCTTATCTCTCTAGAAACTCCCTTTATCTTCTTTCAAATGGGATATATATGTTTATCCAAGACCAATTGGTTTCTTAACCTTTAAGGGAAATGAAGGGTAGTATAGTAATTTCATATAATATCCAACTTTAATAACCTTTGACTTGTTGACTTAACTTAATAAACAAAGTATAATTCTATATATAAGGAAGTGGGTATTACACATTTATGTACAATTATATATTTTTCCAAATAGTTGGGGGACCAATCTTCTCAAATTTTGAACACGAGCAGTAAATTCTAGTGGCCATAACTGAAATCGATTATAGAATGAAGTAATAAAGAGGTGTAATTGTAACCTCCAATGCTTTGAGAAGGTCTTCCCTTGTGTGAGCAGCAGAAATGCATATTCGTGCTCTAGCCAATAGTAGAGGAGTTGCTGGAAAAGCAACTGTAACCACAGCCACCTATATGTAAACTAAAGGTTAGTGGTTTGCCATCAAAGCAGAGCGAACTGGAAACTAAAAGGTAAAAACTAAAAGCTTCATATTACTATTAATAGGAGAGAATAAAGCTTACATTCTGTTTGAGACACTCCCGTGAAAAGGCAGGTATTTTTGCTGGATTGTAGAGCATTATGGGCATTACAGGTGAATCGTTATCTCCCAGGACCTCAAATCCCATTTTCTGCAGTTCAGTTCGGAAAAAGTTGTTGTTCTCTCGTATACGGGCTAGTTTTTGAGCCCCTATATTAACAATGCTGCTTTAGTTATGAGAAGCCAAAATTCTAAGTATTTGATAATCACATAATTTTAAGTAATGATATGCCCTATAATGAGAAGTTGCTTGGTGGAAGAACCGAAGAAATTCTCAAACCTCTACTAGAGCCGTCTTGTCCAAGGATAACTTTTATGGCAGAAATAATTTGTTGGGCAGCAGGAGGTGATATTGATGTTGCATACAAATGAGCAGGGCATGTGTGCTTGAGATATTGAATCAGTTCCTGAAATTATGGCATAAAATGTTAAAGATAGTTGAAAATGCAATAATATTTTAACCCAACCACAACTAAAACTTGAAGGATATCAACTACATAAGAAAACTGCTGAAAATAAATTTTATATTTAAAAAAAAATCTTTATTTGGATGGCTCTAAACAGATTATTAAAAGGTAATATTAAGAAAAAAACCTTGGATCCAGCAATATAACCACCACAGGATCCAAATGATTTTGTGAAAGTTCCCATCATGACATCCACATCTGCTGTGTCAACTCCTAAGAGCTCACAAACACCCCTTCCAGTTTTGCCAATTGCTCCAATGCTATGAGCTTCATCCAAATAAACATATGCCTGCACCATCATAAAAGCAATAAAACTGCCCAAGTAAAGATCTACAAGAAATTCATCAGACTTAACAGGAAATATTGAAATCAACTCTTCATTATTTCTTTCTTGCCAGGTGGTTGGAAAATAAAAGGGGAATTATTTAGGGTTGTAATATTCAGGTCAAATACCATACAATAATATGCTTCTTAACAGTTCTCAACTAACATAAACTAAAATATACTTAACGATGCACTTACCTTGTATTTCTTGCATATGGCAACAATCTCAAGAAGCTTGCAGAGTTCCCCTTCCATGCTGTATATGCCCTCCACTACAACAATTATCTTCTTCCAAGGCCTATGTGTTCTGGGTTGTCCTTCACCAATTTGTTCTCTCAAAACATTCTCCAAGTGGGAGGGTGCTGAAGATGGTGAAGTATAAACACGATATATAAGTGGGAAAAGGAGAGAAAGACCTTTTTGCAAACCAAGAAGAACAACAACAAATTCAAACATTATTCACAAACTTACTGTTATGTTGGAAGACACGAATAGTAGCTCCAGAGCCTCGAGCACCATTAACAATAGAGTTGTGGTTTAGAGAATCACTGATAATCAAGCCACCCTGAAAATTAATGATGGTAAATTACAATGCTAATAGAAACAGTTCAAATGAAAGAAAAATTATGCTTACATTAGCATCTGATGAGATACCTTTCGAATCAAGACAGGAAGAATTGCTGAGTTTGTTACATAGCCCATGCCAAAAACTATAGCAGCTGGTTTTCTAACAAAATTAGCAACGCATTCCTCCAGTTCAGTGTGTATTGACAGTGTGCCTGAAAACTTAAATTAGTTCACCAATAAGCAGATTTAAAAGTAGTCCTTACTCCTTTCCTCTCTAAAAAAGGTAAGTGATAATAGTTTCCCAATATACTAAGCATACCTCCTTCTACACGGCTACTACAAGTGCTTGGAGAAAATTTTCTCATGGACTCAATCACACGAGGTGTGCAATATTCATCAGATGCAGCAAAACCAAGATAGTTATATGATCCCAAGTTAAGGCACTTGGTAATTTTCAAGGTACGCCTGCATAGATGCATTTAATTGGTTGTCATAAAACTAAAGAAACAAAGGGAAAATTAATAAGAAAAGTTTAAACTAGTAAATATAATCAGTACTCACTTTAGAGTTTTATTGTTATCATTAGACACACGCTCCACCACATCAAACCAAGCATCAGGAGGACTTGAAATTGGTCGTCCAAAACAGTCCTATAAGTTGATGGAATAAATGAATGAATTTCAACATGTTGGCAAGCTTCAGGGAGGAAAATCAAATGGAAAAGCTTTTGTTTTTATCCAATGAATCATCCTTCAATATACAACAAAATAAAATTAGAAAAGATATACTTGAATCCGAAGATACAACCGGCGGATGTAGAAATCTTCAAGCCCTAAGCAAATTGGAGCATATCCCTAGAAGAATGAGCAAAAAATACATATGAACTTCAAAATTCAATTTTAGAAACATTATAATCATCTCAAGTGCACACAGATGTGTGCACATGTGCGTGTAAACATAAATATATAATGCGTAGAAATGTATGCAAAGGTACCTGAAGATTTCTGGAGTCATACCAATGAATGGCTTTTCTGAAAAAGTCACGCAATTGGCCAAATGCAAAGAGGAGGACATAGCTGAAGAAGGTGGTCAAAGCAGTGAAATACGGGATTGTAATCATTTTGGACAGGGATCAGATAAAATCTGATGGCATAGGACAACAATAGTCAAAAGAGTTACCAAGAAAATTTTGTAAATATGATAGGGGATGGAGGTGATGAGAATCAAACCCAGGTCTACTACCTAGAAATGAACGTAGCTTAACATCAAACTACACCTTAAACCCTATGTTACATATTTCTTTCAAACAGCAGTCCAATTTTGCACAACTACATAAACATTTCAAGTGCTAATTTTTCCGAGTGTAATAATTGAAAAGCTGATTGGTGTCTGCTTTGTGACAATCAAGACATCAGTAAACATATAAGATATGAATAAAAAATTTCAAGTATATCAGAAAACTTTCCAAAAGATACCCAAATAAATTTACTCAAAATGTACTTCAAAGATTTCTTTCTTAACATTTTTCCTTATCCCAGCTCAAGTTTAATTCTTCCTATTTAGATCTTAGTAGTGATAGACATCACCTCCACTCCTAAAATAAAGTTCTAGTTCTCTTCTCAAATCTGTTTGCTGAAGTTTCCTTAATTACATAGATTTCTTCATTTGTCTCCCATAGTACGCATTCCACATCCATATTAGCAAGAAGAAACACATATCAGAGCATTTGTAGACAAAACCTCCAAAATTCAACTATAACCCCATAGAATTTGACAGAAATCCAAATTAAAACTCAAAACTATTCGAAATCAGCTTCAGATAAACAGCAGAAGTCGGCCAACAAGCTAAGTGAGATATAGTTCATTCTACTCTAGTCTAGTCTAGTCTAGTCTAGAACTATAAATGTTATAATATGAATTTATTATATACATATATACATAGAGAGAGAGAGATAAACAGCTTTACCGCTGTTTGATCCGCACCGTTACTGAAGTGAGCTAGAGCTGATTGAAGCCGGGAGGAGGGATGAAGGATTGTAGGACTCTGCTCTGCTGGCCTCGCTTTCTGTAAATGTTACTGTCTATCTTTTTCCTTTTCCTCCTACAAACAGATGAAAAATATTTTAAAAATACTTTAATAACATTGATTCATTGAATGATTGAATCTATTGCTCTGGCTACTAGCCTACTACACACTCAATTATTTTATTTTATTTTAGTTTTTGTTTTCTAAAACAAGTTTCAAACCTATGGCCGCCATTTAAAATAATAGTTGAAATGTCGTCAGATTACATAATAGTTAATCAATTATTTTATCTATTTGTGCTATTATTTTATTTTTTAAAAATTATTATAAATTAGTCTGTATCGTATGAGAACAAAACTAGTTAAATTATTAATTTGGTAATTATAAAATTTTAGACTTAGTTCCAAATCATAATCAATCACTAGTGTTCTGTTCTCATAGTGAGATGACATATTATTATCATTCTAAATGGGTGATTACAGAATTAAACGTTGACAGTAGGTGCATTAATTTTTTAAGCTAAAAAAATTGAGAAAATATTGAAAGAAGGTAGCGTGACAACGACTAACCGTTTTTTCAGTTTCCTCCGCGCCGAATCGCATCATCTTCCTTGACAAAATTCTATTAGCCCATTAGAATTCCATTTTTTCATCCTTCAATTCTTCTTCACTGTGTTCTTTCAAAAAATTTACAACAATGGCGAGAATGGAGAGCCTGATCGGACTGGTCAACAGAATCCAACGAGCCTGCACTGTCTTGGGAGATCACGGCGGCGAAGGCTCCCTCTGGGAAGCCCTTCCTTCAGTCGCCGTCGTTGGAGGCCAGGTCCCTGCATCTCCACTTTTTCTTCTACGACATTTTCGTTTCTATGGGAGTTTCTTTTCTCAATTTTTGTTTGTTGTTGTTGAATTGATCAGAGTTCTGGGAAATCATCAGTGCTGGAAAGCGTTGTCGGGAGAGATTTTCTACCTCGTGGATCGGGTAATTATATTTTTCGGTCAATTATGCTCCGTCAATCTGTATTCAGTTCAGAAAATGATAGAGCATTTAGTTCAATTGTGATGCACATTAGGATGCTGAATATTGAGCTCAAGCTCAAGAGCATTCCATACAAACCTGATGCACCATTGCCTAAGGCTCGGTGGCTCCTGGTATAATGTGCAATGCTAGTGTGAATAATATTGAGTTAGTCATTCCTCAAAAAAAAATATTGAGTTAGTCATATTAGAAACTATTTAGTACTACTAGGCCATTCATATTTTGTGATTTAATCCAATATCTTGGCTTCAGCCGACTATTTCTTAACATTTTTGGGATTGCATATACCAAATACCCAATTTATCTTTGTCATAGGTAAAAATAAGCTATAGTATATTTCCCTTTTCAGCAAATTTGCAATAAAAAACTTATTTGAGTCATAATTTATGCAATCAAGTAATTGAAATGGCTTAATAGAAATCGAAGCTATTAGCCCAAGTTGTTCCTCCTAGTTCTATTTAGGTTATCAATTTTAGTAATTTCAAATTGGGCTTGCTTTTTTTTTTTTTTTTTTTTTTTTAAATAAAAAAATCTAGTTATGAGTAACAGTTAGTGAAGAAGGAAAATTTTATCATTGGCCACAACTCATTAAGCTTGTTGAGCACTTGTGTTTTTAGTGAATGCTCATCATTGTAATGTTCAATGCTGTTGAAGTAAATCTCCATAGAAATGCCAATTGTGAGCCATGGCTTTCCTAGTATGCCAAGTTATATGTGCCCTGGGGTTCTTGTACAGCAATGGAGTTTGGACAGTTTCTTGTTGGAATCTTTAATGTATATTTTTATTTTCATAATTTTTTTTTTCTGCAAAGGCATTGTTACAAGGAGGCCATTGGTGCTGCAACTCCATAAGACTGAGGGAGGAGCTGAATATGCAGAGTTTCTTCATGCTCCTAAAAAAAGATTTTCTGATTTTGGTAAGTAGAAATTGACAAGTACTCCATAATATATTTCTCTCCTTCTCTCTAGTGATTTTATTTATTTCTTTATTCTGTAACATTGGTTGTATATTTTTGAGGTATATGCCTGAAGCAAGCTACAGACAAAATCAAATATCTTGAAATTCTAAATGATACCTGAAAGAATTTCCTTTGTAAAATATTCCCTAGGTTTACAATCAAGCATATGTATTGTACCAGATAATAACTTTGATCTGGTTAATGAATTGATTTTATTTTATTTTTGGTTACTCATTTATCATCAAAGACAATCAAATCCATCTGACTCATATCTTGTATGCTTTCTATATTTATAATTCTTTAATGACAATGCAGCTACTGTGAGGCAAGAGATTGCAGATGAGACAGATCGCATTACAGGGAAGACAAAACAAATCTCAAATGTCCCAATTCACCTGAGCATTTATTCTCCTAATGGTTTGTATTGCCATGTTTAAAAATAAAATAAAATAAAATAAATTCACTGTGGCAGACTCTTTAGGAGCAATAGTAATAACAGGAGAGTTGATAGCTCACAGCATGTAGCTACCATTGAAACACGGTTACATTTGGCAAAATGGCAACCACATTTCTTGTAACATTTCTATTGAGCTGCTTTCTCCTACTTCTCTCTCTCTCTCTTTGTTTAAGAAAATAATTTGTCTAAGGGTAACTCTTTGTAACTCACTGGCTATTTTTTCCTACCTATTACTGGATTTCTCGTATATCTTTTAATCATTTAATGTACATTTTCCTTAAGCACAAAACTTTTAAATCCCCTCTAGGATGCATCACTATTGAAAATGGGTTTTGTTTTGCAGTGGTAAACTTAACCCTCATTGATCTTCCCGGACTGACGAAGGTTGCTGTAGGTGAGCACTGAATCATTAGTTTTCCTTAGTTGCAGTAAAAGAATAAATGTCTTCTTTGAGTGATACATTATGTTAACTATAGCTGACATTGGACCACCATATTTCTTAAATCTCAGAGGGGCAGCCAGACAGTATTGTAGAGGATATTGAAGGGATGGTTCGTTCCTATGTGGAGAAGGTATTAAGAGTTTCTAGCTTCAGTAGACTGGAAACAATCTAGACAACTATTTTCAGGAGCATTCGTAAGAGCTGCAATTTAGCACTGTTGATTTTCACATTGTGAGGATAGGTGAACCCAATATGTGTAACTTTTTTAAATTCAAATTAATTTTCAAAAAAAAGTTTGCATGGTGCATAAACTGGTAAAATTCTGCCTAATAAGCTTGTGAAATATTATGAAGAAATGCGTAAAAATTTATAAGTCTAATGATGGTAGCTCCAATAATGGCAATATGTAGAATGAATGTCATTTAGGACAGAAATAAGTGAGAAAGCAAGCCATAGGAGGTGAATTGAGATTTTGCATTTGAACTATTATGGAAGTGTTAAACCAAGGTCATACTGATCTGTTCATAGTATTCTTACGAGCAACCTTAGAATGTCTTAAGAACTCTTAGGGGGACAATCTTTTTACGGTCAGAAAGATTGAGGGTATCCTCAGCTCTCACTAGTATTGTGAGTACAAATTACAAATTCCCTGGAATAGTTTCTAGCCATTATCCTTTACATTATTTAGTTTAAGACCTTAATGAATATTGCAAAATGCTCATATTAGAGGCCCTCTTGAAATCAAGAGAGATATGATAATGCTTAAGACGTGTATCAACTATGTCTTTTATAGCCAAAGATACACATCCCAAGCACAAAATTAGTAACCCCTAACAGCCAAGAAATCCATATAAATCAGCTGATGCTAATTCCTAGAAAATCTTCCTGTTAAAGTGATCATTTACCAGATACTGCAATATCAATAAATCTTGATATGGGTAAATAGTTATTTCATTCATTCTATATATTCATATGTATTAGTTTCAAAATAGAATCCTGTGTGTATCCTGATCTTTTGTTTCACTTATTCACAAAGTCTTATTTGTTTTTTTGTCACTTTGTTCCTTGGCATGTTAAGTACAGAATGCAACACTGTTTATCATTAGTTGTTTCTGTTAAGACATGTTTTTGCATCTTCCCCTATTCAAATAGCAAAAGATGTATTGCCCTTTACTTCTTTCTTCCTTTGGGGGATAGTAACAAATTGTCTAAACTGTATCTCCTTGTTTATATATATCTCTCTCCCTAGCCCAATTGCATCATTTTGGCTATTTCTCCAGCCAACCAAGACATTGCAACTTCTGATGCTATAAAGCTTGCAAGAGAAGTTGATCCTTCGGGTACAATATCTTTCCATAACATAATAGATTAATATATTAATATATTCTTTTATTCTCACTTATGCCATTCTGAATTGCTTTCTAGTCTAATATTTATTTAGAATTCTAATATTTATGTGCCTTCTTTTCCAGGAGAAAGGACATTTGGAGTGTTAACTAAACTAGATCTGATGGATCAAGGAACAAATGCCTTGGATGTATGATCTATAGAAGTTTTAAGGCTATTCTCTTGTCAGATGAGATAATCATTTTAGGATATGATCTTTGCCTCGCTAATGTTTTTTTTTATTTCTTCACATTAGCAATGTTTCTTCTCTTGTGTTCTTTATTTGTTTGTTTGTTTTTTTTTTTTTTCATTTTTTAAGGTACTTGAAGGTAGATCATATAGGCTCCAACATCCATGGGTTGGAATCGTGAATCGTTCACAGGCTGATATCAATAAGAATGTTGACATGATGTATGCCCGTCGTAAGGAACAAGAGTATTTTGAATCTAGTCCTGAATATGGACATCTGGCACATAAAATGGGTTCTGAGTATCTTGCAAAACTTCTCTCACAGGTTCCTCTCCTAAATTTATATTTTTTTTATTGTTAAGTTCTGTTCTTAGGCTATATATAATGATGCTTTCCGGAATACTTACATTGAAATTTTACTCTTCATGATGTTTAGCATTTGGAGGTTGTCATTAGGCAGCGCATACCAGGTATCATTGCATTAATAAATAAGACTATCGATGAGCTTAATGCAGAGTTAGATCGTATTGGAAGGCCTATTGGTGTAGATGGAGGGGTAACAGACACAAAATCCAGAATATCAGTTATTTTACCAAAGTAAGCCCAGTTTTGGGCAGGAATCTTCTTTGAATAAGCTACAAGCTTGTTTCTGTTTGCAGGCACAGCTGTACACAATTTTGCAAATGTGTCGTGCATTTGATCGCATATTTAGAGAACACCTAGATGGAGGGTATTACACATTTTCCTTCATTTTTCTCAAAGTTTGAATATTGTTTTGACTGACTGATTGAAAAGTACTCAAAATGCTTGATTTTAAATATAAGTAGTCTGAACAGACAGCTTGTTCAACTCAAAATAAGACCTAAATCTGAAACCTAAAATATATTCCGCAATAACCAAGCTTAGCATCACCCTCATTGAAATTCAGTTTTCTCTTCTTTCTTCCCACCATCATCAGGGATTTTTCAACAATTATTTTGTTAATGTTTTAATGAAATATAGCATAGTTATTCTGTTTCCCTGTGTTCTGAAATGAAGTATTCTTTCATTATTGTTTTGCATGGGTCTCCAATTAACTTTTAAGTTGCATCTACTTCAAATCAATGCATATCTCACTTGATATGTGTTCAATTTATTGGTAACATGATAGGAAATTCTAGAATGTCAAACTATTACCATCATATGACTTTTTAAAGTTGCTTCAGCTGACCACAACTAACTAAAATATTTTTTATGTTAGGTCCACTATGGTAGCTCTTTTGGTTATTTGATTTCATTTAATTTTCAAGTATGTAATGAGGATCAGAATTGTCTCAGGAGGCCAGGTGGTGATAGGATATATGGCGTTTTTGACAATCAGCTTCCAGCTGCAATGAAAAAACTTCCGCTAGATCGCCACCTGTCATTGAATAATGTTAAGAAAGTCATTAGTGAGGCAGATGGTTATCAGCCTCACCTGATTGCTCCTGAACAAGGATACAGGAGATTGATTGATGGATGTCTTGGATACTTCAAGGGCCCTGCTGAAGCTTCTGTTGATGCGGTAGGATTCTTATCCTTCCATAGTTGATTTATTCTTATTCGTTGTGGTTTATATGCAAATTGTGCTTTTTACCATTGCATAATGGATTATTGATATTGGGTGAAAGTTCAATTATCTAAATTTGAAGTGTTTAATTTCTTTACCATTTGTGTATTATAAGGTGCACTTCATTCTTAAAGAATTGGTGAGGAAGTCCATTGCAGAAACAGAGGTACGTTAATTCTATTTGTTTTTTTGAAGTGCTCTCTGGAAAGAACTCTGTAGGTATTGAAAATGCTGACAATTTAAGAGCAATTTGGCTTTCAAATATTCTCCTCTTTTGATTTCAAAATTTAAAAGAAAGAAAAATTGCAGTCAGGACCTGAATATGGAGACGGGTGACAATAATCAAATACTCCTAGTATATTTCACATTGCTACTATTGATGATTCTTGTCCTCCCTTTATAATATTTTTACTTTCCTTATGAGCTAAAGGATGAATATATATTATTTTCAGTTTTTTATATTGGAATTTATTCTGTGTTAGACCAATTAACTTTCATGTTCATACTATCTGCATACCTATAACAAAATCTGCCATGAAGGAAGCTGCTCAGTTTCCTTTAATCCAGTTTATGGTCATGTAGGAATTGAAGAGATTCCCCACACTTCAATCTGATATAGCTGCTTCCGCAAATGATGCACTAGAGAGGTTTCGTGATGAAAGTCGTAAGACAGTTCTAAGACTGGTGGAAATGGAATCTTCCTACCTGACTGTGGAGTATTTCAGGAAGCTTCAGTCAGAGCCAGAGAAAAATCCAAACACAAACCAAAATAGTTCAAATACAGATCGCTACACAGATCATCATCTAAGGAAAATTGGTGAGACGTTAACTTTCAACCCACAGTTCATTTTTAGATTACTGAAAATATTTATCACCACTTATGATTGCTGCAATTTGCTATTGTTTAATAATCAATGGTTGTGCTTGGCTTCATGTTTTATATTGAAAGTCATGCACTCATGCAAAACAAAACATGTGTTTACTTCTTGTGACTGCAAGTTTGCCACACATGAAAAAAAAAAAACAACTTTTGTCTAAATGTGTCTATATTGAATATCAAAAGGCTTTCTTTTATCGAGCAAATGAACTGTCTAAAATGATTTTTTTCATATGCCCCGGCCAGGTTCAAACGTCTCTGCATATGTTAACATGGTCTGTGACACCTTAAAGAATACTATTCCAAAGGCTGTTGTATATTGCCAAGTTCGCGAGGCTAAGAGATCACTGTTGAATAAGTTCTATTCTGATGTAGGAAGAAGAGAGGTAAAACTGAACTTTGTCTAGCTAGACTATATGCGAATAAGATTTTACTGTTGGTAAAACCACCAAACAAACATGGGTCATATATAGACCTTATATTCTATTTTACAGTTCTTATGTAGCTTTCATGGAAGATGATGAGTGAGGAATTTCAGGAAAATGATCATATTTGATGTGGCTACTGTCTGTTTGTTACCTAGTTTTGTCTGTTGCCAGTTATTTCTGGTAAAATGGTCATCTTTCTTTGTCAGTTAACATGGCATCAAACTATGTTTAGTATGGAAGCTAAGGGAAGTTTTAGCAAGGGAAGCAAGCTAGAAAGAATATATTTACAAAAAAAAGAAGTAAATGATGAGAGTGTTTTACTTGTGTTTATGTGTGTAGAAGGAGAAGCTGGGTAAAATGCTTGATGAAGATCCTTCACTTATGGCAAGGAGGGAATCCATAGCCAAGAAGCTGGAGTTATACAAATCTGCCAGAGATGAGATTGACTCTGTTGCATGGAAATGATGAAAATCTCTTCATTTTCACTTTTTTTGTTGATTGGTTCATACACCTGGCACAGCCCCCTTGTTTGTAGTTCCACTATTCTGGCATGCATAAGCTAAATATACATATTCTTTTTGCTAAAAAGATATAATAGAAGCCCATTGGTAATGGAGGAGCTGTGTTTAGGCTGCCAATCTTGCCATGATGTATTTGTTTATTATTGATTTTTTTTTTATTCTTTCATTCTCTTAAATGTTTTCTTTTGCATTTTTTAAATTAAATAAAGGACGCAATTATCTCTAAAAAGATAATATATTTTGATGAGTTATACCCTTGGACATAATTTGAACAATATACAATTTTAAAAAAATTCATCTTCCATAAATAAATATATTTGACTACATCTAACTTCTGTTATTTCTAAAAATAGTATAATGTGGGATTCGACATCCTATCAATAGATAAAAGGATAATGTCAAAATAAATCAAAATATACATATATATAAATTATACAGAAAAATTAAGGTTATTATTTACATACACATAATACTAATAACATACTTGACATACAATCTTGACGTCATAGAAGCCAATAAAAAATAAACTAGTAAAATATTTTTTTCTAACACATCAATATCATATGTCCATATATGTTTTTATATTACATATAACTATAGAGCTGTTTATAATGGTATGACATTTTCATCAATGATATTTTTTGATGTGTTTGTTAACATTCATTTTGACAAAAATAATTTTTTGGGTGATGTTTAGCTTATATATAATCCAAAAAATACATTAAAATAGATTAACAACATTTTATTGATGAAAAATAGTTTATCCAAATTAGGATAAATTATTATGAATTTAATAAAATTATATCTCACTCTAAAAGTGTATTTTAAAATTATGCATCCAATAGTTTTCGTCTATTGTCCATTGAAGAAAAGAACAAAATTAGAAAGAAAAAAAAAAGAAATAATAAAAAATGCATCAGTTTATCAGTTAGATCTAACGTCCTTGCGTTCACTTTTGAGTCGATTGCAGAAAGAATGACAGATCTCCACTCTCCTCAGCGATCACCGACTCCAGGAGCTCCGCCGCGCTCCGCCACCGACCTATTCGGGGATCCGACGGACGCCAACCCCCCGCAATGGCTAAACCCTCCGCTGTTCCTCTCCGACGACTTCGACGCCGAGACGTACATTTCGGACCTCCGCACATTCGTCCCACTGGACACTCTCCGTTCGGAGCTCAGGTCACACCTCTCCTCCCTTCAGCGCGACCTCGTCGACCTAATCAACCGCGACTATGCCGATTTCGTCAGCCTCAGCACCAAATTGACCGACGTTGACGCAGCCGTTGTCCGAATGCGTGCCCCCTTGCTCGAGATCCGGCACAAGATCTCCACTTTCCGCGAAGCCGTGGAAAGCTCGCTCAGCGCTCTTCACTCGCGGCTCAAGCAGCGCGCCGATGCCGGTGAGGCTCGGGAAGTTCTGGAGCTCTTGCTCGATACCTTCCACGTTGTGTCGAAGGTGAGGATAGGGAATTTCAGCTTCAATTGAACTTTCTACTGAAGCTAGTGTAGTTACTTCAGTTTCTATCTAATCCAATTGAATCACACAATCCTTTATATAGGTGGAGAAATTGATCAAGGAATTGCCAAGTGCGGCTACTAATTTGGCAAATGGAATAGCTAATTATGCGGACAATGGTTATTTAAGCAATGGAGTCTCATTTCAGCATACTGAAAAGGGATCGAATCTTAGAGAAACTCAAAGCATGCATCTTGAGAGAATTGCAAGTGAGATGAATAGACTGAAGTTCTACATAGCTCATGCGCAGGTCTGAATTTGCTCCCATTTTCTGACATTGAATCTCCCTGTGTTTCACTTTATCCCATTCCAATTGTGGTTTTCTTTGAATGCATTCTTTGATTTTGTTGGGTGTCCTTTTTTTCTCTTTGTATTCTTCTGCTTCATAGTATAAATGTTATTTAGTTGTTTGTGTTGAGGATCAACTCCAGGAATGCTATAGATTGGTTTTAACTGCTTCTTGATATTATGAAGTACAGTTCTGAAATTTTAAAACATCATATCAATGGATTGATTCGAAATTATTGGATCCTGGATTAGCTTGTTCTCAGATTTGTCCATAAGTTGTAGTATAAGATTTATTACTAAAGTTATGGTGTTTATCCCCTAAGCCCATGCGGAGCAAACTATTAACAAGAAAGCTATATTGTCTATCTGCAATAAAGTACCTAGCAAGTTGTTTTGATAACTTATGTACTTCTCTGTGTGATGGCAGTACAGAATATGCCTTTCATTGAGAACATGGAGAAGAGGATACAGAATGCTAGTTCATTATTGGATACAAGCCTTGGGCACACTCTTGTAGATGGACTTGAACATAGGGATGCAAATGCAGTATACAATTGCTTGCGTGCATATGCTGCCATTGATAATACAAAGAATGCTGAAGATATATTCCGCTCAACTGTTGTGGCACCATTGATCCAAAAAGTCATCCCACATAGTCTTGGAGTTTCTGGGGCATCTGGAGATGAACTTGAACAGGACTATAAAAAAATCAAGCAATATATTGTAGCAGATTGTAAATTTTTACTGGATATTTCATCAACTGGTATGATTGCTTTTGCTTATTTCCTTAATTATAATGTTCTTGCATTTTGGTTTAGATAATTTGCACCAGAGTTTTCTTGTGCACGACAGATACGTACCACTTCTCAAAAGGCATTACAAGTTTTATGTATGGTTTTCTTTTCCAGTTATGCTTTGTTCAAATGAACTTTTCCAATGTCAAATGCAGAAAACTCAGGCCTACATGTATCGAGCTTCCTTGCAAATTCTATCCTTAAAGAGATTCACTCTACCATCCAAAAAGGAAAACCGGGAGTGTTTTCTCCTGGAAGGCCTACAGAGTTCTTGAAAAATTACAAAGCAAGCTTGGATTTTTTGGCTTATTTAGAAGGTAGTTGAAATCATTTCACGAGTCTAGAGTTAACTAGTCAAAACCAATCTACTTATGTTTTCTTATTTCTCAAGGTTACTGTCCATCAAGATCTGAAGTGCTCAAGTTTCGTTCTGAAGTTGCATATACTGATTTTATGAAGCAGTGGAATGTTGGGGTCTATTTCTCATTAAGGTAGATAAATGCGTTCCGTATACTGCTCATTTCAAATTTGGGATCTTATTTTCTTTTGGTTTTGCTTTGTATTTTTCCATTCTACCCTTAATTTATTCTTGAGAGAGAGAGAGAGAGTGGGGGGGGGGGGG